>NC_084631.1:32215832-32415832 GCF_033978795.1 Nerophis ophidion | reverse complement strand
ATGTAAAAATGAAAAGACCCTATTTTATATTAAAATGCACACTTTGAAAACATTATAATGTGGATAATGTGCGTATGTCAAACCAGCATAAGCGGTTAATGGCTTAACAATTTATTTTTATCCAAACAGCGATCTTAACTGCTTAAAATTAGTTAATTTGCACACAACAAAATTGTAAGTGAGAGTGAAATATATTTATATAGTGCTTTTCTCTAGAGCAGTGGTTCTCAACCTTTTTTCAGTGATGTACCCCCTGTGAACATTTTTTTAATTCAAGTACCCCCTAATCAGAGCAAAGCATTTTTGGTTGAAGAAAAGAGATAAAAGAAGTTAATTACAGCACTATGTCATCAGTTTCTGATTTATTCATTTGTATAACAGTGCAAAATATTGCTCATTTGTCATGGTCTTTCTTGAACTATTTGGAAAAAAAAGATATATAAAAATAACTAAAAACTTGTTGAAAAATAAACAAGTGATTCAATTGCAAATAAAGACTTCTACACATAGAAGTAATTATCAACTTAAAGTGCCCTTTTTGGGGATTGTAATAGAGATCCATCTGGATTCATGAACTTAATTCTAAACATTTATTCACAAAAAAAGTAATCTTTAACATCAATACTTATGGAACACGTCCACAAAAAATCTAGCTGTCAACACTGAATATTGCATTGTTGCATTTCTTTTCACAGTTTATGAACTTACATTCATATTTTGTTAAAGTATTATTCAATAAATAGATTTAGAAAAGTTTTTTTGAATTGTTGCTATTTTTAGAATATTTGAAAAAAATATCACGTACCCCTTGGCATACCTTCAAGTACCCCAGGGGTACGCATACCCCCATTTGAGAACCACTGCTCTAGAGACTCAAAGCACTTTCCATAGTGAACGCCATTATCTACATCTTTAAGCTACATTAAAACCACCGTGGGTGGCACTGGGAGCAGGTGCGTAAAGTGTCTTGCCCAAGGACACAACAGTGACTTGGAGCGAACCCGGTACCCTCAAGATGCTGGCACGGCCGCTCTACCAAGCGAACCACGCCGCCCCAAGTGCACCTGAAAGAGAGCGATACCTGTCGTGTCTTTTACTCTCTGTCAAGTAAGTCTGCTCTGGCATCGTTTTCCAATTAAAAAAAATATATTTCCCATGAAATCCAAATTTGATTTAAAGAGTATAAAAACTGTTTCACAATAGTTAAAAAATAAAGTATGAAAAATGTATGGAACGAAATCGGGACTCTCAAAACAACACTACTTTGGGCCCCAATTTATCCCTGCTTAATGACATCTGCAATCATATTTAAAAACTAGGATAGGATGTGAGTCTTCTGAATAAACATGTAGACTGTCATGGGTGTCTCTTGTACATAAGAACCAGTACAATAAATGAGTGCCACCTCTCCTCCTTTGATCACTAATTTTACTTACGAATCCTGGCAAACCCGGTTTCCCGTCATTTCCAGCGACACCCTGAAAGAAGGAACTGAGGTTGAACTGATTGTTGCCCATCGAAGGATAGCTACCAGAAGTCCAGGCAAAGTCAAAGACGACGTTTACACTGCAGGCCAAAAGTGACCCAAATCAGATTATTTTCCCAGCTGAGTGATTAGTGGGCAAGAAAAAAGTGATCTTCATCAGGAGGCAGTATAAACGCGCACGGGCCCCAATGTGGCCTCGACGTCACTTGCATGCTCACTTCGATTAGGTAAAAACAAAGGAAGTTGCGCGGATTCTGAAAAATTAACAAGTTGCTACTACAACTACGTTACAAAATAAAAAAATGTTTTAACCTGGAAATAAATGAAAGTGATATAATGTATGAAAGTGATATAATGTATGTATAATCTGATATATTTGAGAGGGTTCTAATATTTTTATGGCTGTTAAGTAGAGGATCTATGTTAGCTTCATTTTCCCCTCGCTTACGAAAACCACTTAGGCAATGTTTACAGTTCCGGTCCTTCAACAATCGCTATTAATTCAAAATCAAATACTGTATACATACACACATACATATACATATATATATATATATATATATATATATATACATATACATATACATATATATATATATATATATATATATATATATATATATATATATATATATATATATATGTGCATATATACACACACATATGCATATATATCCACACAGAAAAACATACATATATATATATGTATATATATATATATATACATATATATATATATATATATATATATATATATATATATATGTATATATATATATATATACATACATAGACATATATATACAAATACATATATATATATATATATATGCATATATACACACATATGCATATATATACACACACACACACACACACACACACAACCATACATATGTATATATATATATATATTTATATATATGTGTATATATACATATACATATATATAAATACACACACACATATATATATACATACACATATATTTACATACATACATATATATATATATATACATACATACATATATACATACACATACATACATATATATATACACATACATACATGTATATACATACATATATATATATATACACATACATATATATATATATACATACATATATATATACATACATATATGTGTATATATACATACATACATACATATATATACATACATATATATATATACATACATACACACACACACACACACACACACACACACACACACACACACATATATATATATATATATATATATATATATATATATATATATATATATATACATAGCCTATTATTTGCATGCTATTGACTACTGATGCACGAAAAAATATGGCTGCTGGAAAAACTTTGCTCACCGAAACTGGATGTTGTGATAACGTCACATCTTTGCCTGCGCACACCAATTATGCAGCTCACTCAAAATATCGCAATCAAGTCCAATTTCCGTTTGGACTAAAGTCTCATTTGAAAAGATCCAATTCCAATCAGATTCAGACTACCTCCTGATGTGGCTCAAATCTGATGCGTAAAGCTCGGATTTAAATCATTTTAGAGCGTAATATGGATCTTTGTCACTTAAGGGCAAAAAAAAAATCAGATTTGGTGTGCAGTGTAAACGGGGCCATAAGGTCAGCGTGAACAATGATTAAACCTGTTCCTTCTCTTAAGGGTTATTAAAAAAATGTTTTCTTTCAATCATATACACAGTATATATTTGGATCCCATAGTCATTTCAATTCAGTACTCATTCAAAAACACCCATGTCGCCACTTGTGCAGTTTTTCCTACACCATTGACACACCAGAGTAACACTTTATTTGAAGGCATTTCAAAAACCAAGCAAACTACGACAGTGTTAACTAAACAATGCACTTGCTTTTTGCCAGCGTCTCACAGAGGGCCTTCAAATAGCTGTTTATGTCTTGATTGACATCTCTTAAAGTTGCCTCAGTTGCCGTCTACGTGCATTATAGCATGAAGCACCAGATTGGTTAGTGCATTTTTATAGTTCCAGCCTGTTTTTACTACATGAAGCTGCGGCCCCTACCTTTGTATAAATTGGCCAAGTCAGTTCAACATGCATATTATGAACCATGAAGTTGCAAAGCATGGCATTCTGCCGTTAGAAACACCCCAACTACAAAGCAAAACCAGTCAGCTGTAAAGTTCAAGTTAGGAGAATGGACTGGCTGCTAAATTGAACTTTACCACCACCCGAACGCTCATGTTTCCTACCTGTGGTCCTTGCTCTCCATCGAAACCTTGGGGACCTGGTGGACCAGGGGGGCCTGGAGGTCCCGGAGGTCCCTGCAACACGTACACATATGGCCACACATATTATTTACAATAGTAAACCAAAACAAAAACATTGAACTCTGATGGGGCAGGAATCAGACCTGAGGACCAGGCTGCCATGGGCTTATTACAGCTCCTGGAGCTCCCTGAAAGGTGAGAAGAATTAAAAATGTAATACTTTCACAAAAAGGTTGCTTTTCAATTCAAATCAAATCAAATCGCCTTCGGGGGGAACACAGTGCGATGTCAGGGTGGCACATGTGACCCCTAGAACAGTGGTTCTCAAATGGGGGTACGTGCACCCCTGGGGGTACTTGAAGGCATGCCAAGGGGTACGTGAGATTCTTTTTTTAATATTCTAAAAAATAGCAACAATTCAAAAATACTTTATAAATATATTTATTGAATAATACTTCAACAAAATATGAATGTAAGTTCATAAACTGTGAAAAGAAATGCAACAATGCAATATTCAGTGTTGACAGCAACATTTTTTTGTGGACATGTTCCATAAGTAGTGATGTTAAAGATTTTTTTTGTGTGAAAAAATGTTTAGAATTAAGTTCATGAATCCAGGTGGATCTCTAATACAATCCCCAAAGAGGAGGGCACTTTAAGTTGATGATTACTTCTGTGTGTAGAGGTAATCTTTATTTATGATTGAAACAGTTTTTCCAAATAGTTCAAGAAAGATGATCAATATTTTGCACTGTTATACAATTTAATAAATCAGAAACTGATGACATAGTGCTATATTTTACTTCTTTATCTTTTTTTTTCAACCAAAAATACTTTGCTCTGATTAGGGGGTACTTGAATTTAAAAAATGTTCACAGGGGATGCATCACTTAAAATGGTTGAGAACCACTGCCCTAGAACATTCATTATCGGTATCATGCAGTATCAAACCATGCTTTGAGAAGCTGTGCACTTCAAAATGTGTTCAATATAGCCAGTCTTCCTCATTTTGATAAAACAGTGCAATATTTTTAACTTATTTTTTGTTCTGTAGGTTAAAGTGTTTTTTTTATTGTGCTCCTGGTTTAATAGTGCTGATAGATTTGAATGTATCATTATTTGAGTTCATTTGATTAGATTTTTCAGTAAAAATGGTTAAAGTCGCTCAAAAAAAATGTTATAGATTAAATTAGGATTTTTTTTTTTCCCAGGCAAATTAATGCACGTTAAATCTTTTTAGTTACAGACTACCGTATTTTTTGGACTATAAGTCGCAGTTGTTTTCATAGTTTGGCCGGGGGTGCGACTTATACTCAGGAGCGACTCATGTGTGAAATTATTAACACATTACCGTAAAATATCAAATAACATCAATTAACTCATTCACGTAAGAGACTAGACGTATAAGATTTAATGGGATTTATCGATTAGGAGTGACAAATTGTTTGGTAAACATATAGCATGTCCTATATGTTATAGTTATTTGAAAGACTCTTACCATAATATGTTACGTTAACATACCAGGCACCTTCTCCGTTGGTTATTTATGTGTCATATAACATACACTTATTCAGCCTGTTGTTCACTATTCTTTATTTATTTTAAATTGCCTTTTAAATGTCAATTCTTGGTGTTGGGTTTTATCAAATACATTTCCCCAAAAATGCGACTTATATATGTTTTTTTCTTCTTTATTATACATTTTCAGCAGGTGCGACTTATACTCCGGAGCGACTAATAGTCCGAAAAATACGGTAAATGTTGTATATTACTGACTCTCCGAATACGTATGTCTCAACTTCTGGGCAGCACTGAGTGAAACATTAGCTTTTTTAAAGGTGCTATATCAATAAAGTGGATTGGATTGGATATATTCATATTGCTTTTCTCTTTAAAAATAGTTTCCAAAAAGCAGCCCTAACAAAAGGAGGACCTGTAGGTCTTATAGTTTAAACGTATAGGTAAACGGACTGTTGGTGCTGGGTAACACTTCTGCAAAATGAATGCTTGTGAGGATACTCACTGGTCCACCTACGCCTGTGTGCATTGGCATGACACAGTTGCACTCTCCAGCCTCGCCCTGAAATGTAAAAAACATAAATATGGATGAGGGAGGGATACAACGCTTCGAAAACAGTTATTTTGACCAGAATATCATTATCAATTTTGGTCAAACAATGCAAACTTTTAACCTAGCTTTTAACCTAAATAATTGATCATTAACAAATGTTAAAATGATAACGCGTTAACTGTATTTTTTGCACGCATGCGTCCTGACTCCTTTTTGACCCTCAGGCCATTCCATAGCGTGGGGAAATGTGGCTGCTTTCACTATTTACAGATGAGCCACAAACAGGAAAACAGCGATCAGAAATGAACAAACAAACATCTACTTTATGGAAAAATCAGGTCCAAAGCCATGACTTGTGGTTCTCCCGACAAGACAACACCATTATTTTGGATCCACCATCGCCGTGGAGCAACAGCATGCTGCTGAGCTCTCCCGTCCAAAGGCAAAACCGAGTAACTCACTTTTAGCTGATTTTGAGAAAACAAAGGAAAACCAATCTATCTTGATGCTGTCTTACACAGATCTACAAAGTCATCAAACGTATAGATGTTTTCTTGAGCTTTCATTTTCTTGCCGATTGAGCCGTGGATTGAATCTGCTCTCATGAACGTGTGCCCTTTCTCCAGATATTTTATCACAATCTCGGGTGGGCCCCATTCTGCGTTTGCACATTGGCCAAGAGCTGTGTACAGCGTCCAGTTTTTATTTTGACCTCCACAGTTATCTGCCTAAAAGAGTATGCAAGGGGAAGAATCAAGAACAATATATTTAATGAAGGTGCTTGCAACGTCCTGGGACAATCTTCCAAATATCCCCTCGTGCCATAATATCACATAATCATGTTGACCGTCGGCCCCCATTCGTGCAAATGTCTCATTAAAGACAATAAGGCGACTGACAAAGAAGCTCCGATTGGACCCTTGAGATACTAGGTTTTTCTGTTGTATATACGCGGTTATGTGGTAGTTGCTAGGTTCTGCCATGCGCGTAACAGCTTACTTACGGAACAAATTACAATATCGCATACACTAATGTAAAGCATATCACACAGGAACTCCAAAATTATTATCAGCTCAGTTTTGACCAAAGTTGAGTTACTGGGTTTTGCCTTTGGACGGGAGAGCTTGCATTTTGATAGCTGGGTGGAGCTCCACATACGTGTTAAGATTAGTTTAACGCATTTATAAACATATATTGTTACTTTGACTGAATAAAATTACGTTAAAGCTCAACAGAAAGAACAGACGGCAGGCAGGAAGTCATAAGTCACTTTTTATCTGAGACTTATACACACTGCAAAGACATCTCTTCTTGTATTAATCACATATTTCTGACTTCACAATAATTGCGCTACATGTCACATCTAGTCTAACTACATAACAAAACAAACATGTTTTACATTACAATAATGCTCAGTCAAAAACGTTCTGTAATGTAATCTGTGATATTTCTATAAAAATCAATTTGAATACATTTTCTGGACATTTTCTGTCAGATTGAGATAAAGTACTGGGAATATATTTTTTTTATTATAGAATATTCTGGGAGATAGTCCTGAAAGACAGAATGATTAGTAGGCTGAATGCTACATTTCATGAATAAACCCGTCACTTATCAGCCATGTGCACAAAATGACAGTATTGTGCTTAGAATCCCGAGAAAATGTGAATAAAGCAACAAAAACGTGTTTCAAGGATAACTCTTGAACCAATGTCGAAATTATACTTCATTGATGTATTTATGGGAGTTCTACTTGGAACATGTCCTTGTGTAAGGTTTGCAAACACAACAATTACATTTTTTGTCAAATGACAGTATTGTGCTTACAATCCCGAGAAATTACGAATAAAGCAATAAAAACATGTCTCAAGGATAACTCTTGAACCAAACATGCCAGATGTCTAAATTTACGTGCCAACCAAAATATTTAACAAATTTGGTTCAAAAAGCCTTCTGGGTAGATCTGTGGTACGACCGCGCCAAATCCTCATTGGCGCTGTGTTGAAAACATGTTTAAAAAGACTTCCTGGCATCGTTCACGGCAGTTTGATAAACGCCACGATCTGCCATCCAAACCGGTAATGTGTGAATGCCCTTTTTATGTGCAAATGTAAATATCTCATCTGTTTATACAAACCGCGTGTCCATATGAGTTGGGAAATTGTGTTAGATGTAAATATAAACGGAATACAATGATTTGCAAATCATTTCCAACCCATATTCAGTTGAATATGCTACAAAAACATATTTGATGTTCAAACTGATAAATATTTTTTTCTTTGCAAATAATCATTAACTTTAGAAATTGATGCCAGCAACACATGGCAAAGAAGTTGGGAAAGGTGGAAAAAAAATACTGATAAAGTTGAGGAATGCTTATCAAACACTTATTTGGAACATCCCACAGGTGTGCAGGCTAATTGGGACCTGGTGGGTGCCATGATTGGGTATGAAAAAAGCTTCCCAAAAAATGCTCAGTCTTTCACAAGAAAGGATGGGGCGAGGTACACCCCTTTGTCCACAACTGCGTGAGCAAATAGTCAAACAGTTTAGGAACAATGTTTTTAAAAGTGCAATTGCAAGAAATTTAGGGATTTCAACATCTACAGTCCACAATATCATCAAAAGGTTCACATAATATGGAGAAATCACTCCACGTAAGCGGCATGGCCGGAAACCAACATTGAATGACCGTGACCTTTGATCCCTCAGACGGCACTGTATCAAAAACCGACATCAATCTCTAAAGGATATCACCACATGGGCTCAGGAACACTTCAGAAAACCGCTGTCACTGAATACAGTTCGTTGCTACATCTGTAAGTGCAAGTTAAAGCTCTACTATGCAAAGTGAAAGCCATTTATTAACAACATCCATAAACGCCGCCGGACTGATGCAAAGTGGAAAAGGGTTCTGTGGTCTGAGGAGTCCACATTTCAAATTGTTTTTGTAAATATTCGACATCATGTCATCCGGACCAAAGGGGACGTGAACCATCCAGACTGTTATCGACGCAAAGTTCAAAAGCCAGCATCTGTGATGGTATGGGGGTGCATTAGTGTGCCCAAGGCATGGGTAACTAACACATCTGTGAAAGCACCATTAATGCTGAAAGGTACATACAGGTTTTGGAACAATATATGCTGCCATCCAAGCCCCGTCTTTTTCATGGACGCCCCTGCTTATTTCAGCAAGCCAATGCCAAGCCACGTGTTACAACAGCGTGGCTTCGTAAAAAAAGAGTGCGGGTACTTTCCTGGCCCGTCTGCAGTCCAGACCTGACTCTCATTGAAAATGTGTGGAGCATTATGAAGCGTAACATACGACAGCGGAGACCCCGGACTGTTGAATGACTGAAGCTCTACATAAATCAAGAATGGGAAAGAATTCCACTTTCAAAGCTTCAACAATTAGTTTTCCCAGTTCCCAAACGTTTGAGTGTTGTTAAAAGAAAAGGTGTTGTAACACAGTGGTGAACATGCCCTTTCCCAACTACTTTGGCACATGTTGCAGCCATGAAATTCCAAGTTAATTATCATTTGCAAAAAAAAAAAAAGTTTTGTCTTTGTAGTGCATTCAATTGAATATGGGTTGAACAGGATTTGCAAATCATTGTATTCCCTTTATATTTACTTCTAACACAATTTCCCAACTTATATGGAAACGGGGTTTGTAAATAAAGTTGATTTGATTTGACTTATATGAATAGACGATGTTACAGTGCAATATAGCCTTCAGAACTAGTTGCATTCTTTTAAATAAACAACTCTACACTTATTTTTTATTTTTTAAGTAGTTTTTAGCACTCACAGCTGTGGAAGATGAAATACTCTGAATATTTTTAACACTTCATTAACTCCCAGAGTTGTGTTAGATGAAATTGTCAGGCAAAACTATGCTGTGCAAGCATGGAGCGGACAGAACAAAATGCACTATGCAAAGGAGGTGTACACCCCCCAAACAGCTGCGTGCCTTCACAATGCATCAAGTAAATGTATTAATGAAGCAATTTTTGCGCATTGCCTTAGTTTCGTGGACTTTCCGCCTCACAGAGAAGCTCGCCCTGACGACTTCGAAAAGCACAACTTGTACTATTTTCTTGACTTACTCACAAACAGCCTGGACTGGGACGTCTGATGAATATGGTAATTAACACAATTGCTAATAACAGACCGTGAAACTACTCCTGTCTGCCAGCGACAACACATTTGTCACCTTTGCTGCTTTTCTATCTGTGCCCTCTAGCCAGAGTCTTTTTTTTCCCCCTGCGTGATTACCATCCGTTCCCGCCTCTCATATTCTAACCCCTCAGAGATCACTTCATCCAAACAACATGGTAGACTTACCTTGTCCCCCTTAGGTCCATCAACTCCCTGCAAAAGAAGAGACACACAAAGCGCGCACAAAATTGTTTGTTAATCCAGAAGACAGATCACAGGGCCGCGAGCCAAGCACAGATCAGGGGACACAGGATGTGATGGTGGAAGACATTGCAGACATCCTTGGTTACCAATGCAGCCTAAAATCAAGGGCAATTCTAACCTAAAAAATGCACTCTTGACAGAAACTAACACAAGGAGACAACGATTCAAACTACAAATAGCGTCTTTTTTCAGTTGCATATGCGCCATCATAAAAATATGTAAATACAACCTTAAATCAAGACTCACATGTCTTCCATCAGCTCCTGGCAACCCATGAGAGCCGGGGGCTCCGTCTCTACCCTGCGAGAGATAAGCAAAAGTGTGTTTGACAACAACACATTCATATGCAGCGGTCCAATGTTTACACTTGCAAAAAAAAAAAAAAAAAAGCAATCATGTCATACTGGGGGCCCTCTTATGCCGATGCCAATTGGCCCCTGCGGCCCTGGAGGTCCCACAGCCCCACTCATGCCCTGCGACCAAGAAAACACCAATGAAAACACTAATTCAATCAAACAGGGCCAACTAATACATGGAAATGTGATGTAACCTGTTCCCCGGGAGGACCAGCAGGGCCTGGTAATCCGATTGAACCAGGAGGTCCCTAAAAAAAACACACAAATTATAAAACCAAACTATAAAGGATCAAAATGTTTGAGATTTAAGAAACTCACAACAAGACCCGGAAGTCCTCTTGGTCCCTCAACACCCTGTAAGAAAATAAGTGTGCGTTCATAACAGTAATTAAACTAAATCCAGTTGCATTTGTTTGATTTTATCAAAATGCTTATGCAGTCGTCCCTTGTTTATTGCTGCTAAAAAAATAATCAACACCCATAAAGGCACCTTTACACTCCTTTTAGGGGAAATGCACTTTTTTATCATTATGATAAACAAGAACACACGATTTCAAGGACCGTTAAAAAACGCTTGAAAGATGGGGCTCATGGGAGGTCACCGTTGTTGCCTTCAAAGCTTTAAGTATGTTTAAGTATGTATATAATGTAGTAACAGACACCTTCATAACAATATGTGCAATATACACACTACTAGTATATATATATATATATATATATATATATATATATATATATACACAGTGCAAATATATATATGTGTGTATATTGTACATATATATTGTTATGAAGGTGTCTGTTACAACATTATATATTCTTGCAGTGTATATACATATATATATATACTGCAAGTATATATATATATATATATATATATATATACACACACACACTGCAAGTATATATATATACACACACTGCAAGTATATATATATATATATATATATATATACACACCGCAAGTATATAGATATATACTTGCAGTGTGTATATTGTACATATTATATATTGTTATGAAGGTGTCTGTTACTACATTATATGTTCTTGCATTGTGTATATTGAACATATTATATGTTATAAATATATATTTATATATATGTATATATATATATATATATATTGTAGTAACAGACACTTTATATATATATATATATATATATATATATATGTAGGTGTGGGAAAAATCACAAGACTACTTCATCTCTACTTCATCTCAGGAGATGATTGAGGGAACCCCTCATGAAACAGTTCTGTAGAGATGAAGTAGTCTTGTGATTTTTCCCACACCTACATAATGCGCTCTTCCACGGTATCGAGCACTATTCTCTGGATAATCCAATCAAGACATACATATATATATATATATATATATATATATATATACTCGCAGTGTGTATGTTGTACATATTATATATTGTTATGAAGGTGTCTGTTACTACTATATATATATATATATATATATATATATATATATATATATATATATATATATATATATACATATATATATATATATATATATAGGGTCAGGGTGTATATTGTACATATTACATATTGTTATGAAAGTGTCTGTTACTACATTATATATTCTTGCATTGTGTATATTGAACATATTACATATGTTATGAATATATATATGTATGTATATATATATATATATATATATATATATATATATATATATATATATATATATAGTAACAGACACTTTCATAAGAATATGTAATATGTACAATATACACACTGCAAATATATATAATATATAATGTAGTAACAGGCACCTTCATAACAATAGACAACTGGAAATTATTATACTGCACTGTAATAAATAAATAAGAATTAGTTCAACACTTAATTTAGGCCACAAATGTGTTGAATATCCTTTTAAAATATTTATTTTTAAGTGGGGCAATGTGAGAAACTGCAATATTTAGAGTGCGATATGGCGAGGGACGACTGTACTTTAATACATCTGTCATATATGGAATATGTACACACTGATATCACGGAGGCAAGTGGTGTTTAGTAAAATACATCAGTTGGGTTGCATCTACTTTAAATACATTTAAATAAAAAATTTTTAGGAATAATTTTGCCTTACTTGAAGACCAGGAAGTCCAACACCTGCAGGTCCAGATTCGCCCTGGGGGGGCACAGGACACAAATAGAAATGATTGACATTTGAATGAAGTTGTCTTGTCAACCTTTTACCTTGTTAAGGTTTAAATTATTTTGAACAATACATGGACAGTCCTACCTTGCTCCCTTTGATACCAGGAGGCCCCTGTGGACCTGCTAATCCTGGTTTACCCTGAAGAAACAGCAGATTTGTAATTCAGCTTTCGTATATCCGCAAGGCACATGTAACAACTCCAAATCCCGCTTCTCTCACATTCCTGCCGGCCTTCCCTTGTCCTTGGGGGCCGGGCTCTCCTCTCTCACCCTTTGGCCCGGGCACGGCTAGACCGTCACCCGCCGCAGTGCCAAGAGACGAACAGCTGGTACAAGCGTCGCCCTGGCAAAACAAATCAAACTCAGAGCCAGAAACCTTCAGAAACAAACTATAGTTAGCATTCGCATAAACATATCCGTGTCAAACATCCAGCATTGGCGTTTAATAACATTTTACCATAAAAAGTTACTATCAGGTACGCAATGGCAAAGGAGTGGTTCTACCTTCTCTCCCTTTAAGCCTATTGGTCCATCTCTTCCAGGCTCTCCAGGCAGACCTGGGACTCCAGGAGCGCCATTAACGCCTTTATCTCCTTGGTCTCCTTGGTCACCCTGACAATACACACATAATATTAAGAATACTTATCAAAGTAGGGTTATTGACACTGATGCCGGTAGTCTAACATGACGTCTTTTTTCATTAACAAAAAAAATCTAATGTGTTACTATTTCCAAACCAGTAGTCAGATTAAAGTGTATTTAACCCAAGTCACTATTTTTTATTTTCCCTCGTACACTGCAAAATGTCAGTGTTCAAAAGCCAAGAAAAACAAAACAAAAATGAGGGGTATTTTATTTGAACTAAGCAAAATGATCTGCCAATAGAACACAAACATTTGTCAAGACTTTCCAAAACAAGTAAAATTAGCTAACCTCAATGAACCCAAAAATACCTTAAAATAAGTATATTCTCACTAATAACAAGTGCACTTTTCTTGGTAGAAAAATAAAAAAAAGAGACCTTTTTGCTCAATATGTTGAAAAATATTCTTAAATGAACTAAATGCTAGTGCCATTATCTTGACATAATGATATGATATCACATTTCTTGAAACCAGCAAATTTATACTAAAAACTAGTTTATTGTTCTTAATGGAAAGTCAACAAGGCAACCACTTGTTACTCTCGGGGTGTACTAGCCGCTAAAGCAATATCATATGGTCTAAAAATGCATTTTTCCATCCATAACATGACATGATCGCGCCAAGTGCGTGCTTTTTCAGTCAACTAGTGCGCACATATACAGCCCCGGCCAAATTGTTTTTAATTGTCATTTTGAGGAATTTATCTGAATGTGCATGAACTATTTATGTTCAAAATAGTTATAAATGTCAAATGTTTAAATATTAACTGTCAGTTTACTGTATTGTGCCAACTGTACTACTATATGAGTACGTGTTTTCTATTGTTTCATTGAAAAAACAAACAAACAGCTAAGTCCATTTGGCTGTCATCTGTTTTAATTATGAGACACAATTCTGTTAAAAATCCAGATTTTTTTTTTATGCTTGAAAAAAGAAATGATTACTTTAATAAAGTATTTTTATACTTGTGAGTGTTGATGACACAGCTTTGCAACACTTGATATTCTAGTTTCAATCATGTTTTACTCAATATAGGTCATTAAATCTCAGCAACAAGCTGTAATATCTTACTGAGATCATTTAGGACCAAAAACCCTTAAAAAGAGTTACATGTTTTGTTCCAACCACATTTTCGCTCAGTCATTATATACACAGGAAGAATTCATAAAATTAGATTATTTAAAAGTCTATTAATGTCGGCAATTCAACTTCAAAAGTGAAAATATATGATATAAACTCATTAGATGCAAAGTAACATATGTCAAGCCTTTCTTTACTATAATTTTGATTATCATAAGGGTATAAGGGTTGGAATTGGGGGTTATACCTCCAAATATGATTCCGGGCACGGCACCTCTGCTGCCCACTGCTCCTCCAACCTCCCAGGGGATGAACAAGGGTGATGGGTCAAATGAAGAGGACCCATTTCACCACACTTAGTGTGTGTGTGACAATCATTGGTACTTTAACTTTAACTGACCCAGGGATCAATAAAGTACTTTCTATACTATTCTATTCTATTCTAACTTAATAATGGCTTACAGTTTGAATTAAAAAAACAAAAAAAACTTTTTCTGAGGTTTTTATAAGCGGTAAGCAAAATACATCAACATTATATCAAAAGAAGATTTGAAATATCTTGTGTACTATGAGCTTATGTCATTATAACAAATTCACCTTGTAAATCGAAATAAACCTTGGCATGGTAAATTATCTCAGAAAATGACAAGTATTCTTAAAAATTTTAAAAAATGTTACGAAATGTTATATTCTAGTGTAATTTCCACATGTTTTATTTTGCTGAATGGAACAGAAAATCGTTCGTCATAATCAGATAATTATTTTAGGGTCCATGTACACAGTAACATTGTAATCCAAATGAAAACATTAAAAAATGTTGTCCATGTACACGTGGTTAATGTTTGTCAAGTCATTTTGGCTTAAAACTAAACAAGGTTGATGCTAATCCATCTTTTTGTTATCTTTTTTCCAAATAAGAATTGACAAGAGAACTGATAAATAACCGAATTGTTAAGCAGAATCAATAGTGGGATCGGAATCGGTAAAATGTTATCAATTCCAATCTCGAGCTTCGAGATAACATTACACTTTTCCAAACCAACAAAGCAAGAGTAAATTGTCGAAATTCACTAGCTCAATGCTAATTGACATTGGATTTGCCATACATATGCTATCGATTAGAATTAGCAATTTCACATTAACACTTCAACACCTCCAAATTTGGTAATCGAAACTACAAACTAAGTGTCACGACGTGGTTTGCGCAGCTTACTGCGGGGTTTGTACTCCCAAAATGCAGACCGTCCATTCCGGACAAAGCGTGCAGGTAAGAACATGGTTTAATTTTCAAAAATCAAAATAGTACAACAAAACGAAACACAAGGCGATGGCACAACGTGCTGATCGCACTTGGAGCTAAAGCCAATACTTAGCATAGACCAGTAGTTCTCAAATGGGGGTACGCGTACCCCTAGGGGTACTTGAAGGTATGCCAAGGGGTACGTGAGATTTTTTGAAAATATTCTAAAAATAGCAACAATTTTAAAATCCTTTATAAATATATTTATTGAATAATACTTCAACAAAATATAAATGTAAGTTCATAAACTGTGAAAAGAAATGCAACAATGCAATATTCAGTGTTGACAGCTAGATTTTTTGTGGACATGTTCCATAAATATTGATGTTAAAGATTTGTTTTTTTGTTTAGAATTAAGTTCATGAATCCAGATGGATCTCTATTACAATCCCCAAAGAGGGCACTTTAAGTTGATGATTACTTCTGTGTGTAGAAATCTTTATTTATAATTGAATCACTTGTTTTTTTTTTCAACAATTATTTAGTTATTTTTATATCTTTTTTCCAAATAGTTCAAGAAATACCACTACAAATGAGCAATATTTTGCACTGTTATACACTTTAATAAATCAGAAACTGATGACATGGTGATGTATTTTACTTCTTTAGCTCTTTTTTTCAACCAAAAATTCTTTACTCTGCTTAGGGGGTACTTGAATTAAAGAAAATGTTTACAGGGGGTAAATCACTTAAAAAAGGTTGAGAACCACTGGCATAGACTATGGCATGGAACACTCACGAAACTGTGGAATGAAACAAACAAAACTTACTAGTAGGTTGCGCTAAGCAAACCATGATGCCAGACCGAGTGTAGTGAGCATCGTGAATAAATAACTCTCTGATTAGTGCTCGGCGGCAGGTGAACGTGTCGAACACTAATCAGATAACCAAAACAAACCCAGAAGTGCACTAAACTGGAAGTAAGGGAGTCCAAAACTAACAGAACATAACTAAACAAAACATGATCCCGCCCATGGATCATGATACTAAGATCAGTTAAAATCTGACACCTGGTGTGTAATAAATACGATATTCACCTTAATGGCAAAAAATACTTGCCGACTAAGGTGTAACACACCGCAGTTTATACACTACTGACATCGAGTGTCTTGGAATTGCAGCAGCAAGCAAAGTCTACTATACAGTACATGTAAAAGATACACAGAAGTGTAAGAAAACAAGATATCATACTATATCTTCAAAAAAACAAAAACCTTTTAACATTTATCAACACATTTGTACACACACAAAAGTACTGCAAATCGGTACTGTTGAGTCTTCGGAATTGGTATCGTACTGATTTAAATGTGAAAGGTATCAATTCTGAGGTGGGATTGACTAAGCTCTGCTTCTTCCTACTCTCTTTTGGTAATTGCAATATGAACTGTAAGTAAGAGTTGTATAACAATGTAACCCTGAATACAAGTTAGAATAAACTAAAGTAGTTATTTGAAATAAAGCAAAAATTAACATTAAATAAAACATATACAGCAAGAAAATATGGAGGCAAGCTTTTAAATGTGTCTTACCTTTAACACTAAGTCTATCAAGTTTTACAAAATAAAGGTCTTTCATTGACTTTTTACCACCCCCGTTATCAGTACTGGCAGATGACCAAAGGTTTGAGTTAACTTTAAGTTCAAGGAAAGTCATTTATAGTAATGGAATGCAGCCTGACTCTGTTGATGGCAGATGTATTATTTACGAGTTGTTGGGTTGCACGGACAGGCTTTGGCTAAGACGGGCCAGGGTTTCTTGAAGCCTCCTAAATCACCATTAAATGTTGTGAGTTCAGTTCAACTAAGTTCCTTTGATCCATTGTTATGTATTGTTAAGTGGAAAAAAATATTTTATGTATGCATTGTGTTTTGTCAAAACCTGCTTAATGTTGTGGGAAGTTGTTGATGTGTCTGAGAAGACAAAGGAAAAAAAAGAATCTATTAGGGAGCTTACCTTATCTCCTTTCTCTCCATCAAAACCTGGGAGGCCCTGTGTGGGTGGAACACAATTATGTGGATGTTTTTATTGTATGAGCCAGGGGTCGGCAACACAAAATGTTGAAAGAGCCATATTGGACCAAAAATACAAAAACAAATCCATCCGGAGCCGCAAAAAATTAAAAGCCATATTACATACAGATAGTGTGTCATGAGATATAAATTAAATTATGAGTACTTAAAGGAAAATAATTGAGCTCAAATATAGCTACAAACGAGGCATGATGATGCAATATGTACATATAGCTAGCCTAAATAGCATGTTAGCATCGATTAGCTTGCGGTCATGCATTGACCAAATATGTCTGATTAGCACTCCACACAAGTCAATAACATCAACAAAACTCACCTTTGTGCATTCGTGCACAAAGTTAAAAGTTTGGTGGACAAAATAAGACATAAAAAGAAGTGGCATACAAGACGTCTTAGAAAGTCGGAGATAGTTATACATGTAAACAAACGACGGTGAGTTCAAGGACCGCCAAAATTAGTAGGACAAAACGGCGCTCACAAAAAACTTGAATCAGTGACGCATGTTTAATGTTAACAGCAGAGGTGGGACCAAGTCATTGTTTTGCAAGTCACAAGTAAGTCTCAAGTCTTTGCCCTCAAGTCCCGAATCAAGACAGGCAAGTCTCAAGTCAAGTCCCAAGTCCTGCATTTTGAGTTTCGAGCCATTTCAAGACATACACAGATTGTGTATGCTTTTAAAACGCTGTATTTGTTTATTCATGCATAACGTTAAAAGTTTGGTGAACAAAATGAGACAGAATAAAGAAGTGGCATAAAACATGTCTTAGAAAGTTGGAGAAAGTTATACATGTAAACAAACGACGGTGAGTTCAAGGACCGCCAAAATTAGTAGGACAAAACGGCGCTCACAAAAAACTCGAATCAGTGACGCATGTTTAATGTTAACAGCAGAGGTGGGACCAAGTCATTGATTTGTAAGTCAAAAGTAAGTCTCAAGTCTTTGCCCTCAAGTCCCGAATCAAGACAGGCAAGTCCCGAGTCAAGTCCAAAGTCAAGACTGGAAAGTCTCAAGTCAAGTCCCAAGTCCTGCATTTTGAGTTTCGAGCCATTTCAAGACATACACAGATTGTGTATGCTTTTAAAACGCTGTATTTGTTTATTCATGCACAACGTTAAAAGTTTGGTGGACAAAATGAGACAGAATAAAGAAGTGGCATAACACATGTCTTAGAAAGTTGGAGAAAGTTATACATGTAAACAAACGACGGTGAGTTCAAGGACCGCCAAAATTAGTAGGACAAAACGGCGCTCACAAAAAACTTGAATCAGTGACGCATGTTTAATGTTAACAGCAGAGGTGGGACCAAGTCATTGTTTTGCAAGTCACAAGTAAGTCTCAAGTCTTTGCCCTCAAGTCCCGAATCAAGACAGGCAAGTCCCGAGTCAAGTCCAAAGTCAAGACTGGAAAGTCTCAAGTCAAGTCCCAAGTCCTGCATTTTGAGTTTTGAGCCATTTCAAGTCATTTTAACCACAGACTAATTTATTTAACACAGATTGTGTATGATTTTAAAACGGTGTATTTATTTATTCATGCACAACGTTAAAAATTTGGTGGACAAAATTAAACAGAAAAAGAAGTGGCATTAAACACATCTTAGAAAGTCGAAGAAAGTTGTACATGTAAACAAACGACGGTGAGTTCAAGGACCGCCAAAATTAGTAGGACAAAACGGTGCTCACCAAATACTCGAATCAGTGAAGCATGTTTAATGTTAACAGCAGAGGTGGGACCAAGTCATTGGTTTGCAAGTCACAAGTAAGTCTCAATTCTTTGCCCTCAAGTCTCGAGTCAAGACAGGCAAGTCCCGAGTCAAGTCCAAAGTCGAGATTGAAAAGTCTCAAGTCAAGTCCCAAGTCTTGCATTTTGAGTTTTGAGTCATTTCAAGTCCTTTTAACCACAGACTAATATATTCACACAGATTGTTTATGCTTTTAAAACGCTGTATTTGTAAATTCATGCACAATGTTAAAAGTTTGGTGGACAAAATGAGACAGGAAAAGAAGTGGCATAAAATAAGTCTTAGAAAGTCGGAGAAAGTTGTACATGTAAACCGGGGGTCGGCAACCCGCGGCTCTAGAGCTGCATGTGGCTCTTTAGCGCCACCCTAGTGTCTCTCTGAAGCTTTTTCAAAAATGTATGAAAAATGGAAAAAAAATGAGGGGGAAAAATATATTTTTTGTTTTGATATGGTTTCTGCAGGAGGACATATATGACACAAACCTCCCTAATTGCTATAAATCAAACTGCTTATATTTAAACATGCTTCATTGATTCGAGTATTTGGCGAGCGCTGTTTTGTCCTACTAATTTTGGCGGTCCTTGAACTCACCGTAGTTTGTTTACATGTACAACTTTCTCGGACGCGTTTTATGCCACTTCTTTTTCTGTCTTATTTTGTCCAGCAAACTTTTAACGTTGTGCATGAATGCACAAAGGTGAGTTTTGTTGAAGTTATTGTCTTGTGTGGAGTGCTAATCAGACATATTTGGTCCCTGCATGACTGCAAGCTAATCAATGCTAACATGCTATTTAGGCTAGCTATATGTACATAATGCACCATTATGCCTTATTTGTAGCTATATTTGAGCTAATTTAGTTTCCTTTAAGTCCTCTTAATTCAATTTATATCTCATGACACACTATCTGTATGTAATATGGCTTTAATTTTTTCGTGGCTACAGACATATTTGTTTTTGAATTTTTGGTCCAACATGGCTCTTTCAACATTTTGGGTTGCCGACCCCTGATGCAAACAAACTACGGTGAGTTCAAGGACCGGCAAAATTAGTAGGACAAAACGGCGCTCGCCAAATACTCAAATCAGTGAGGTTTGTGTCATGTTTGCCCTCCTACATAAACCATATTAAAATAAAAAATATGCATCTTTTTCCATTTTTCATACATTTTTGAAAAAGCTCCAGAGAGCCATTAGGGTGGCGCAAAAGAGCCGCGTGCGGCTCAAGAGCCACGAGTTGCCGACCCCCGGTATAAGCACACTCTTGACTTTGGAGATATCTCAGTATTGTTGAGTTCTGTTGAGACAAAAAGATATTCGAACCTGTTTGCCATCCGCCCCGAGCCCGGGAGGTCCAGGGTTACCCGGAGGGCCTGGCTCGCCCAGGTTGCCTCGGGAGCCCTCGGGTATTTTGATGCTGGCCGGTCCGCTGCCGACCTCGTACGGTTGGCACACACCACACTCGCCCTGGAAACGAAGCGAAGAAGATGGTTAGTTTGCACGACAACCACACAAGGAAGGACGAGTTCTTGCTGTAGGTCTTCTCTTACTCGTTCTCCTTTTTGGCCAGGAAGACTGAGACCAGGAATTCCTGTCTCTCCCTGTCAATAACATTTTCAAGTCATTACCCGGGGCTTTCAACCACGTTTCCAGCATTGCAGGTACGACTGAGTCCCTTACCTTTTCGCCTTTCTCTCCGTTCTTTCCAGCAGATCCTCTCGGCCCGAGTTTCCCCTGTTTCAAGCACCCTTTTAGGATGTGACCGAATCGTGATGCGAGGCAGAAAGTTCTATTTTAAAGAGCTTAATCTGAACTCACCGGTTTACCATCAGCTCCTCTTCGCCCTGCATTACCCTGCAGACAAGCCCCCCCAAAAATAATCCGAAAATTAATAAAAAGGGATGGGTCTTTTGAATTGGTAATTCATGTTTCATACTCTGATGCGCCCCACAGGCAACCATGTCAAATGCATTTAGTTCCCCTCAGTCGAGGATGTTCACTGATATGCTCCCCACGCACTAAAATCCCTATAGCAGACTGTCTAGACTAAAAACTATCGCCGCACAGTGATTATCTTGCTCCTGTAGTCTATTAAAAGACCCATTTAGCAAACGACTGAATGAATTCCCCCTACACAAGACTTAAGCGTGGCGTGCTATTGAGGTCAGGTACTCGGAGTCTTGTTTCTTATTTATGTTACTTGCCTTCTCCCCGCTTGGGCCAGGTGGTCCTGCATTTCCTGCCTCTCCCTGCGGTGCAGGAAAAAAAAAAATGAAACAATGCATCATTTTAATGAAGGTCCTTATCGTGTCGCACACATGCAAGAAAAAGCACTGATGCAAACAAAAACAAAACAATGCACATATAGTCCAAAAAAGACAATTACCAAATCAATGCCATGCGACCATATGTCATTGTTTCTGGAAAGTTCCAAAATAGCAAGAGTAATTTTAGAGAACTCGACAGATAGACCTACCTGCTCTCCTTTAACGCCAAAGCCTGCTTCTCCTTTTTGACCCTTTACCTGTAGGGTTTGACTCAGGACACCTGGGACCGGGTTCGGGGGTAACTCTCCCAGGGTGGGGCACGCAGAGCAGGAGTCACCCTACAGACAAATCCGATGTAGGTAACATGGCTACAGATAGCAGTGTCCCGATTTGATATTGGTGCAGGTCCTAAATCATGCCCAAAAAATCTTGCTTGCATCTAAAATCTCCTTTACTTGTGCAACTCTCTAAATGTCCTCCAATGAGCACGCACGGTTGGTCTTTTCTTGTATTTTAGTCAAGTCATTTACAAAAGGTAAATATTGTAAGCTGTAGGCTACTTGGAGCTAGCAGCTGCACAACAGCTAAGCACACAATAGCACACAAGCTAAGCAGCCGTAGTAAGAGTCTTTAATTAAACAAATCTAAAACAGCACATAAACAAGCATCAAATAATAATAGTTGCTTATTACTCACAGATATAAAGTCTGCTGGAAACATCCAGTAACAAACGTGTCCGCATCATTCAACTTACTATGTTAGGAACTTAACTTAACCTCTTAAGGCCCAAGCTGTTTGTTTACAAGGTTTTTTTTATTTCTCTTTGCTATTTGGGTTTATTGGACCCGAATTGGAATAAAAACTAAGAATCATCTTTTGGTATGATGTACTTAGTACATAAGTACACAAATGTGTACTTCATGTTTAGTAACATGCTGATTCTTATTTTTACACATTTTTTTCCCAAATTACATTGCATGTTATACTCTTCTGACACCACCAGATGGCAGTGTGAGTGTCCACATAAGTGGCCATAAGACCCCAATTCAGTAGTTTACACAATTTAAGAAATAAGAGCTAAAAGGCGCTGTCCACGCCTTTAGAGGTTTTTAATGAATTATTGTGACCACTGCAAGTCCATTCCAATATTTTTGCCGATACGTGACATGAATCTGATTTATTTCATGTAAATGTAAACAAAACAATTCTGTTGGTTTTCTTTTTCAAATTGGACATTGGTCTCTTTCGTATGTGGATATAGAGGTGAAACTCAAAAACCTGCAAACGTTCGCTTAGTCCACTGATTACATTTAAAAAGCTCATTATGTGAAACACGAGATATTTAAAGCTTTCTTTTGATATAATTTGGATGATTGTGGTTCTTAGCTTGCAAAAACTCAGAATGTAAAATCTCGGAAGTGAAGCACGGAGGCGGACGTGTATTCGCAGAGAAGACAATATGTGGTGGAAATGGGCCGGTCGGCAAAAGATTGTCAATAAAAGTGAAAAAAAAAAAAGAGCGCCTTGATTTTTTTGTGGCTTATTCTGAAGGCTACAATACACTATATTCCTTTTTTTTGTTTTCATGTAACCCCCCCGTCTCATTTATAGGGTATGGCAGCTTTTATTTGGCTGTGGCAAGCCACCGCAATCAATTGTATTAGGGAGAATCCTGCAGTATTGTGGCATGCTTGCTGATATTGCATCAAATCGATACTGGTATCGGCTGATACACAACGCTTTATTACTAGTATCGTATCGGACGGGACACGCCTCGCTGCAGACTGCAACCTAATCACTAATTAGTGGTTAGTTTGTAATTAGGGCACTGCTTCAAAGTATACACCAATAAAACTCTGATAAATAGCGTGTTGATGGATCTTTGACCACAGGGAATCGTATTTGAAATTTAATTTCAATTCATGGGGGTCCTGCCCGAGTAACTAATCCCTGCAAGTCTGAAGGTGCTTGAGCTTGAACTTCAATTGATGCAATGGATTAATTAGCCTTTCAATTTGCAGGGACTACATTTATGTCCTTCACATAGACTATATAATTTAAGGATATTGTAGGTCAGGGGTCTCAGACACGCGGCCCGCGGGCCAATTGCGGCCTGCGAGACGTTATTTTGCGGCCCCCACCTTAATATGAAAGTTTAATGTTAGTGTGGCCCGCGAGTTTTATATGAATGGCGCTTGACAGCATTGTGTGTGGATCTGAAGTAATCTCCCAATCACGGTGTATTATATGGCTCTTGGGGGCCAAACATTGACGTCACTCACGTGATGCAAGCAGACGAAAAAAAGCAACCACACCCTCCAGACAGAGACGATTTTTGTTATTTGGGTCCAAAATGGCTCTTTCAACGTTCTGGGTTGCCTACCCCTGCGTTAGTGGAAAAGCCTCAAAGGAGTGAAAGCAACAGAGACGTTGCCATGGAGACGAGGGTTTTCTTACGTGCCTGGCTGCAGTCACACCGCGACACCTGTCCGTCAGTAACAACAGTCCCCGATAACCTGGACCAATTAAAACCGTTTTGTTTTTTTAACATGGTTTAATTTGCATTGCTTCACACAATGAACACTACATATATTTCTATATGACGCCGGATAACACTTCGGGAGCCGTTACTTTTTTCCACTCGGTATTATCCACAGACCGTCGTGTTGCCGTATGTAGAAAAAGCGGAACGACACACATTGCGGAAATATCATCATTCTCCGTGTCGGCTAAATACAAATATATTCCACAACCCCAAATAACAAGATGGGGTTGTGGTGAAGAAAGAGCTGAGCCGGAAGGCAAAGCTCTCAATTTACCGGTCGATCTACGTTCCCATCCTCACCTATGGTCATGAGCTTTGGGTCATGACCGAAAGGATAAGATCACGGGTACAAGCGGCCGAAATTAGTTTCCTCCGCCGTGTGGCGGGGCTCTCCCTTAGAGATAGGGTGAGAAGCTCTGCCATCCGGGAGGAACTCAAAGTAAAGCCGCTGCTCCTCCACATCGAGAGGAGCCAGATGAGGTGGTTCAGGCATCTGGTCAGGGTGCCACCCGAACGCCTCCCTAGGGAGGTGTTTAGGGCACGTCCAACCGGTAGGAGGCCACGGGGAAGACCCAGGACACGTTGGGAAGACTATGTCTCCCGGCTGGCCTGGGAACACCTCGGGATCCCCCGGGAAGAGCTAGACAAAGTGGCTGGGGAAAGGGAAGTCTGGGTTTCCCTGCTTAGGCTGTTGCCCCCGCGACCCGACCTCGGATAAGCGGAAGAAGATGGATGGATGGATGGATGGAACCCCAAACATGTATTTATCAAAGCCTGCAGTGAAGAGAAAGGTTAGTGATGAGCAACGACAATTCCATGAAAAGTGGGGGATGCAATATTTCTTTGTTGAGCACAGGGGCACCCCGACGTGTCTTATTTGCGCAGAGAAAGTTACTGCGCCCAAGGGATACAATTTGAAACTTAATTACACAACTAGACGTACTGAGAAGTATGCACAATTTTTTTTAAGAAATCTTTTCTTGCGGCCCAGCCTCACCCAGACTCTGCGTCCAGTGGCCCCCAGGTAAATTGAGTTTGAGACCCCTGTTGTAAGTGTCGTTGAAACTTAGTTAATATTTTTCTTTTAAGGGTTAATATTTCTTGTTGAAAATTATTATGGTTGTGAATTTATGTTACATTTTTTATAAATAAGACAAATTTCGATTGTTTGAAAAGGGCAATTTATTTCCTTTTGTTACATCGCTATTCTCGCGAGGTTTTGGTTTAGTACAAGAGGTTGTGAGACCTGCATTCGCGTGGATATGCAAAAGAACCTGAGCGAGCCATCCACAGGAGTAAGAACATTTAGCCAGATTCACAAGGTATTTTGTCTTATTGTGTCGATTTAATCTGTATATTTGTAAAGTATGTTGGTCTCATTATTATACGCTCATTTAGTATGCACAGGACTGAATATATTTGCTGCCCAAGAACCTCCGAAGTGGCAGGCGGCCACGAGGTAGCCATTTTGTTTAGCACTTTATCTGCCTGTGACTGGACTATGTCTTAAGCATTGTATTTCATGTCTTATCCTGTAGTTTTCACGGCATTAGCCCAAGTAAAGCGCCCGTCTTTAAGAAGCCGTGCCTTTGTTGTCATTTCGGAGCCGCACCTGTTGTAGGTCCTTCTTAATATTCTTTAGTAATGCATTGTAACAAATTTAAATTCAAACAACGCCACACTGACCTTTTCGCCTTTCGTGCCATCTGATCCAGGTTGTCCCTGTAGAAAGAAAAATCCAGCATATCATTTATCATCCCAACTCTCCCTCGATGAACATGTTTGCTTGGCGATGCCGTGTCTCGACATGGCATGGGAAGCGTAGTGTGGGGGGGTCAATGTAATTAGCCAGATGTGGAAGTGTGTGAGCATGATGAGTGGGCTTTGTGCACGTGTGACTATATGTACTGTACATCTAGCAAGTCAGCCATATTTGAGTGCACTCATAGGGAATGATCACACTTTCCATCTGCTGGCAAGGAGACCCCCTTTGCAACATCCAATGCATATCTGAATGTGTTAGGATGCAGATGAGTGTATTTATGCAGCACTTGCATAGAATATGAAAGAAGCATAACTGAATAAGTAGGAGCTATGTACCTTCTGTCCGGCCTTGCCATCCGTGCCCCTAAGTCCCTGGTGCGTATTGACAAACATAAAGAAGACATGTCATTTGTCAAAGTTTGTGAGTGAGGTCATATCGCAACTTGTTCACCTTTTGTCCTACACTGCTGTGACAAATGGATGCTTGCAATATTGGAAATCATTGCAGAGGCTCTCTTAGGGACCACACGCACACACACCTATCATTTTCCATTACATTCGGAAAGAGACTAAATGAGCAGAACCAGAAATGTCTTTCCCGAGAGCCGCCGCAATACTGTGAAAGTTACAAGGACAGGTACCAGCCCAAGGCCAACATCCTACTGCAGCATGATAAGAAAAATGCAAAGCGTACGTTCCCGGAGACGAGCGCTCAGCGATTCGCTTGAGCTGATTAGGTGTAATAAAAAGAGCAGAACGGCTGTAGAAATGTTAGACAACACAGAAAAGGGCAGGAGCAGAATACTGAGAATGCATTCCACTTACAGGTGGTCCTCTCTCTCCAATGCCTGGTAACCCGGGTTCTCCTTTCTGGGCCGGCATACCCTGCAAAGCTACGGTGTTGCCGATATCAGCTGGCTGCGAGGGGCACACTTCGCATGGGTCACCCTGAAAATGGAAGTCAAACATATTATAGAGAAGCCATCAAGATAAAGAGATTACAGACAATATTTACTGACTGTAATACCTTTGCTCCTTTCGGCCCTGCTGGTCCTCTCGGTCCCTAAGAGTTGGCAGAATCCCAGAATATTGTCTTTAAGAAGCTAATGCATACATTACTAAACTTTAATCTTAAAGATATCTCACTGGATCTCCGGGCAATTTGTCTCCAGGAGGTCCAACGTCCCCCTGTTAGGACACAGAATTATACATTATGACACGAATTAAGATGGAAGGGAGCGTCATGCTTTTGTTTGTAATGCCACTATAAATGTACATGGGATCTAATGAAATTAACCAGGAATTAGGAGTGTCCCAATCCAATATTGACGTTTGTCTGATATCAAAGAAAAAATAAATATCTAATGATATTGGTTTGCATTTAAAATTGACGATAAAAGCAGTCCTGCAGCGTGTTTATTTGTGTGAAATTGTACAGCCAATGAACATCTACCGTATTTTTCGGACTATAAGTCGCTCCGGAGTATAAGTCGCACAGGCCGAAAATGCATAATAAAGAAGGAAAAAAACATATATAAGTCGCACTGGAATATAAGTCGCATTTTTGGGGGAAATGTATTTGATAAAACCCAACACCAAGAATAGACATTTGAAAGGCAATTTAATATAAATAAAGAATAGTGAACAACAGGCTGAATAAGTGTACGTTATATGACGCATAAATAACCAACGGAGAAGGTGCCTGGTATGTTAACGTAACAAATTATGGTAAGAGTCATTCAAATAACTATAACATATAGAACATGCTATACGTTTACCAAACAATCTGTCACTCCTAATCACTAAATCCGATGAAATCTTATACGTCTAGTCTCTTACGTGAATGAGCTAAATAATATTATTTGATATTTTACGGTAATATGTTAATAATTTCACACATAAGTCGCTCCTGAGTATAAGTCGCACCCTTGGCCAAACTATCAAAAAAACTGCGACTTATAGTCCGAAAAATACGGTAAATGTCCTCCAATAAGCACACACGGTTGGTCTTTTCTTCCATTTTAGTCAAATCATTAAAAAAGTTAAACGTGGTAGGCTATAGGCTACTAGGAGCTCGCAGCTACACAACAGCTAAGCACACCATAGCACACAAGCTAGAAGTACGGAATACGTGTCCTTCACTGAGCAATATTGCAGTCTAAAACAGCAAGTAAACAAGTATCAAAAAATTATGTTTGCATATTACTTACACATCAAAAGTCTCCAAGAGAGATGCATATTAGAATGTATCCAATAACATATGTGTCCGCATCATCCAACTTACTGCACCATGAAAACAATTGAATGATACAAATGCATACATCTGTCATGTGAAGTGAATTATATTTATATAGCGCTTTTCTATAGTGACTCAAAGCGCTTTACATAGTGAAACCCAATATGTAAGTTACATTTAAACCAGTGTGGGTGGCACTGGGAGCAGGTGGGTAAAGTGTCTTGCCCAAGGACACAACGGCAGTGGCTAGGATGGCAGAAGCAGGCATCGAACCTGGAACCCTCAAGTGGCTGGCACGGCTGCTCTACCAACCGAGCTATGCCGCCCAAGGCATCAACACTTAACCATCATAAGGTTAGTGTTTTTCATACCTGTCATTGCTCTCCAAATAATTCAACTTGATCAGACCTTTTCTAATTTTAAACACCGCAAAATAAAAGTGTATATTATTTGTGCTGATATCGTATCGGATTAATCCCGGTATCAGCCAATACTCAAGGCTCAAATATAGGGCTGGGCAATAAATGGAATATACTCGATATATGGCGGGTTTGTCTCCATGCGATATAGAAAATGATTACATCGTGATATTCGAATATATGTTCTCACGCAGTTGCTTTTAGCTGCGGGCATTACACTACAGCAGGGGTCAGGAACCTTTTTGGCTGAGAGAGCCATACAAGCCAAATATTTATAAAAGTATTTCCGTGAGAGCCATATATATATATATATATTTTTTTTAACACTGAATACAACTACATGCGTGCATTTTAAGAAAGATCAACATTTTTAGAGTATAATACGTCTCTTATTCTTTTTAATAACATTGTTATTCTGAGGCTAACCAAAAATAAATAAAATACTTCTTACCATTAATCCGACTTCTTGAACAGGTGCGGTAGAAACCGGATGGATGGATGAAAATGCATGAGAATGGTTTGTATTTTTAACGTTATTTTTGACACTGTGATTACCAGCTGAATTATTCATTTCTTATCGTGTTAAGCAATGTCAGCTAAGATTTATCTGAGAGCAAGGTGCAGTCATCAAAAGAGCCACATCTGGCTCTAGAGCCATAGGTTCCCTACCCCTGCACTACAGGCTCCTCTTCACTCTTTCTGGTCTCTCCCTATCACAGAGACATAAAAAACAAGCGCACCCTCTTACATGCTGTCACGCGTGCAACGTCACACGCGCTCCCCGAGCAGAGAGGTAGCTACATTGGTAACATTAGCTGTGATGCTAGCGGAGTGGTGCGAGTGGCAATACAAGAGAGACAAGGTGCAAATCTGGTAACAAATGAAGGAAGAGCTAATTCCCAGGAAAAACAGCGCGAGTTTCAATCGGGAATATGTTGAACAATTATGTGGCATAAGCGTTGCTCCAAAAAGTAGCAACACAGATAATATGCAGCATAATTTGAAAAGTCACCCGATAGAGAATGAAGAGTGATTGAAACTCCGCATGTCAACATCTCCGTTCGGTGCCACACCACAAAATTCCGTAGCAACCATTTCCAGATTAACACTGTATTAAAAAAAAGATCAACAACAGAAGGAGCCTATCACAGAACGAAGGACATACACTATTAAATTTCCTATTATGCAGCTCATTTTTATTTCACACTTATTGAAATATATTGTGTGACATCATGCACAAAAGTGCACTTTATTGGTTTTTAACTATTGTAGTTTACTTCTGTACAAAAAGTGCACTTTCATTTAGTGTTGTTTTGATATGTCATTTTAGTGACATCATGCACAAAAGTGCACTCACAGCTTGTTTTAAAATCTCTCTGACAATCTTGCACTTTCTGTTTTGGAAATGACATGAATTTTTGTGCCACTGCTTAATAAATACAGTTTTGGTAAATTGACTTAGTTGTGATTTCCCTCTCTGCATGAAAGTTTAAAAGTAGCATATATTATTGCAGTATGAAAAAGAATACTTTAATGTAGACACATGGAATCATCATACTGCTGTGATTATATGCATCAAGTGTTCATTCAAGGCTAAGGCAAAATATTGCGATACATATGGTGTATCGTGACATGGTCCAAAAATATTGAGATATTAATAAAAGGCCATATCCCCCAGCCCTACTCCAATATTGTTATCGTACCGGAGGTGAAAGTTTTATTGGGACATCCCTACCAGAAATGCAACTTACTGAGACATAGGAAAAGACGACAAATTCCCGTAAATGTCATTACATTAATTTGACCAAGTTGATGCCTAATACCTTTACGTTACCAATAAAACGACGACAAAGATCATGTAGTGTTCTAATTCTGCCTGGTGACAAACACTTTATTTCAGAAATACCAAGGTGACAATATGCAAACATGGTCCTGTTCCCTCGGGTCAAGTGGAAGCCAGGTGTAGTTCTACTTTTAACCACTTTTAACATATGTTAGTTTTATTCTGTGTAGGGATGGATACCGAATACAGTACTTTAATAAGTATCAACTGAATTATGTCGTCACTAGAGTGCATCAACTTAAGTAAAATCAAACGCTACCATATTTTGATACTTTTGTTGCACGTAATGTCACGTGTAGTGCAGAGTCTCAAACACTTGACGGGAAAACAAAAGCACTCAGCTGACTTTGCCTTTGCCTGACTACCTTGAGGTAACTTTACAATAAGAAGAAGGCACTCAAAAATACATTCAGGCTCCACTTTTGAAAATGTGCTCGCTCAATGCTAATTAATATTGGGTATGCAATAGACATGCTACTACCAACAAGCATTTATAATCAAACATGGCAATGTTCACTTTTACATATTTGGTAATCAAAGATAAAACTAAGATGCATGTTACAATTAAACAGCTATCGTGCAATTAGTAAAATTGATTTGTAGGCTAAAAAAATGGCACATTCATCTTAATGGCAAAGACTACTTCCTGACTATGGTCTATATGAGGAATGTCAAACTCATTTTAGGTCAGGGGCCGCATGGAGGAAAATCTATTCCCACGTAACATCATGGCATAATAACTAGAGATGTCCGATAATGGCTTTTTTGCCCATATCCGATATTCCAATATTGTCCAACTCTTAATTACCGATTCCGATATTAACCAATACCGATATATACAGTCGTGGAATTATCACATGATCATGCCTAATTTTGTTGTGATGCCCCGCTGGATGCATTAAACAATGTAACAAGTTTTTCCAAAATAAATAAACTCAAGTTATGGAAAAAAAATGCCAACATGGCACCGCCATATTTATTATTGAAGTCACAAAGTGCATTATTTTTTAACATGCCTCAAAACCGGTTGAGGGTTGTGTGTGTTTGTGTGTGGCGGGGGGTAGTGGGGGGTGTATACTGTAGTGTCCCGGAAGAGTTAGTGCTGCAAGGGATTCTCTCTATTTTTTTCTGTTGTGTTACGGTGCAGATGTTCTCCCGAAATGTGTTTGTCATTCTTGTTTGGTGTGGGTTCACAGTGTGGCACATATTTGCAACAGTGTTAAAGTTGTTTATACGACCACCCTCAGTGTGACCTGTATGGCTGTTGACCAATACCTTGCATTCACTTGTGTGTGTGAAAAGCTGTAGATATTATGTGACTTGGCCAGCACACAAAGGCAGTGCATTTAAGGTTTATTGGTGCTCTGTATTTGTCCCTATGTCCGTGTACCACTCTATAGCGGCGTTTTCAAAAGGCATAAATGTTACTTTTTGAAACCGATACCGATAATTTCCGATATCACATTTTAAAGCATTTATCGGCCGATTATATCGGCAGTACGAAATCATCGGACATCTCTATTAATAACGTAAAAATACAACTACGACACCTTGAGATAGTTTTCTTTGTTTTACTTCGGCTCAAAATAGAACAAGCACATTGTGGAAAATGTACAAATCACAAAAAATCCTTATGACAAAACACTTCAAGTTAGTTAAACATTCTGAGGAAAAAAATTGTGCAATTTTAAAAACACCATGAAGAACACAATGAATTTAGACTTCATCTCACAGTATCTACAAAGCAATTCAACTTTGAGTCGCCACACATCCAGAACTAAATAAAAACAATTACATATATTCTACGTATCTACTCCTCGTTAGTCATTTCCCCATATTAATCCTGTGCTAACTCAACAGAATCTAACCTACTCAGTGGCCTAGTGGTTAGAGTGTCCGCTATGAGATGTGTAGGTTGTGAGTTCAAACCCAGGAAATGTCATACCAAAGACTATAAAAATGAGGCCCATTACCTCCCTGCTTGACACTCAGCATCAAGGGTTGGAATTGGGGGTTAAATCACCAAAAATGATTCCCGGGCGCAGCCACCACTGCTGCTCACTGCTCCCCTCACCTCCCATGGGGTGATCAAGGGTGATGGGTCAAATGCAGAGAATAATTTCGCCACACCTAGTGTGTGTGTGACAATCATTGGTACTTGAACTTTAAAAGATAGTCCATATATGGTAACTTTAACTTTATACCCACTGAGATCATTTTCACAGAACTACATCATGCAGCATTTTAAGTGAGATTACCAATTGTTTTTTTAACTCCAGTTTGTTTCAAGTGGGGTCGAGTTACTGTGTAACACTTGTTTGGGATACTTGCTGGCACCCGTATAAACTGTTTGCTTCCCTAACAGAATTGCTATTGCGACATCACGTTAAAAAACAGCGGTTTCCTTAATTTAAAAATGCAGCTCAATTTTACACTGAGCAAACTCATCTCGCGGGCCGGATTGAACCTGTTCGTGGGCCTGAGCCGGCCCCTGGGCTGCATGTTTGACATCCCTGGTCTATAGTCTTACACACTACTGCCCTCTAATGTCTTGGAATTACGACTGCATGCAAAGTCTACTTTATCCACCCATCCGTTTCTACCGCTTTTCCCTTTCGGGGGTCGCGGGGGGTGTGGGAGCCTATCTCAGCTACAATTGGGTGGAAGGTAGAGTACACCCTGGACAAGTTGCCACCTTTATAATACTTGCAAATTAAACTCAGTAGTGTACACAAAAACGGCACAGTCAACATTATCGGCTCAATCTTAAATGTTAAAAAATGTGATTTCATTGACTATTATTAAAGCACAAAAGTACCACAAATTGATTACGGCGTACTCAGGGACCGGGTATTAGAAATGTATTGATTCAAATGTGAAAGGAACCTACCCCTACTTTTGGAATAAGAATGTTTACATGTACATTTATAGTAAAACTATAAACTATGGAAACAATTGCATCACCGATGGATGTTCCACTGTATCTTTTTTTTATTTTATTGCATCCGTACTACTGCACAGTGGTGCGAAGACTATGATAACTGTAAGAATATATATAACACCTACCTTGTCTCCTTTTGCACCCCCAGGCTCACCAGGAAGGCCCTCAATTAGAAGAACACAAGTATTTTCTTTCAAATATGTATGCTCATGACAAAATGCAATGCAAAAATATACAGACAAAAATTATATTTGCTTTTTTAAATCTACTCACTGGTGGACCTGGAATTCCAATCCCGGGTAGGCCAGGACGTCCGGGCTTCCCTGGCTCCCCAGCCAAGCCTTCAGGACCCACTGAACCGTAGGCGCCCTGAGATAAGAAGTTGGACACGTCTGTTTCATGCTAATGCAACGGTGAGGATGTGGCACAGCGGTTGATAGATAGGTGCTGTCGCTCAGCGTGTCAGACTTAATGCACACAGACCTTCTGTCCCTTGGGGCCCACGACGCAGATGGTGCCTGCTCGACCCTGGGAGATGATGATGGACAGACAGAAAAGTGACAGCATCAGTACAGGTCGGTGACATAATGAGTGTCAGCTCCAGTCAGAGAACAGCCTCTCCAAACCTCAATCTCAAAACCGTGAAGGACATCTGTTGACTTTCCTCTTAAACGTACAAACCACGTTTCCATATGAGTTGGGAAATTGTGTTAGATATGAATATAAACAGAATACAATGATTTGCAAATCCTTTTCAACCCATATTCAATTGAATGCACTACAAAGACAACATATTTAATGTTCAAACTCATAAACTTCTTTTTTTTTTTTTGCAAATAATAATTAACTTAGAATTTCATGGCTGCAACACGTGCCAAAGTAGTTGGGAAAGGGCATGTTCACCACTGTGTTACATCACCTTTTCTTTCAACAACACCCAATAAATGTTTGGGAACTGAGGAAACTAATTGTTGAAACTTTGAAAGTGGAATTCTTTCCCATTCTTGTTTTATGTAGAGCTTCAGTCGTTCAACAGTATGGGGTCTCTGCTCCATGGGAGACAGGTCTGGACTGCAGGCGGGCCAGGAAGGTACCTGCAATCTTTTTTTACGAAGCCACGCTGTTGTAACACGTGCTGAATGTGGCTTGGCATTGTCTTGCTGAAATAAGCAAGGGCGTCAATGAAAAAGACAGCACTTCGATGGCAGCATATGTTGTTCCAAAACCTGTATGTACCTTTCAGCATTAATGGTGCCTTCACAGATGTGTAAGTTACCCATGCCTTGGGCACTAATGCACCCCTATACCATTCCAGATGCTGTCTTTTGAACTTTGCGTCAAAAACAGTCTGGATGGTTCGCTTCCCCTTTGGTGCGGATGACATGATGTCGAATATTTCCAAATAAAATTTGAACTGTGGACTCGTCAGACCACAGAAGACATTTCCACTTTGCATCAGTCCGTCTTAGATGATCTCGCGCCCAGAGAAGCCGGCGGCGTTTCTGGATGTTGTTGATGAAATGGCTTTCGCTTTGCACAGTAGAGTTTTAACTTGCACTTACAGATGTAGCTGCGAACTGTATTTAGTGACAGTGGTTTTCTGAAGTGTTCCTGAGCCCATGTGGTGATATCCTTTAGAGATTGATGTCGGTTTTTGATACAATGCCGTCTGAGGGATCGAAGGTCACGGTCATTCAATGTTGGTTTCCGGCCATGCCGCTTACGTGGAGTGATTTCTCCAGAACCTTTTGATGATATTATGGACCGTAGATGTTGAAATCCCAAAATTTTTTGCAATTGCACTTTGAGAAAATCATTGTTCTTAAACTGTTTGACTATTTGCTCATGCAGTTGTGGACAAAGGGGTGTACCTCGCCCCATCCTTTCTTGTGAAAGACTGAATATTTTTTGGGAAGCTGTTTTTATACCCAATCATGGCACCCACCTGTTCCCAATTAGCCTGCACACATGTAGGATGTTAAAAAATAAGTGTTTGATGAGCATTCCTCAACTTTATCTGTATTTATTGCCACCTTTCCCAACTTCTTTGTTACATGTTGCTGGCATCAAATTCTAAAGTTAATGATTTGCCAAAAAAAAAAAAGTTTATCAGTTTGAACATCAAATATGTTGTCTTTGTAGCATATTCAACTGAACATGGGTTGAAAATGATTTGCAAATCATTGTATTCTGTTTATATTTAAATCCAACACAATTTCCCAACTCATACAGAAACGGGGTTTGTAGAAATAGCGCTTGACTGCCTAATTCATACCACATCAACACGCACATCCCTATTCGTCGTGTTCGATGGATGGGGGCTTAAGAAAAATATGTCTTTCGCCAAATCTGTGCATCCACGAAAACCACTTAGCTTGCTGAACAGCGAGACTTGACGCGGGCACTGAGGGGATATCTCATAGCAGAGGCACATGTCGTAATTTGTTCCCGAAAAACTTTCCATTGCTTTTGCAGGATCCCGGCTTTGAGCGGGGAAGATTAAAAGGTTTAAATCTTCTTGAATAGGAAGGCTGCCTGCATGCGAGACGAACCGCCCGGTCAATGAGGCGCCATTGATTGTGCGAGCTTTGTTGCTCTACTCTAATCTAACAGGCATTACCCAGCTGACTGAAAGCCGCGGCAGAGGGGAGTGGTGGGATATCAATGGGAGTCTGAGCTTAAAAGAGTAATGCCGAATAAGTTTAGCGACTATCCGCTTTTCGCCCGACAAAAGTGCTTGTGTGAGCGGATGTCTGGCTGTGTAAACAATTTGGTGTTGAAAACAAGGAAACTGACGAGCCATTAATCCCTGTGAAGAAATCTGGTTCAATTGTGCAACGTCCAAAGAAACTGTATGACATTCGACAACACACGGTGCTGAACAATACGACTGCAAAAAGAAGTCAGTGAATTTGATGGTAAAATACTGGCAGCTCGGATACTAAAATTGTACCGTAGTACTAACAGTGGTACCGATTTCTGATTTACAGTAATTTGTTGTAAAACATTTTGGGACATAATTCTGGTGAGTCAGTTGCCAGCTTGTTCTGTGAAATCTACATATTTTTGACACACAGTTTGACAAAAGTTATTAGATTCTACTGTCAACAATAGGAAGTGGCATGGCCTATTTATTTACAGGAATGCACTGTAAAAACAATGACCGTAGGTTTTAACAGTAAAATAAAACTACTGTTAAAGGTAAATTGATGAATAAAAGTATCAATTTCCAATGAACAAAAAAGCTGTATATTTTACAGTAAAATTCTGCCTATTGAGCTGCCATTTTTCACATAATGGAAAGGGCAAAAACGTGACCAGTTGGGAGTCAGAGTGTTGATAAGAAAATGCATGATTTTAATTTGTGACTTCCAACTAACATACTACTTTAACTTTGACCCAAAATACGATATTATACTGTGTGTGTATATATATATATATATATATACATATATGTATACACACACACACATATATATATACACAAATATATTCACACACATATATATACATATACTGTATATACATATATATATATGTATATATATATATATATATATATATATATATATATATATATACATATATATATATATATATATATACATATATATATATATATATGTAGCTTTTTAACTACCTCGGCAACCTCATGGGAGAGCCCACCACAGGTGTAATGGTACAGAAAAATTTCAGTTTTGTACGTACCTCGGTTCAGAGGTCACGGTTCGGTTCATTTTTGGTACAGTAAGAAAACAACAAAATATAACATTTTTTGGTTATACAAATTTGCTAAATCTTCCAACAAAAATATTTTTCTTAGTGGATATTTTATGTGAAGTAATGGGAAACTTGGATAGGTCAATTATTCACAATAACATTGATTTTGATTCAATATTATGTTTTGAGCAATGACAGTTTGAAAGAAAAAAAACAACTTTGTTTTATTAGTCAACGTTGCAACTTTTTCTAAATTACATTTAGCCTTTAAACTTTTTTATTTCACTCTTGTTTATGTTTTTGTTTATTTTAATAGTATTTTTAGAATGTGCCGTGGGCCTTTAAAACGTTAGCTGTGGGCCGCAAATGGCCTCCAAGGCACACTTTTGACACCCCTGCTATAGATAATAAAAAATAAAATCTGATAAATCTATGGGTAAAAAGCCGAGCCTGGCGACGCATGCGCGTTTATCACAACTCTCTCGCTCTCTCGGTCTCTGCCCCTCCCTCACCAATGTTGCTCCGTGCAACACTTTTTTTTTTGTTTTTAACCCCTTCTTGACCCTGAACGTACATTGAAAATACACGCAACCCTAACTTAAAATTCCGGACATTTGAGGCATTCAAGAAACTCCACCTGGACAGCTCCGCAAAGAGGACGTATCCGGTGAAAAGAGGAGGTCTGGTCAGTCTATTGTAGCCCAGTCGTTGCTAGCATACCGTGTGTTGTTTTTTTGATTGATTGAAACTTGTATTAGTAGATTGCACAGTACAGTACATATTCCTTAAAATTGAACACTAAATGGTAACACCCGAATAAGTTTTTCAACACGTAAATTAATTCATGGTGCCTTGTTTACACAACGCGAGGTACGCTACTTAATATGTTCGTGTGGAACTAATTTAAAATATATATATATATATATATATATATATATATATATATATTATACATATTATACATAAATATTAAAAAAAAATGTAAAAGTCAAACACAAATAAGGGAACAAGAGAAGTATCCCTCGCTTCTCTTTTGTAAAGTAAATCTGTACAGCAGATATGGGCATAATAAATCTTTGCACTTCGGCACTTGACGATCTCTCCAGCAGCACTGAGAGCGGAGTCAGCCAAACTACCGCTCGGTAATGTAGCCATTTTCAATGATAACAAAGAAAGTGACTCAAAAAACATAAGTAAAGTGAGGTTGACTCTTCCAAAAAATGTGCTAGCTTGATGCTAATATACATTGGCTTTGTTATTAACATGCTATTGGTTAAAAATGAAGGATTTTACATGCCGTTCTCAACGCCACCAAATGTGTTCATGAAAACTACAATTAGAATGCACGTCACAATCAAACAGCTGGTGCGTAATAAATACAATACTTATAGCAATAACACTTTTTAGGGCGCAATCTAAGTTAAAGCATGAACTATAAACTACTGCCATCTAATGTCTTGGACTATCAACTGTAATTTAAACTTATTGCCACTTAGAAATGTGATCATAAAACAGACTATAACACCTGGACAGCACTACCGTACAAAGGCAAAACCCAGTAACTACATTTTGGTCAAAACTGAGCTGATAATCATTTTGGAGTTCCTAGGTGATATGCTTTACATTAGTGTATGAGATATTGTAATTTGTTCCGTAAGTAAGCTGTTACGCGCATGGCAGGACCTAGCAACTACCACATAACCGCGTAGATACAACAGAAAAACCTAGTATCTCAAGGGACCAATCGGATCTTCTTTGTCAGTTGCCTTATTGTCTTTAATGAGACATTTGCACGAATGGGGGCCGACGGTCAACATGATTATGTGATATTATGGCACGAGGGGATATTTGGAAGATTGGCCCAGGACGTTGCAAGCACCTTCATTAAATGTATTGTTCTTGATTCTTCCCCTTGCATACTCTTTTGGGCAGATAACTGTGGAGGTCAAAATAAAAACTGGACGCTCTACACGGCTCTTGCCCAATGTGCAAACGCAGAATGGGGCCCAACCGAGATTGTGATAAAATATCTGGAGAAAGGGCACACGATCATGAGAGCAGATTCAATCCATGGCTCAATCGGCAAGAAAATGAAAGGTCAAGAAAACATCTATACGTTTGATGACTTTGTAAATCTTTGTAAGACAGCATCAAGATAGATTGGTTTTCCTTTGTTTTCTCAAAATCAGCTAGACGTGGGTTACTAGGTTTTGCCTTTGAAATGTTATGTAAATATGTAAATACAAATTACATTTTATTATCAAAAAACAACATTAATAAACACACGCACATTGGTACAGTACTGGTATCGATTTCCAGGGACCAAGTTTCCTTTGCACCTGCTGAGTTAATATATGTTGTTTTGTGCACTGATGCATGCACAGGGAGATAGTGCTGGCACAATAATGCTCATGCAGCTGGAAAATAGTCTTTTAGTAGCTTTTCTACTAATACCTGCCTAATCCTCCTCAAACTTGTTGCAAACAAAGTAGGAAGGGAATTGAGAGAAACACCTACGTCCAACCCTGGAGTGCCTGTAAGGCCCTGCAGCCCAATCTCTCCCTTCTGGCCTTTTACTCCCTGGCAAGAGGCAGATGAAAGAGAAGATGGTGTCAAAACATGAAATGGAACAGAGCAAGGTCCAGCCTTCATTGTTGATCACTTATCGTTTCTTAAAGGGGAACATTATCACAATTTCAAAAGGGTTGAAAACAAAAATCAGTTCCCAGTGGCTTGTTATATTTTTCGAAGTTTTTTTTCAAATTTTTACACCTCCCGGATTATCCTGAAAAACTGCTTCAAAGTGCCTGATTTTCACCATCGCTATATCCACCCGTCCATTTCCCTGTGACGTCATACAGGGCTGCCAATACAAACAACGTGGCGGTTACCACAGCAAGATATAGCGACCTTAGCTCGAATTCAGACTCGGATTTCAGCGGCTTAAGCGATTCAACAGATTACGCATGTATTGAAACAGATGGTCTGAGTATGGAGGCAGATAGCGAAAACGAAATTGAAGAAGAAATTGAAGCTATTGAGCGAATAGCTATTAACGCTATTCAGCCATAGCATGGGTGTACCTAATGAAGTAGCCCATAGCATGGCTGCCTTATTAGCATCGCCGGTAAAATGTGCGGACCAAACGATCAGGACTTTCGCATCTTGTGACACTGGAGCAATTTAAATCTGTCGATTGGTAAGTGTTTGTTTCGCATTAAATGTGGGTATCTAGTTTCAAATATACATACAGCTAGCGTAAATAGCATGTTAGCATCGATTAGCGTAGCATGTTAGCAGTCATGCCGTGACCAAATATGTCTGATTAGCACATAAGCCAACAACATCAACAAAACTCACCTTTGTGATTTCGTTGACTTAATCGTTGCAAATGCATCTGCAGGTTATCCATACATCTCTGTGCCATGTCTGTCTTAGCATCGCCGGTCAAATGTGAAGACACTCTGGCAAATTCAATGGGGGTCTGGCGGCAGATTTCTTGCCAGTGGTGCAACTTGAATCCCTCCCTGTTAGTGTTGTTACACCCTCCGACAACACACCGACGAGGCATGATGTCTCCAAGGTTCCAAAAAATAGTCGAAAAAACGGAAAATAACAGAGCTGAGACCCGGTGTTTGTAATGTGAAAATGAAAATGGCGGGTGTATTACCTCGGTGACGTCTCGCTAAAAGACCGATAAACAGAAAGGCGTTTAATTTGCCAAAATTGACCCATTTAGAGTTCTGAAATCGGTAAAAAAAATACATGGTCCTTTTTCTGCAACATAAAGGTATATATTGACGCTTGCATAGGTTTAGTGATAATGTTCCCCTTTAAAATCTTTCACCTGAATTTGAACTGCTTCGCCCCAGTTGGCAGGCAGCACCTGTGGAAGAAAGAAAACACGTTCACCAGTCAAACCAGTGACCTGGTTTGCAAAAGGGCAGATGACAAGCCGCCGGTGCAAAGCGGACAACGCTGAAAAATCAGTCAGCCATCCTGGACAACAACCAACAGGAAACCACACACGCGACCTGTGAGCATGCATGCATAATGCGGCCCAAACACAACATTTAAATACAATTTAAAATGCGGTATAATAATTTTCAGCCTTTCAGTGAATGACGCACACAATCCTCCACAGTGAAAAAACATCCAGAGCTAAGGAGAATTGGGATGCAGTGGGCGGTAGCGCGGTGACCTGTAGCAGAAGATTGGCACTCACCATCTCTCCTCTCTCCCCCTTCTGGCCCTTGGGTCCTTCAGTACACTGAGATTACAGACACACGGTTGGCATGTTTCAACGCATTATGCTTTTTGGATGGATTTTTGCATGGCAAATAGCAAAACAGTGCTTTTTTTAGGTGCAACATGACGGAGTGATGATGGTAAAAGTTACTTACTGGACCTGAATGTGTGCCAGAACAGCCATCACCCTAAGACAGAAGCAAAAAAAAACAGCCATTGGTTTTGTATGTGTAGAAGTGTGTGTTTAGTAGGGACTTACAGTCGTGGCCCAAAGTATACATACACTTGTGAAGGCTGTTTCCAATAATTTCTACAACTCTTATTTTTTTGTGATAGAGTGATTGGAGCACATACACAAAAAAACATTCATAAAGTTTGGTTCTTTTATGAATGTATTATTTAGCTCTTTTTTTGTTTCATGGACAAAGATCAATCAATCAATCAATCAATCAATCAATCAATCAATGTTTATTTATATAGCCCTAAATCACAAATGTCTCAAAGGACTGCACAAACCACTACGACTACGACATCCTCGGAAGAACCCACACAAGGGCAAGGAAAACTCACACCCAGTGGGACGCCAGTGACAATGATGACTATGAGAAACCTTGGAGAGGACCTCAAATGTGGGCAACCCCCCCCTCTAGGGGACCGAAAGCAATGGATGTCGAGCGGGTCTAACATGATACTGTGAAAGTTCAATCCATAGTGGCTCCAACACAGACGCGAGAGTTCAGTTCAAAGCGGATCCAAGACAGCAGCGAGAGTCCCGTCCACAGGAAACCATCCCAAGCGGGGTCGGATCAGCAGCGTAGAGATGTCCCCAACCGATACACAGGCGAGCGGTCCATCGTGGGTTCCGACGAGCGGTCCATCCGGGGTCTCGGCTCTGGACAGCCAGTACTTCATCCATGGTCATCGGATCGGACCCCCTCCACAAGGGAGGGGGGACAGAGGAGAAAAAGAAAAGAAGCGGCAGATCAACTGGTCTAAAAAGAAGGTCTATTTAAAGGCTAGAGTATACAAATGAGTTTTAAGGTGAGACTTAAATGCTTCTACTGAGGTAGCATCTCGAACTGTTAGTGGGAAGGCATTCCAGAGTACTGGAGCCCGAACGGAAAACGCTCTATAGCCCGCAGAATTTTTTTGGGCTTTAGGAATCACTAATAAGCCGGAGTCTTAGAAAATAAGACCTTCTGGAGGAAAGATCATTGGTCAGATGAAACAAAAATTGAGCTGTTTAGCTACAATACCGAGCAATATGTTTGAAGGAGAAAAGTTGAGGCCTTTAATCCCAGGAACACCAAACCTACCGTCAAGCATGGTGGCGGTAGTATTATGCTCTGGGGTTGTTTTGCTGCCAATGGAACTGGTGCTTTACAGAGAGTAAATGGGACAATGAAAAAGAAGGATTACCTCTGAATTCTTCAGGACAACCTAAAATCATCAGCCCGGAGGTTGGGTTTCGGGTGCAGTTGGGTGTTCCAACAGGACAATGACCCCAAACACACGTCAAAAGTGGTAAAGGCTGGAATGAAGGTTTTAGAATGGCCTTCCCAAAGTCCTGACTTAAACGTGTGGACAATGCTAAAGAAACAAGTCAATGTCAGAAAACCAACCAATTTAGCTGAACTGCACCAATTTTGTCAAAAGAAGTGGTTAAAAATTCAACCAGAAGCCACCCAGAAGCTTGTGGATGGCAACCAAAAGCGCCTTATTGCAGTGAAACTTGCCAAGGGACATGTAAGCAAATATTAACTTTGCTGTATGTATACATTTGCTCACATTTTCAGTAGACCCATAATACATTCATAAAAGAACCACACTTCATGAATGATATTTTTTGACCCACAAGTGCTCCAATCACTCTATCACAAAACAATAAGAGTTGTAGAAATAATTGGAAACTCAAGAAAGCCCAAACATCATGTACTTTACAAGTGTATGTAAACTTTTTACCACGTCTGGCCATGGTTCCGTGCACCGCTTTACAGCACAAGTCATGTCGGGGCGTGTAATGATGCCACACATTCCGCTGATATTAACTCCACCATACCTACTTTGAAACAAAGTGCGACTCACCCGGTCGCCTTTTTCTCCTTTGAGCCCAGAAACTCTTGCAAGAGTTAAGACCTGAAATACACACACGGCACCACATTCTTGATCATACACTCAAGTACCAAAGTTAACAAATCTTGTCATGTAAAAGTTTATGATTATTTGAAAGAAAAAAAAATGTTTATCAGTTTGAACATCAAATATGTTGTCTTTGTAGCATATTCAACTGAACATGGGTTGAAAAGGATTTGCAAATCATTGTATTCCGTTTATATTTACAGCTAACACAATTTCCCAACTCATATGGAAACGGGGTTTGTACTGTAATCTTAACATGTTACTCCTATTTAGGTCTAAAATGTATGCATCATAACTACAGATATTGTATACACAAGGGATAACAAATTGAGGTTATTTTAAGAGTATCATGTACATTTTTAACACAAAAATAGTCTGTTTCATAATGCCCAGTTCCAACCACAACTAACAAAAACAGTGTTTCAGTTTATGTTGTTACCAGCTGGTGGCACTATTTCATAAAAATAAACCCCCCTGCTTGGGCTGCTACAATATTCGGTTAGCAGCGATGCGAGGTGGCCACTCACACATTAGCACACAGCACCCATGGGAGACTCTGCTCAGGATCACTCCCTCAATATCCACCATTGAGATGAGCAGCTGCTCTGCAACAGGAGGGCGCAAACACCAAAACTGGATAGCCATTAAAAAAATAACTGAAGTATTTTTAGCGTAATAAAGTAATTTAATCAGAGTCAATAACCCCACCCCCCCAGCCTCTACCTGCTGTTTCTGTGAGCTTTCACACGCCATAAAATTTGCTTATTGACGCTTGCGAAGACGACAAGCAGGCAAGGAAGCACAATTGTAATCTTTTCCTCTTTCCTCCTTTTGAAATCCATATAATATGGCACTAAAATCTATATCTCAAATTATATTGCGGCCTCCAGCAAAAACAATATTTGCGTCACAATATATTGTTTGCCATATATATAATAATAGAAGCATATCAAAGCGGGTAACATTTTGCATCATTTCCAGTTGATTTTTTTCAAAGGTATTATTAATCTACTAGTTCATTTACTGTTTGTGGAGAGGCGGAGTCGGCAGCCCGACAGCGAGGCAGGGCACACCGTAGCCCGCTGCAAGATGGCGGCGAGGAGGCATGGTTTGCGAGCAAGCAGCGAGGTGGGGCGCGCCGGAATCAACCCTGCAAATATTATCAGGTGCATGGATCACCCAGCTGGGCAAAATTTAAATCTCCTTTCGCACTGTATAAAAGGGCAGCGGCCGTAAATGCCGGGGGAAGAGACCGAGAGAGAAGGAGCCAGAAGGAAGCCGATGATGAACGAGAGCGAGAGAGAGCCACAGGAAGACGAAGACGCACGTGACTGAAAAGGTGGAGCGGCAGAGGAAGCGGGACACGGCAAGACTGAAAAGCAACCCGTAGAGACGTTTTATTATTGAAAAATAAAATAAAGTCTAACCTGCGCCACAATGTCCTTCCTTGGTGGTCCTGAGAACCCGCACGACAGCAAGATACTGTCACACTGTTAAGATCTGCTTACTTTCTGCTGTAGCATATGTGTCTCACTTGTGTTCAAATGGAATACGCACTTGTTCCTCTATTATTTGGATACTTTGCATAAGTTTTGAGTAATATGACAAATTTGGGTAATGTGGAGAACGCAGTATTTTTAAGGGTGTAACGGTACACAAAAATTTCGGTTACGTACGTACCTCGGTTTAGAGGTCACGGTTCGGTTCATTTTTGGTACAGTCAGAAAAAAATATATACATTTTTGGTTATTTATCTACCAAATTTGTAAACAATGTCTTAATATTCATATACACACAGGGTCCAATGCCAGAGTTAATGTGGTCAACATACGTAAAATAAAAACTAAATAAGATAGGGCTCAGAATGGTTTCTTAACAAAACTTTTCTACATATAACATGGCTGTGCAGCACCTTGGAAACGTTCTTGTTGTTTAAATGTACTACATAAATAAAGTGGATTGGATTGGATTGGATTGGGAAGAGAGGAAGAGAGAAGGAGCCAGAAGGAAGCCGATGCTGAACAGGAGCGAGACAGAGCCACAAGAAGACGAAGACGCACGTGACTGAAAAGGTGGAGCGGCAGAGGAAGCGGAACACGGCAAAGCTGAAAAGCAATCCGTAGAAACCTTTTATTATTGAAAAATAAAAGAAAGTCTAACCTGCGCCACAATGTCCTTCCTTGGTGGTCCTGAGAACCCGCAAGACAGCAAGAGACTGTCACACTGTTAATATCTGCTTACTTTCTGCTGTAACATATGTGTCTCACTTGTGTTCAAATGGAATACGCACTTGTTCCTCTATTGTTTGGATACTTTACATAAGTTTTGAGCAATACGACAAATTTGGGTAATGTGGAGAACGCAGTATTTTTTAGGGGTGTAACGGCACACAAAAATTTCGGTTACGTACGTACCTCGGTTTAGAGGTCACGGTTCGGTTCATTTTAGGTACAGTCACAAAACAACAAAATATACATTTTTTGGTTATTTATTTACCAAATTTGTAAACAATGGCTTAACATTCATATACACACAGGGTCTATTGCCAAGGTTAATGTGGTCAACGTATATAAAATAAAAACTAAATAAGATAAGCCTCAGAATGGTTTCTTAACAAAACCTTTCTACATATAACATGGCTGTGCAGCACTTTGGAAACATTCTTGTTGCTTAAATGTGCTATATAAATAAAGTGGATTGAATTGGATTGGATTGGGAAGAAACGAAGAGAGAAGGACCCAGAAGGAAGCAGATGCTGAACGAGAGCGAGAGAGAGCCACAGGAAGACGAAGACGCACGTGACTGAAACGGTGGAGCGGCAGAGGACGCGGGACACGGCAAGGCTGAAAAGCAATCCTTAGAGACTTTTTATTATTGAAAAGTCTAACCTGCGCCACAATGTCCTTCCTTCGTGGTCCTGAGAACCCGCAAGACATTAAGAGACTGTCACACTGTTAATATCTGCTTACTTTCTGCTGTAACATATGTGTTTCACTTGTGTTCAAATGTAATACGCACTTGTTCCTCTATTGTTTGGATACTTTACATAATCATTGAGCAATATGACAAATTTGGGTAATGTGGAGAATGCAGTATTTTTTAGGGGTGTAACGGTACACAAAAACTTCGGTTACTTACGTACCTCGGTTTAGAGGTCACGGTTCGGTTAATTTTTGGTAGTCAGAAAAAAATATATACATTTTTTGGTTATTTATCTACAAAATTTGTAAACAATGGCTTAACATGCATATACACACAGGGTCCATTGCCAGGGTTAATGTGGTCAACATATATAAAATAAAAAGTAAATAAGATAAGGCTCAGAATGGTTTCTTAACAAAACTTTTCTACATATAACATGGCTGCGCAGCACTTTGGAAATGTTCTTGTTGTTTAAATGTGCTATATAAATAAAGTGGATTGGATTGGATTAGGAAGAGACGGATAGAGAAGGAGCCAGAATGAAGCCGATGCTGAACAAGAGCGAGAGAGAGCCACAGGAAGACAAAGACGCACGTGACTGAAAAGGTGGAGCGGCAGAGGAAGCGGGACACGGCAAGGCTGAAAAGCAATCCATAGAGACTTTTTATTATTGAAAAATAAAAGAAAGTCTAACCTGCGCCACAATGTCCTTCCTTGGTGGTCCTGAGAACCCGCACGAAAGCAAGAGACTGTCATACTGTTAATATCTGCTTACTTTCTGCTGTAACATATGTGTCTCACTTGTGTTCAAATGTAATACGCACTTGTTCCTCTATTGTTTGGATACTTTACATAATCATTGAGCAATATGACGAATTTGGGTAATGTGGAGAATGCAGTATTTTTTAGGGGTGTAACGGTACACAAAAACTTCGGTTACTTACGTACCATGGTTTAGAGGTCACGGTTCGGTTCATTTTTGGTACAGTCAGAAAACAAAAAAATATAAATTTTTGGGTTATTTATTTACCAAATTTGTAAACAATGGCTTAACATTCATATACACACAGGGTCTATTTCTCCCCTCGTGGCACACCCTGGCCAACTGAGGTAATAACCTACATTGGCCAGGTGCCAGGGTTAATGTAGTCAACGTATATAAAATAAAATAAATAAATAAATAAATAAAAAAATAAAAACTAAATAAGATAAGTCTCAGAATGGTTTCTTAACAATACCTTTCTACATATAAAGTGCTTTTTTTGATTGATTTAGACTTTTATTAGCAGATTGCACAGTATATATTCGGTACAATTGACCACTAAATGGTAATACCCCAATAAGTTTTTCAACTTGTCTAAATCGGGGTCCATGTTAATCAACATTAAAGTTGGTTAAGTCGCTTTGCACCACGTCTATTTAATAGATACGTAGATAGTAGGTCTACTTATAACTAAGTCTAAGTATTTAGCTGATTGGAGAGCTAAATTTTGCATCAAGTGGATCAAGCAGGCATAGAAAATGGATGTACAGGTTGGTACTTGCCCTTGATATATTAAGTATGTCCACAATTTCTATAGAAAATGCATATTTTCACCTGTGCACGTTAAATACACCACAGTGACAACAAATCACCTTTGTTTTTTTTGCACAACTCTCCCCTCGTGGCACACCCTGGCCAACTGAGGTAATAACCTACATTGGCCAGGTGCTGGAGTAAGCATACACAGGAGCGACATAATGAAGCATCCAGAGTTTCTTATTCTATTTGTGAAAGGAACCTGCCTATTGTAGGTGGGGAAAAAAAAAAAAAAAGAATTACGAGGTAGTTGCAACTCCCGAGTGAGGAGCATAATGAGGTGTAAATCAAGTTCACAGTCAGTCAAAAAGCAGGGCAAGAGGGGAAAGAGGAAAACAGAGGATGACTTATTTTTCTAACCGTAGGCCTCACCTACTTTAAGGGAAAGTGCACTTTTTCCACTATCATTCTCAATACTGATGTAAAACAAGCATACACATGTATTTATTTCTTTATGTATAAATTAACCATAGCAAGAGATGGCTAAAAATACTGGTAATAGGGAATTGATATATTCTGCCAAAAAAGCCCTCTAAATAACCTCCATCAAGGTTGGATATACACTATATTGCCAAAAGTATTTGGCCGCCCATCCAAAGGATCACAATCAGGTGTCCTAATCACTTGGCCCGGTGTATCAAATTAAGCACTTAGGCATGGAGACTGTTTCTACAAACATTTGTGAAAGAATGGGCCGCTCTCAGTGATTTCCAGCGTGGAACTGTCATAGGATGCCACCTGTGCAACAAATCCAGTTAGGAAATGTCCTTGCTCCAAGTGTTACAAAGTAAACTTTATCATAAAAAAAAAAAAAAAGTCAACAGTTTGGGAACAACAGCAACTCAGCCACCTAGTGGTAGGCTGGGTAAACTGACAGAGAGGGGTCAGCGCATAGTGCAGACTTTCTGCATAGTCAGTTGTTACAGAGCTCCAAACTTCATGTGACCTTCCAATCAGCCCACGTACAGCACACAAGAGAGCTTCATGGAATGGGTTTCCATGGCCGACCAGCTGGATCTAAGCCATACATCCCCAAGTCCAATGGAAAGCGTGGAATGCAGTGGTGTAAAGCACGTCGCCACTGGACTCTAGAGCAGTGGAGACGCCTTCTCTGGATTGATGAATCATTAGGCTAGACTTAGACTTCCTTTTTATTTTCATTCAAATTTGAACTTTACAGTACAGATAAGAACAAAATTGGTTTGCATTAGCTCATGGTAGTGCAGGATAAAAAAGCAATAAGGTGCAGATATAAATAAATGGATTACTGAACAGATAAAAATACGAGTCTGGGTTTGGAGGTTGCCGGGAGAATGGTGTATTTCGGACTACATTGTACATAGAGTGAAATTTGGTGGAGGAGGAATTATGGTGTGGTGTTTTTTTTCAGGAGTTGGGCTTGGCCCCTTAGTTCCTGCGAAATTAACTATGAATGCTCCAGGATACCTTCTCTCGAGTGACAAATCACGCTTTTCCATCTGGCAATCCGATGAACCAGTCTGGGTTTGGAGGTTGCCGGGGGAACGCTACATTTCGGACTGCATTGCGCCGAGTGTGAAATTTGATCTGGGGTGGAGGTCTAGAAGTAACCTGACCAGCTTGTTCTGGGATGTCTGGAGTCTAGATTTGAGGGTTTTGGAAGTGCTGGGGTACCAGGAGGTGCATGCGTAACTGAAAAAGTGTTGAATGAATCCTTATGGTGCTTTTGTTGCCCATAGAGGAGTTTCTATAGAGAAATCTTGTTCGTTGGTTGACCTTTTTGATTACCTTGTTGTTAAAAGGAAAGGCCATGTAACACACTGGTAAAAATGCCCCTGTGACAACTTCTTTGCAATGGGTTCCCGCCATTAAATTCTAAGTTATTGATTATTTGCAACAACAAAAAATTATGTTTCTAAGTTCAAACATTAAATATCTTGTCTCTGGAGTCCATTCAATTGGATATAAGTTGAAAAGGATTTGAAAGTCGTTGTATTCTGTTTTTATTTACCCTTTACACAACGTACCAACTACACTGGTTTTGGGTTTTGTACATCCATGCAAGAATATTGCATTATACGGGTTCTTATATCATATTAGGTGTGGAAATACGACCATATCACACCAACTCTAAAATCCCTTCACTGTTCCACTCAGGATTGAACACAAAGTCTCCCTACTAACCCACCAGTGACTCCATGGGAATGCCCCCCTCTACCTCAAAGAACTGCTCACCCCCAAATCCTCCACACGACACCTCCGCTCCAAACAGGCTAACCTCCTCCAACCTCCCAAAGCTACGAACTATGGGAGACCGGGCTTTCTGCGCCCAGTCTGTGGAACACGCTCCCTGACCCCCTTAGGGCACCACAGACAGTGGATGCTTTTAAAAAAAGGCTTAAAAACCTTTCTTTAAAAAAAAAAAAACTTTTTATAGGTATATGCTAGTATAGTTTAGCTATTAGGCTGTTCTAGTTTTGATAGTTTATTTATTTTTATTATTATTTTTATTATCTTTATTTTTTTTAATACACTGTAGCACTTTGAGGTAGTTTTCTCAATGTAAAGTGCTTTTTACAAATAAAATATATTATTATTATTATTATTATTATCATTATACCTAGTCGGTTTATTTCATCAACATGCCATCCGGGTAAGCCAACAATGATACATGCCAACGTATCATTACATTTGTCAACATACTCCCCCTGGATTCACCATTGTGATTGTATCTATTGTTTCCATAAATTGTAGGAACTGTCCATGCAATTGTAATTAAGGGTAAATTGCCAATCGGTTACAAGTTGAGATGTCCGATAATGGCTTTTTTTGCCGATATTCCAATATTGTCCAACTCTTAATTACCGATTCAACCGATACCGATATATACAGTCGTAGAATTAACACATTAATATGCCTAATTTTGTTATGATGTCCCGATAGATGCATCCAACAATGTAACAAGGATTTTCAAAATAAATAAACTCAAGTGATGGAAAAAAAATGCCAACATCGCACTGCCATATTTGTTATTGAAGTCACAAAGTGCATTTTTTTTTTTTTAACATGCCTCAAAACAGCAGCTTGGAATTTGGGACATGTTCTTCCTAAGACGGGCGTATATTGTAGCGTACCGGAAGAGTTAGTGCTGCAAGGGGTTCTAGGTATTTGTTTGGTTGTGTTACAGTGTGTGTGTGTGTAAAAGCCGCATATATATTGAGAGAAAATGAGGAGGTTGAGGTGAGCGGGGTTGGGGAGGCGGGGTTAAGGTGGGGGTGGTAGGGAGTAGCGGGGGGTGTTTATCGTAGCGTCCAGGAAGAGTTATCCGATTCAATCCACTTTCTTTATATAGCACATTTATACAACAAAATGTTTCCAAAGTGCTGCACAACAATATTAAAAACAACATTCAAATACTATCCTGAGCTCAACCAATGACTGAATAAAAACAAAAAAATAAAAAAAAATACATGTAAAACTAATATAAAAACAATATAAAATAAGTTAGTGCTGCAAGGGGTTTTGGGTATTTGTTCTGTTGTGTTTATATCGTGTTACGGTGTGTGTGTAAAAGCTGCATATATACTGAGAGAGCATGAGGAGGTTGAGGTGGGCGGGGTTAACGTGGAGGTGGTAGGGGGTAGCGGGGGGTGTATATTGTAGCGTCCTGGAAGAGTTAGTGCTGCAAAGGATTCTGGGCATTTGTTCTGTAGTGTTTATGTTGTGTTACAGTGTGTGTGTAAAAGCCGCATATATATTGAGAGAGCATGAGGAGGTTGAGGTGAGCGGGGTTGGTAGGGGGTAGCGGGGGGTGTATATTGTAGCGTCCCTGAAGAGTTAGTGCTGCAAGGGTTTCTGGGTATTTGTTCTGTTGTGTTTATGTTGTGTTACGGTGTGTGTGTAAAAGCCGCATATTTACTGAGAGAGGATGAGGAAGTTGAGGTGAGGGGGTAGGGGGAAGCGGGGGGTGTATATTTTAGCGTCCAGGAAAATAAGTGCTGCAAGGGGATCTGGGTATTTGTTCTGTTGTGTTTATGTTGTGTTACGGTGCGGATATTCTCCCGAAATGTGTTTGTCATTCTTGTTTGGTGTGGGTTCACAGCGTGGCGCGTATTTGTAACAGTGTTAAAGTTGTTTATGTGGCCACCCTCAGTGTGACCTGTATGGCTGTTGACCAAGTATGAATTGCATTCATTTGCGTGTGTAAAAAGCCGTAGATGTTATGTGATTTGGCCGGCACGCATAGGCATTGCCTTTAAGGGCATTTTAAAAAGTCATACATTTTACTTTTTGAAACAGATACGGGTAATTTACGAATATTAAATTTTTAAAGCATTTATCGGCCGATAATATCGGCAGTCTGACATTATCGGACATTTCTAGTTACAAGTTACATAAGTCGGCACTTGTTACTTTTTTGGTGAGGTTTGTAGTTTGTGCAGTGACGTGCTGGTTAATACAATCAGTAAGACAGTCATCGGGTAGCACCGTGGACACACTTTTAGTTGGATTACGACTGCGGCTCGGGTAAATAAAAATGGTCGGCCAGGAAACAACGACCATGTATGGAGATATTTGCTGACGACACAAGTCGGGGAAAAGACAGCTTGTTTGGAACATTTTTTTTTTTTTTTTTTTAATATCTCAACGTCTCCATGGTTCGAATTCACATTTTCGACCCTTAAGGTCATACCAAAGACACCAAAACCGGAAAAACAAACATAATTCAATTTAAAGCATGTTCTACAAACGTGAGACTTACTTGTTCAGCCAGATCCTTGGATGAGAAGAATTCCTGTCAGTGAAGAAAGAGTCGGGAGAGCTCAGTCACAAAAAAAAACAGTCGAAACACGTGTGCTTTTTGTATTCCTCGTCAGTGGCAATTTTGTTGTCTTGCAAACACTTGAAGGAGTGGAAAAAAAGTACACCTAAATGGCTTCATAACGTCACCATCAAACAGCATCTCCGGCATTGGCAAGCTGTTCCTGTTCCTGTTACACGCGCAACGCATCACTTGAACATGTGTTGTCATTACGATTCATTGCATCAGAGAAGCAAAAAAAAAAAAAAAAGCATAATTAAAGACAGAAAGACCGACAGGAATATAAGAGCCACACTGGCTCAAAACACGAGACTTAAAAGGTTAATGCAGGAACCGAATCGATGAAATATGCAGAGGTTGAAACAAAGCGCCGAGCTTCTCACGGCTCCGTTTTGATGAAATAAAATACGGCGGGGTGACTGAAGTCTGTTTAAAAGCAAATGTTTGCACTGGTAATAAGAACGGAGAAATTAGGATTTGAAGCAGTGCCATGAGAAATAATACGTGGGCAAATATTTCAAATATTGGGATATCATTTTTAGTTGCATAACCAAAGTTTTACAATAGTTAAATTTCAAACATACTGTGTTTTTCGGAGTATAAGTCGCACCTGCCAAAAATGCATAATAAAGAAGGAAAAAAAAAAAACATATATAAGTCGCACTGGAGTAAAAGTCGCATTTTGGGGGGAAATTTATTTGATAAAATCCAACACCAAGAATAGACATTTGAAAGGCAATTTAAAATAAATAAAGAATAGTGAACAACAGGCTGAATAAGTGTACCTTATATGTTAATAATTTCACACATAAGTCGCTCCTGAGTAAAAGTCGCACCGACGGCCAAACTATGAAAAAAACTGTGAGTTATAGTCCGAAAAATACGGTAATATCTTGTATTACAGTGTACATACCGTATTTTTCGGACTATAGGTCGCAGTTTTTTTCATAGTTTGGCCGGGGGTGCGACATATACTCAGGAGCAACTTGTGCGAAATTATTAACACATTACCGTAAAATATCAAATAATATTATTTAGCTCATTCACGTAAGAGACTAGGTGTATAAGATTATTATTATTATTGTATTAAGATTATTATTATTATTGGGGCGGTATAGCTCGGTTGGTAGAGCGGCCGTGCCAACAACTTGAGGGTTGCAGGTTCGATCCCTGCTTCCGCCATCCTAGTCACTGCTGTTGTGTCCTTGGGCAATACACTTTACCCACCTGCCCCCAGTGCCACCCACACGGGTTTAAATGTAAAAATTAGATATTGGGTTTCACTATGTAAAGCGCTTTGAGTCACTAGAGAAAAAGCGCTATATAAATATAATTCACTTCACTTCACTTATCGGATTTAGCAGTTAGGAGTGACAGATTGTTTGGTAAACGTATAACATGTTCTTTATGTTAGTTATTTGAATGACTTTTACCATAATATGTTACGTTAACATACCAGGCACCTTCTCAGTTGGTTATTAAATATAAATATAATTCACTTATTTATGCGTCATATAACGTACACTTATTCAGCCTGTTGTTCACTATTCATTATTTATTCTAAATTGCCTTTCTAATATCTATTCTTGGTGTTGGGTTTTATCAAATACATTTCCCCAAAAAATGCGACTTATACATGTTTTTTCCTGCTTTGTTATGCATTTTTGGCAGGTGCGACTTATACTCCAGAGCGACTTATACTCTGAAAAATGCGGTTGTACTATTACTACATGTTTTGATTCAAACAAAATACACTTACATTTAATAGCACATACATACATTATATAAATAATTATTATATTATAATTGACAAATAAATGTGTTCAAACCATTTTTTCTATTAAAATAATAAAATGTTACATTCAGGGCCACCGCTGACAATATTGGGATTTTATTGGCACCAATTGTTTCCCTCCACACTTTGTGTGAAACAATTATTATATTATTTCATTTAAACTTGAATTTATTGGGGTAGTGTTTTGGATCTGCTTTACATTTATTTTAGATGCAAAATAAAAAAATAAAAAACTACATACTTAAAACATTTTTGCCCCACCCCCATACAAACAGAACATTAACACTACACTCCCCATTGGAGAATGACAATATCAAAGGATATTTGCTATTGTGTCCTGATCAGTGATGGAGCAGGAAGGGGCTGGGAATACGTTGAAGGGAACATTTATTCTTGAAGCGCCCTGTCATTAATTTTCCATGTGTTCCTTCACGCAAAATGGGGACCCCCTACGCATGGTGCGGGATCTGTGTTTAGCAGGTGTCAAACTCAAGGCCCAGGGGCCGGCCACATCATTCAATGGGGCCTCCAATATCATTTTAGTTATTTAATTTTCAAACAAACAATGAATAATAAAAAAATATATATCTTAGTTTTTACTTAACTGTCAATAATGTCAAAGTGAAAATGAAAACAGCTTCATCACTTTAGTCATATTTTTTGCTCTTAAGAAACTTCTCTATGACTTATTCTGTTTGCTTGATATTGTCATGACTGCCACAAGTGTTTGGAAAGTGTATTACAACCGAGTACCGCGGCGGCCATTCTCCTGACGTCAGTCGGTTTCGACGAGAACTGTTCAATTTCATGAATGTGCATTGGTGCATGTAAATGTCCTCCAGGCTGTTCTGTCTCTTGCCATTATCTGCCATTGATGGCGATTGATGTCAAGGGCCTTTAAAGCGGCTGAAAACCACATGCATTTTGGCGGCCCTGTGGTTAAGATGTAAGGTGGTCTTCCACATCAATTAATGATTGATGTCCGCCACGTTATTTAACGTTAATTCAAAGTGGCCGTCTGAGGTCAGCCATAATTGCAATGTGGCCCTCAATAAAAACGAGTTTGACACCCCAGGTGTAGCCTAGATGGAGGGTCGGCCCTGTTTACATAACATGAAACCTTTTTGGACAAAACAGTGCCAAAGTCTTTGTGTGTGAAAAAAGCTAAAATGTAAAATGAGTTTGCATGCATGCAAAATGAGTCCACATGCGGTCATGCAGTGTGGTTTTACCATGGAAGGATTTTGGCACTGTTTTGAAATCTGAACAGTAGCTTTGCCGAGTGATCTTAAACAAGATGTTACAAACCCCGTTCCATATGAGTTGGGAAATTGTGTTAGATGTAAATATAAACGGAATACAATGATTTGCAAATCCTTTTCAACCCAAATTCAATTGAATGCACGACAAAGACAACATATTTGATGTTCAAACTTTATTTTTTGTTTGCAAATAATAATTAACTTAGAATTTTATGGCTGCAACATGTGCCAAAGTAGTTGGGAAAGGTCATGTTCACCACTGTGTTACATCACCTTTTCTTTTAACAACACTCAATAAACGTTTGGGAACTGAATAAACTAATTGTTGAAGCTTTGAAAGTGGAATTCTTTAACATTCTTGTTTTATGTAGAACTTCAGTCGTTCAACAGTCTGGGGTCTCCGCTGTCGTATTTTTACGCTTCATAATGCGCCACATATTTTCGATGGGAGACAGGTCTGGACTGCAGGCGGGCCAGGAAAGTACCCACAGTCTTTTTGAAATGTGGACTCGTCAGACCACAGTAAACTTTTCTACTTTGCATCAGTCCATCTCAGATGATCTTGGGCCAGAGAAGCCGGCGCCGTTTCTGGATGTTGTTGATAAATGGTTTTCGCTTTGCATAGTAGAGCTTTAACTTGCACTTACAGATGTAGCGACCAACTGTATTTAGTGACAGTGGTTTTCTGAAGTGTTCCTGAGCCCATGTGATGATATCCTTTAGAGATTGATGTCGGTTTTTAATACAGTGCCGTCTGAGGGATCGAAGGTCACAGTCATTCAATGTTGGTTTCCGGCCATGCCACTTACGTGGAGTGATTTCTCCAGATTCTCTGAACCTTTTGATGATATTATGGACCGTAGATGTTGAAATCCCTAAATTTCTTTCAATTGCACTTTGAGAAAGATTAAACTGCTTGACTATTTGCTCACGCAGTTGTGGACAAAGGGGTGTACCTCGCCCCATCCTTGTGAAAGACTGAGCATTTTTTGGGAAGCTGTTTTTATACCCAATCATGGCACCCACCTGTTCCCAAATTAGCCTGCACACCAGTGGGATGTTCAAAATAAGTGTTTGATGAGCATTCCTTAACTTCATCAGTATGTATTGCGATCTTTCCCAACTTCTTTTTCACGTGTTGAGCATCAAAACAGTTTGAACATCAAATATGTTGTCTTTGTAGCATATTCAATTGAATATAGGTTGAAAATTATTTGCAAATGATTGTATTCCGTTTATATTTACATGTAACACAATTTCCCAACTCATATGGAAACGGGGTTTGTATTTCACATGAAAAAAACAACAAAAAAACTACGCTATGTGAACAATTCAATGCTACTTGTTGATGTTATGAATTAAAGTCATGTCAGGAAAAGGAAGCAGCCTGGAACATTTTACTATGTTAGTCTTATTACGGCATTTTAACGTACGCGGGCGCGGTCTCCAGGAACTGATTGGAGATGACAAGAGGGTGGCAGAGAGACACTCGAGTCGCTTTCCGGAGGCATGCTTGGGGTTCATCAGCGCTTCTGGAAGTGCCGGCGTTATCAGGGTAAGCCGGCATTTTACGAGATAAACATCAGGTTGTAATGAATAGATAATTGGATGTACTCTACACTAAATGTATGTGAGTGATGAAACAAGTGGGAGTGCAACAAAAAGCAATCGCCCCTATGTTGCGCTAGAAGAACTTCATACATCAACATTTGACAGCTATAAAATTCACCGCGGAAATTAGTGGAGAAAAATAACTCCCGTAGGTTGCATGAGGCACCATTAGCAATGTTTTGACATGGCCTGTGGGTACTGAACAATTGCTACTTGCAACTTAAATCCAATAATCATTTCTGAAGAGAGAGGCGCAGCAGTTTCAAGGGACAACAACAACAGTGGTACTTGGGAAATAGCCAAAGGGCTCGTATAAATATGTAGAGGCCGAAATAGTGTGTAATACCTGGTTAAAAGAGTTTTCCGACAAGTCATTCTCTGCAGCCCGTCGGCTCTTGGAGGCATCCGGTGGACACTGCAACCACGCAACAGAAAAGCATTAAACACGGCATGAAAAAAACACAATCTTGCCATTTAGATATTCATAACAATACACTTTGGTTTTGAATGTAGCGCAAACTCAATTTTAGTGCATTAGGCCAAGCACAACTACTCTAAAAATATCCAACACGGGGGGGATGTCCAAACTTTATACACTTACATTAGGGACTGTAAATAATAATATCTAACAAAGGGGTGTCAAAACGTTTTACACTTACATTAGGGACTGAAAAAATTAATATACTGTATAATACAGGCGTGTCCAAACTTTTTCCACTTACATTAGAGACTGTATATAATAATATATAATACAGGGGTGTCCAAACTTTTTCCACTTACATTAAGGACTGTAAATAATAATATTCAAACAGAGGCAACGTTTTACACTTACATTAGGGACTGCAAATAATAATATCTAACACAGGGGTGTCCAAAGTTTTGACATTTACTTTAGGGACTGTAAATAATAATATCTAATATACAGGAGTGTCCAAACGTTTTCCATTTACATTAGGGACTGTAGATAATAATATACTGTTTAATACAGGTGTGTCCAAACTTTACATTCAAGAATAATATCTAAGACAGGGGTGTCAAAACTTTTGACACTTACATTAGGGACTGTAAATAATAATATCTAACAAAGGGCTGTGAAAACGTTTTACACTTACATTAGGGACTGTAAATAATAATATCAAATACAGGGGTGTCCAAACATTTTACACTTAAATTAAAGAATAATATCTAAGACAGGGGTGTCCAAACTTTTTCCACTTACATTAGAGATTGTAAATAATAATATCTAACAAAGGGTTGTCAAAATGTTTTACACTTACATTAGGGACTGTAAATAATAATATACTGTTTAATACAGGGGTGTCCAAACTTTTTCCACTTACATTAGGGACCCTAAATAATAATATCTAACACAGGGGTGTCCAAACTTTTTACACTTACATAAAAGAATAATATCTAACACAGGGATGTCCAAACTTTTTCCACTTACATTAGGGGACTGTAAATAATAATATCTAAGACAGGAGTGTCCAAACTTTTTCCACTTACATTAGGGACTGTAAATAATAATATATAATACAGGGGTGTCCAAACATTTTACACTTACATTAGGGACTGTAAATAATAATATATAATACAGGGGTGTCCAAACTTTTTCCACTTACATTAGGGACTGTAAATAATAATATCTAATACAGGGGTGTCCAAACATTTTACACTTAAATTAAGGAATAATATCTAAGACAGGGGTGTCCAAACGTTTGACATTTACATTAGGGATTGTAAATAAAAACATCTAACAATGGGGTGTCCAAACTTTTTCCACTACATTAGGGACTTTAAATAATAATATCTAACAAAGGGGAGTCAAAACGTTTTACACTTACATTAGGGACTGTAAATAATAATATCTAACAAAGGGGAGTCAAAACGTTTTACACTTACATTAGGGACTGTAAATAATAATATACTGTTTAATACAGGAGTGTCCAAACTTTTTCCACTTACATTAGGGACTGTAAATAATAATATCAAATACAGGGGAGTCCAAACATTTTACACTTAAATTAAAGAATAATATCTAACACAGGGGTGTCCAAACTTTTTCCACTTACATTAGGGACTGTAAATAATAATATCTAAGACAGGAGTGTCCAAACTTTTTCCACTTACATTAGGGACTGTAAATAATAATATCTAACAAAGGGGTGTCAAACATTTTACACTTACATTAAGGACTGTAAATAATAATATACTGTATAATACAGGGGTGTCAAAACATTTTACACTTACATTAAAGAATAATATCAACCAAAGGGGTGTCAAAATATTTTACACTTACATTAGGGACTGTAAATAATAATATCTAACACCGGGGTGTCCAAACTTTTTACACTTACATTAAAGAATAATATCTAATACAGGGGTGTCCAAACATTAATTTGCCTGAGCGGCCTGGAGACACAGAGAGTAACAAGCGGTAGGAAATGAAGTAGAGAGGACAGATTTTGGACGCTGGCAGGCCGAATCTGACCCGCAGGCCGTGGTTCGGGACCCACGTTTTACATGTCGAAATAAATAATGATAACATGACCCCGTAAGAAGATGGATGGATAGCTGGACCCCTTTAATGCGCCTTATAATGTATGGAAATTATTCTGTGTTGTATGTGTTTTATGTTGCACGATTGCGCCGAGTCAAATTCCTAGTTTGTGAACCCGTTCTCAAACAATGGCAGTAAAACTCTTTTGATTCCGAAAATAGACCTGAGTAGATCCGCTCATCGGCAGTGGGACTGTTAATCCAGTGCGCCCTACGGTCTGAAAAACACGGAACATTCTGTATATTCAAGTAAAACTTTGAAAAAACGTTCCTGGGTGACATTCTGATCATAAAATTGCAATAGTGCAGTGGTTCTCAAATGGGGTTACTTGAAGGTATGCCATGGGGTACGTGAGACTTTTTAAAAATATTCTAAAAATAGCAACAATTCAAAAATCCTTTATAAATGTATTTATTGAATAATACTTCAAGAAAATATGAATGTAAAATAAATGCAACACTATTCAGTGCTGCAGCTAGATTTTTTTGTGGACATGTTCCATAAATATTGATGTTAAAGATTTATTTTTTTGTGAAGAAATGTTTAGAATTAAGTTTATGAATCCAGATGGATCTCTATTACAATCCCCGAAGAGGGCACTTTAAGTTGATGATTACTTCTATGTGTAGAAATCTATATTTATAATTGAATCACTTGTTTATTTTTCAACAAGTTTTTAGTTATTTTTTTCTAAATAATTCAAGAAAGACCATATTTTGCAATGTTATACAATTTAAAAAATCAGAAACAGATGACATAGTGCTGTATTTTATTTCTTTATCTCTTTTTTTCGACCAAAAATGCTTTGCTCTGATTAGGGGGTACTTGAATTAAAAAAAATTTCACAAGGGGTATGTCACTGAAAAAAGGTTAAGAACCACTGTATTAGTGTACAAATATTGGGGTCTTTTCTTAAGCAAATTTCAATTATGCATGCAAGTTCTAACCTATGATTAATGATGATTAATCAGATTTTAGAAAAAAAATCATTTCATAGCCCTATTTGGAACATTACCGTCGTAGCTCGTTTGGAGTTAAAGTATCAAAGAAATGGTTTGTTTTACTTCATAATTTCTCTGTAATCAGTTTCACAGCATTTAATTCTTTGTAAAAGGGCTCTCAACCCTTTCCAACATCCAGAGAAAAATATAATTATGTTGCATACGCGCTAAAGACCTTTTCATTAATGGAACACAGGAGCCAAGTTTAGTGCCTGGTGAAACATTGGCAAAATATTAACTCTACAATGAAATTCAGATTGTGACAAAGGACATTAATATAAAAATCACAATACAGGAATTAGGGCGAAACCAATACATGATTCTCAAATGAGAACAAGCGACTTAGTCGTGCTGACAACTGGGGTTTTTGTCACTCCCAAATTGGCCAACCATGTTTGAGGTTGCATAATTGCACACGATGGGATTCTTGTTTGTGTACGTACTAATTTCAGTATGTAAAGCCTCAGAAGAGTATTATGTTAACGAGGCATTAGACCAGGGAGTCAAGTAACAAATTGAGCACAATAAAGTATGATGTCCCTTGTTGTAGAGCTGAACTACAAGAACAAGTAAAAAGTGTAATGTATGAGGAGGTTAAAGTAGTAGTTGATTAACAGCACTTGAAGCCCACCGGAGCAAACACGGAAATGTTTTTATTGTTTTAATTCAGCAATTTATTCCGACTCAGCAGATCCTGGAGTTTGTTGTTGCAGTGAAACCTTTGAGACGACTCAGATTTTATTAGTTTGACTTTATGTCCGGGTTTAATCAAATTAAATAAGTCAAACATTAAAAAAAGAGCATTTTGCTACAAGTTAAATATGAGATCTTGTGTGCAGAAAAATACAATGACACCATGATGCGGTTTGATTTTGTTTCTTTGCAGCAGGGGTCTCAAACTCAATTCACCTGGGGGCCATTGGATGCAAAGTCTGGGTGAGGCTGGGCCGCAAAAAAAGAAAATATTGTAGCGTCCCGGAAGAGGGTTCTGGGTATTTGTTCTGTCGTGTTTATGTTGTGCTACGGTGCGGATGTTCTCCCGAATTGTGTTTGTCATTCTTGTTTGGTGTGGGTTGACAGTGTGGCACATATTTGTAACAGCGTTAAAGTCGTTTATACGGCCACCCTCAGTGTGACCTGTATGGCTGTTGTCCAAGTATGGATTGCATTCACATGTGTGTGTGAAAATCCATATATATTATGTGACTGGGCCGGCACCCAAAGGCAGTCAGTGCTTTTAGGGTTTATTGGCGCTCTGTGCTTCTCCCTACATCAGTGTATCACTCCGTACAGCGGCATTTTAAATAGTCATACATTTTACTTTTTCAAACTGATACCAATAATTTCCGATATTACGTTCTAAAGCAGGGTCATCAACCTTTTTGAAACTAAGACCTACTTCTTGGGTACTGATTAATGCGAAGGGCTACCAGTTTGATACACACTTAAATAAATTGCCAGAAATAGCCAATTTGCTCAATTTACCTTTAATAAATAATTCTATATCTATATATAAAAAAATTGGTATTTCTGTCTGTCATTCCTTTTATGGAAGGTTTTTTGTAGAGAATAAATGATGAAAAAAACATGGTTCAAAAGACGAGAAAACACATAAAAAAATGAAAGTTTATCTTCAATTTCGACTCTTTAAAATTCAAAATTCAACTGAAAACAATGAAGAGAAAAACTAGCTAATTCGAATCTTTTTGAAAAAATTAAAAAAAGAATTTATGGAAAATCATTAGTAATTTTTCCGGATTAAGATTAATTTTAGAATGTTGATGACATGTTTTAAATAGGGTAAAATCCAATCTGCACTTTGTTATAATATATAACAAAGATTGATTTGCCAGAATATATATTTTTTTATTTAATCATAAGAAGTTTGAAGAAATATTTCACAAATGTTCTTCGTCAAAAAAACAGAAGCTGAAATGAAAAATTAAATTAAAATGTATTTATTATTCTTTACAATAAAAATAAATAAATTACTTGAACATTGATTTTGTTTAAAAATCCTAAAATCATTTTTAAGGTTGTATTTTTTCTCTAAAATTGTCTTTTTGAAAGTTATCAGAAGCAAAGTAAAAAAATAAAATAATTTATTTAAACAAGTGAAGACCAAGTCTTTAAAATATTTTCTTGGATTTTCAAATTCTATTTGAGTTTTGTCTCTGTTTGAATCAAAAATGTTGAGCAAAGCGAGACCAGCTTGCTAGTAAATAAATAAAATTTAAAAAAAATAGAGGCAGCTCACTGGTAAGTGCTGCTATTTGAGCTATATTTAGAACAGGCCAGCGGGCGACCCACGGGCACCTTGTTGGTGATCCTTGTTCTAAAGCATTTATCCGCCGATAATGTCGGCAGTCCGATATTATCAGACATCTCTGCAAATAACGGTTTGAATTGGTCCAGACTGTTATTACTGACGGACAGGTGTTGCGGTGTGACTGCAGCCGGGCACGTAAGAAAACCATCGTCTCCATGGCAACATCTCTCTCGCTTCCACTCATTTGCCGCTTTTCCACTAACGCAGGGGTAGGCAACTCAGAACGTTGAAAGAGCCATTTTGGAGCCAAAAAACACAATGTTGTCAAGCGCCATTCATATAAAACTCACGGGCCGCGCTAACATTAGAATTTCATATTAATGTGAGTTTTCCTTGCCCTTATGTGGGCCTACCGAGGATGTCGTAGTGGTTTGTGCAGCCCTTTGAGACACTAGTGATTTAGGGCTATATAAGTAAACATTAATTGATTGATTGATAATAAGATTGGGGCCGCAAAATAACGTCTCGAGGGCCGCAATTGGCCCGCGTGTCTGAGACCCCTGCTTTATAGCATTTACCAAAAAAACTATTATTTGCCATGACTTTTAATCCACAATCCGTAAATGCTGTAATTACAACAGAGACGGACAGGGCAGTAATTGGGTCCTTTTACTTTCTCAATGATTGGGAATGATTGTGGAAGACAGAAAATCTGTCTTTGACCACACTGTCCTTCATTCATATGAAGTGCAATGCACGGTGGACACATCAGCAACAGAACCAATGTTGGAATACTGGTGAGTAACAAACTGCTCAGCAATTGTCCATTGTAAACAAAAATATTCCATGTGCAAAATGCACAACTTTCACACCAATGTTGATAAAAGGCAACTGATATTTCAAAGCGCATGCGTAGGTAGATAAAGCTGGCTACTCCCATAATGTGTAGTTTAAAAAAAAAAAAGTGCATCAGGTAATTGCCTCCAGTAGGGCTGGGCGATATAGGGAATATACTCGATATATCGCGGGTTTGTCTCTGTGTGATATAGAAAATTACCATATCGTGATATTAAAGTATTCGTTCTCACAAAGTTGATTTTAGCTGCGGACTATTCCCACTCTTTCTTGTCTCTCCTTCTCACAGAGACATAAAACAAGTGCACCTTCTTACATACGTCACATACTGTCGCGCGTGCAACGTCACACGCCTTCCCCGAGCAGAGAGGTAGCTACACGGGTAACATTAGCTGTGGTGCTAACAGTGCGTTGCGAGTGGTAATACGAGAGAGAGAAGGTGTGAATCTGGTAACAAACGGAGGAAGAATTAATTCCCGAGAAAAACAGCACAGGGTGCATTGTCTGGCGGTGATTTGGCTTAATGTTGGAAAATGTTGATCCATTATGCGGCAAAAGCGTTGCTACAAAAAGTAGCATTACTGCTAATTTGTAGCATCATTTGAAAAGTCACCCACTAGAGCAGGGTTAGGGAACCTTTTGGGCTGAGAGAGCCCATCCATCCATCCATCTCCCACCGCTTATTCCCTTTTGGGGTCGCGGGGGGCGCTGGCGCCTATCTCAGCTACAATCGGGCGGAAGGCGGGGTACACCCCGGACAAGTCGCCACCTCATCGCAGGGCCAACACAGATAGCCATGAAAGCCAATTATTTTAAAACGTACTTCCGCAGGAGCAATATAGTATTTTTTTAACATTGAATACAACTAGATGCATACATTTTTAAATAAGACCAACATTCATAATAAGTCATGTATAATAAGTCTTGTATTCTCTCTAATAAGAGTGTTATTCTGAAGCTAACCAATAGTAAATAAAATACATCTTACCATTAATGTGACTTCTTGAATAGGTGCGGTAGAAAATGGATGGATGGAATAAAATGCATGAGAGTGTTTTATATTTTGAACGTTATTTTTAACACTGTGATTACCAGCGGAATTATTCATTACTTATCGTCTTAAGCAATGTCAGCTAAGATTTATCTGAGAGCCAGATGCAGTCATCATAAAAGCCACATCTGGCTCGAGAACAATAGGTTCCGTACCCCTGCGCTAGAGAATGAAGAGTGATTGAAACTCCAATCAACAACAAAAGGAGATACCGTCCGCAGGAACCTATCACATAGTGAAGGACATACACTGTTTGATTTCCTATAATGCAGCTCATTTTTATTTGACAGTTTTTAAAATATCTTGTGTGACATCATGCACAAAAGTGCACTTTATTTGTTTGTAACTATTGTAGTGACGTTCTGGACAAAAAGTGCACTTTGATTTAGTGTTGTTTTGATATGTCATCTTAGTGACATCATGCACAAAAGTGCACTAATAGCTTGTTTTAAAATGTCTGACAATCTTGCACTTTCTGTTTTGACATGAATTTTTGTGCCACTGCTTAATAACTGTTTAATAAATAACATTTTGTTAAATTGACTTAGTTATGATTTCCCTCCCTGCATTAAAGTATAAAAGTAGCATATATTAATGCAGTATGTTATATTATGGCATTATTATTATTCGAGCCTTGGAAGTCGTTGTAGCTTGTGCAGCCCTTTGAGACACTCATGATTTAGGGCTATATAAGTAAATATTGATTAAATGATTGAAAAGTATCTAAATACATTTTGGTACCGGTATTAAAATATTGATATTGGGACATCCTTTGTAGCTACACGTCTGTAAAATGATGAAAGCCCGCTCTTTGTTGTTGACATCCTGCAACTCCTGATACAACTTTATCTTGGGCATACAGTGCATGAAGTTTAATCAGTATGCTGGATGAGCACCTGGAAATAAAAACACCTGCCAGGATTTTCTTTTTTGGGAAGGAGTGTCATTAATCACCACATGCAAAGTCTCACCCGAGCTCCTGGTATCTCACAGCAGGCTTCCAGACCGGCCAGGGATGGATCGCAGTACAGCGTCACCTGCTGAACGTCCATCTGATGGCGAGACAGAGGGAGGGGGAGAGATCATCTAAGTGTAAATGAGGCGGTAAACATGGTTGAGAGCCAATTACCTGCTCATTTATATAAAGTGTTGGGGAAAGCACTTTGTTGGGGGGTCTTTGTGTGTATGTGTGAGTCGCTTATTTCCGTGTTAACCAAACACCCTGCATGCTTTCCCGCTAATGAAGTTAATTGATCTTTAAACTAATATAAACACAGGGATTACAGGATCTATTCAGCGTTAATAGCTGTCTCACGGCGGGCCCATTCTCCCAGGTAGTCTGCTTGCTTTTTAATCATGACTGAACAAGATTGCCTCATCAAAAAAACTGCACCCAGGAGCAGGCAATGTGGTTTAAAACCCACACTGAATTACTAATATACACATCAGCAAACAGAGGAAAGAATTCTTGGGAACAAAGGGTTTATTATCTCAGTGCAAACATCTTATTCTGTCATTCCAATGAAGGGTCTTCAAACATGCAGGCTATTCTCAAACGGCGGGAGCAGCGAGCCTTTCTTTGCGGATGGCTTCCGGGCAGCTCTTTTCAAAGCACGCGTCTTTACAGGCTTTCCAAACACCAGTCGTTGTTTTAGGTGGCTGATAAGGTTTGGTGTGTTGAGGCGCAACGTTTTTTCCCCCCTCTCTGCGGATTGCTTGAAAATGGCATTTTCCTCTGAAACAGTATAGAGGCCCCACGCGATCGACGGCATGTTTGTTTGAAATGAGCTCAGGGGAGTTCATTACAAGTTTACAGCAAGGCAGGAATGAGTGCAGTCGGATAGTGACGCGGTTCGTCTGCTTAAGTGACATGACGGATCATGTGTACTTGTCAAGAGTCGTTTCAATGCGACATAGATCAAATATTTGTATATTGGATTTACAAAGCCTGTTTCCATATGAGTTGGGAAATTGTGTTGGATATAAATATAACATAATACAATGATTTGCAAATCTTTTTCAACCCATATTCAATTGAATGCACTACAAAGACAAGATATTTGATGTTCAAACTCATTAACGTATTTTTTTTTGCACGTGCCAAAAAGAGACAGGTCTGGACTGCAGGCAGGCCAGGAAAGTACCCGCACTCTTTTTTTTTTTTTTTACCAAGCCACGCTGTTGTATCACGTGCTGATTGTGGCTTGGCATTGTCTTGCTGAAATAAGCAGGGGCGTCCATGATAACGTTGCTTGGATGACAACATATGTTGCTCCAAAACCTGTATGGACCATTCAGCATTAATGGTGCCTTCACAGATGTGTAAGTTACCCATGCATTGGGCACTAATGCACCCCCATACTATCAAAGATGCTGGCTTTTGAACTTTGAACTGTTTGACTATTTGCTCACGCAGTTGTGGACAAAGGGGTGTACCTCGCCCCTTCCTTTCTTGTGAAAGACTAAGCATTCTTTGGGAAGCAGTTTTTATACCCAATCATGGCACCCACCTGTTCCTAATTCGCCTGCACACCTGTGGGATGTTCCAAATAAGTGTTTGATGAGCATTCCTCAACTTTATCAGTATTTATTGCCACCTTTCCCAACTTCTTTGTCACGTGTTGCTGGCATCAAATTCTAAAGTTGATGATTACTTGCAAAAAAAAAAAATGTTTATCAGTTTCAACATCAAATATGTTGTCTTTTTAGCATATTCAACTGAATATGGGTTGAAAATGATTTGCAAATCATTGTATTCCGTTTATATTTACATCTAACACAATTTCCCAACTCATATGGAAACGGGGTTTGTACTTGTATGGCGCTTTTCTACCTTCAAGGTACTCAAAGCACTTGGACACCGTCTCCACATTCACACACTGATGGCGGCAGCTGCTATGCGAGGCCCTAATCAGGACCCATCAGGATCAAGGGTGAAGTGTCTTGCTCAAGGACACAACGAACGTGAAGATGTTGGTAGAAGGTGGGGATCGAAGCAGGAACCCTCAGGTTGCTGGCTCGGCCACTCTCTCAACCGCCACGCCGTCCCCAGTTGATATATATGAATTAACATCTATAAGGATTTGCCTCACATTAAATAATTGTTTATGTATATATATATATTTTATGCATACTGTATATAATTATCTGTGGCAGCTCAGTCACCAGAATTTTTCCATTAAATTGACAGTTTTTGACAGCGCATAACTGTAAATGGGAAAAGGTACCACGGCTTTTAAAAATAAATTCAATTGAAATAAAAAATGGGCAACTGAGCTGCCTGTGTTTAACCGTATAATCATAGGGGAGTTCATTACAAATTTACAGCAAGGCAGGAATGAGTGCAGTCGGGGAGTGACGCGGTTCGTCTGCTTAAGTGACATGACGGATCATGTGTACTTGTCAAGAGTCATTTTAATGCGACATAGTTCAAATATTTCTATATTTGATTTATACATTTTTTAAATATTGTTTTGAAGAACTAACACTATTTTCACTTCATTGAATTATGTTTCTACAAAACCCAAAACCAGTGAAGTTCTCATGTTGTGTAAATGGTAAATAAAAACAGACTACAATGATTTTAAAATCATTTTCAACTTATATTCAATTGAATAGACGGCAAAGACAAGATATTTAATGGTCCAACTGAGAAACATTTTTATTTTTTTTTGCAAATAATCATTAACTTACAATCTAATGGCAGCAACATATTGCAAGAAAGTTTTCACAGGCGCATTTTTAACACTCTGTTACATGGCCTGTACACCCCTTTGTCCACAACTGCGTGAGCAAATAGTCAAACAGTTTAAGAACAACGTTTCTCAAAGTGCAATTGCAAGAAATTTAGGGATTTCAACATTTATGCTCCATAATATCATCCAAAGGTTCAGAGAATCTGGAGAAATCAATCCACGTAAGCGGCATGGCCGGAAACCATCCACCGTAATAAAAACGATCCTAAATTTCTGTTTAGTACGGTAGCATCGCTAACCCAACAAGGGACTCCTTCCAGTAGCTCCACCCACTCAGCTGATGACTTTATGCAATTCTTTAGTAAGAAAATTGAAGTCATTAGAAAGGAGATTAAAGACAATGCGTCCCAGCTACAACGGGGTTCTATTAACACTGATACGATGGTATATACAGCGGATACTGCCCTCCAAAATAGTTTCTCTTGTTTTGAGGAAATAACATTAGAGGAATTGTTACAACGTGTAAATGGAATAAAACAAACATCATGGTTACTTGACCCACTTCCTGGGAAACTGATCAAGGAGCTCTTTGTATTATTAGGTCCATCAGTGCTAAATATTATAAACTTATCACTTTCCTCGGGCACTGTTCCCCTAGCATTCAAAAAAGCGGTTATTCATCCTCTTCTTAAAAGACCTAACCTCGATCCTGACCTCATGGTAAACTACCGACCGGTGTCTCACCTTCCCTTTATTTCAAAAATCCTCGAAAAAATTGTTGCGGAGCAGTTAAATGAACACTTAGCGTCTAACAATCTATGTGAAACCTTTCAATCCGGTTTCAGGGCAAATCACTCCACGGAGACAGCCCTCGCAAAAATGACTAATGATCTATTGCTAACGATGGATTCTGATGCGTCATCTATGTTGCTGCTCCTCGATCTTAGCGCTGCTTTCGATACCGTCGATCAAAATATTTTATTAGAACGTATCAAAACACGAATTGGTATGTCAGACTTAGCCCTGTCTTGGTTTAACTCTTATCTTACTGATAGGATGCAGTGTGTCTCCCATAACAATGTGACCTCAGACTACGTTGAGGTAACGTTTGGAGTTCCCCAGGATTCGGTCCTTGGCCCTGCACTCTTTAGCATCTACATGCTGCCGCTAGGGGACATCATACGCAAATACGGTATTAGCTTTCACTGTTATGCTGATGACACCCAACTCTACATGCCCCTAAAGCTGACCAACACGCCGGATTGTAGTCAGCTGGAGGCGTGTCTTAATGAAATTAAACAATGAATGTCCGCTAACTTTTTGCACCTCAACGCCAAAAAAACGGAAATGCTGATTATCGGTCCTGCTAGACACCGACCTCTATTTAAAAATACAACTCTAACATTTGACAACCAAACAATTAAACAAGGCGACTCGGTAAAGAATCTGGGTGTTATCTGTGTTGGATCCACACTTTGGACTGGACTCTTGCGACTGTGTTGGATCCATTATGGATTGAACTTTCACAGTATCATGTTAGACTCGCTCGACATCCATTGCTTTCCTCCTCTCCAAGGTTCTCATAGTCATCATTGTCACCGACATCCCACTGGGTGTGAGTTTTCCTTGCCCTTATGTGGGCCTACCGAGGATGTCGTAGTGGTTTGTGCAGCCCTTTGAGACACTAGTGATTTAGGGCTATATAAGTAAACATTGATTGATTGATTGATACTATGCAAAGCCAAAGCCATTTATCAAGAACATCCAGAAACGCCACCGGCTTCTCTGGGCCAAAGATCATCTAAGATGGACTGATGCAAAGTGGAAAAGTGTTCTGTGGTCTGACGAGTCCACACTTCAAATTGTTTTTGGAAATATTCGACATCGTGTCATCCGGACCAAACGGAAAGCGAACCATCCAGACTGTTTTCTACGCAAAGTTCAAAAGCCAGCATGTGTGATGGTATGGGAGTGCATTAGTGCCCAAGGCATGGGTAACTTACACATCTGTGAAGGCACCATTAATGCTGAAAGGTACATACAGGTTTCAGAACAACAAATGCTGCCATTTAAGTGCCGTCTTTTTCATGGACGCCCCTGCTTATTTCAGCAAGACAATGCCAAGCCACAATCAGCACGTGTTACAACAGCGTGGCTTCGTAAAAAGAGTGTGGGTACTTTATTGGCCCGCCTGCAGTCCAGACATGTCTACCATCGAAAATGTGTGGCGCATTATGAAGCGTAAAATACGACAGCGGAGACCCCGGACTGTTGAACGACTGAAGCTCTACATAAAAAAAAATGGGAAAGAATTCCACTTTCAAAGCTTCAACAATTAGTTTCCTCTGTTCCCAAACGTTTATTGAGTGTTGTTAAAAAAAAAGGTGATGTAACAGTGGTGAACATGCCCTTTCCCAACTACTTTAGCATGTGTTGCAGCCATGAAATTCTAAGTTAATTATTATTTGCAAAAAAAAAAAAAAGTTTATGAGTTTGAACATCAAATATGTTGTCTTTGTAGTGCATTCAATTGAATATGGGTTGAAAAGGATTTGAAAATCATTGCATTCCGTTTATATTTACATCTAACACAATTTACCAACTCATATGTAAACGGGGTTTGCATGAGTAGTGTGTACGTTTGCCACTTTGAACACATCTGTTGCAAAAAGACCAGCTAGGACACAACAATAGTGGATGAGGGACCCTAACATTACCCTACAGGAGAAAGGGGGTACCAGGAAAACTGACACCGGCAGCAAAATGGAGCCTGTAAGACTGCAGCATACAATGACGTTGCAATGACTGACGTCTAGTCAGCAAGGCATCTAACCCAAGAGGAGAAACTTATAGTTGTACCAAATGTTACTGGAGAGTGTGAATGTTTCAGGAACAGATCTTGTTCTACTTACCAGTGCAGGCCCGGCATCTGAAGCTCTAATTCCCAGTAGAGTATGTCCATCGGTGTTGAATCTCCTGCGAGGCTCCAGGGCTTTCGTCTCGGTGGAGCTGCAATCCACGTGAAGGGAGGCAGATTCTCGCTGCACACTGAGGGCCACCTTGTGCCAGCGGAGATCCATCAGAGACTTCACGCCCTCGTTAGCGAAAACGCAGCTCGGCGGGTCAGCTGCAGGGTCTTCCCCTCTGGCTCTCAATGACAGGGTGCCTTCTGGGCCATTTAGGTCGACAGAGAGCTATATTGAAGGGAGAAATGTCATCTGTTAGAGAGGTGTAGGGTCTTAGAAAACAGATATCAATGTATACATTTGGGGAGCACAAATTTGAGAACAATTTTTTTCCCCTCCAAAATTGCGTTTCAGTTCGATTTTTTTATTTGATGCATATACATGCATAATACTGCAAACATTGGACTGTCAGTCAGCATATTCTTGTCTCAAGATGCCACAGTTTTTCATTTGGCTTTATATGCAGACAGACTCCAAACTTTTGTCTCTTAAAATGAAGAAAAAAAATTTAAATCTGTAGATTGTTTATAATGTAATGTATTTATAACATATAAAAAATAATGCAAAAAAAACCATTTAAAAAGGTATATAATTTTATTTTTCATTACTGTAGAATTGTTTACAACTGTACTGGAAATACATAACTTTTGTTCTATTCATCCATTTTTTTACCGCTGGTCCCTTTTGGGGTTGCGGGGCGTCGCTGAAGCCTATCTCATATACATTCGGGCGGAAGGCGGGTTACACCCTGGACAAGTCGTCACCTCATCGCAGATAACTTTTGTTATCTTATATGTATAAAACCAAAAAATAAGATAGACTAATTTCTTAGCAAATGTGCTACTTCAAAATTTAACATATTAAAGTGCTTTTTTTTCTTCCCAGTTGGAAAAAACGAGGTCTGACGTTGCCATCACGACATTCTCACTCGTTCATCCCTGTTGATGGGCTCATATTGCCCATCCGATTTGAAGCTGAAATATCCCCACAACAGGACATTTGCCTTTGTAATCATATATCCTTCTTCCTAATTTGTGTTACTTTGCAAACTCTGTGCTTCCTGGGTGTTTAAAGCTGGTGCTTTAGCTCTCCTCTTACTGAGACAAAGATTGTGAATGACTGCATTTAGTTAATTCTATTGTTAAATAAACACGCTGAGATGCTGAGAGTGATGCACAGAGTGAGACATGGTTAGACGCGAAGGACGAACAAAGGAGAGGCACAATAATTCTGAGTTGCGAATATGTGTATCACTCAAATGGCGGTGACGGCATGGAGAAAAAAAACCTCAACTTCTGGCTGTAAATGATCTCACTAATGTTGAATGATGCTGATATGTTTAAGAGTTCTTCCTTTTTACATAGCCATGTTCAGAGTAGCCAGTACTTTTCCTTTTGTGTATTCTACTAGTCTCTCATTGTCTTCAGATCCCAGGTTAGTGTCGTAAACCATCGGAATGTGAAGACAACCCCCACGTCTCTCTCACCTTATGGTGTTGAGAGGAGGGAGAGGAAGGCTTTCTTTTATGTGAAGAGTGTGTTTTCCCCCTTGGACTGTCAAAACAACTTGAGAAGCCGGTATGAATGTGTTGGTCAGGGTTTTTCTCCTGAAGCTTCAGTAAAACTTGAAAATATTCCAATTCCGTCTTGATGGTCCTTACTCACCATACATGTCATCAAAAGAACTTGGGTTCAACCAGTAACTTAAATCCTCTGGGAGGAAGAGCTGGTCCGATGCAACACAAATTAAAGCCTCAACGTCGATTCCATGTCGATTAATAGTGCAGCCCTAGTATAAATCTTCCAAATCTTAGAAAGTGTCAAGAAAGAGTAATATGTAGATGCAACCACCCCTTCAGAGGAGTCGAACGCACGCACCAAAAAGGAAGACGTACAGTAATAATTACACACAAGAGCAGTAACCTAATAAATCACTCCTAATGAGGGGAACTGGCCTCTATACATCATACATATTGAGTATTTAAATCTGGCTCCTAGTGATTATAAGTACTCGGAAGAAGCCCCTGTGCTTCATCATGCAACACACATGCATGAATAACAATGAAGGGGAAAAGAAAGTATAATGCAGGAGATGTTCCGAAGAATGAGCATGAGGATGTGAGGGCGCCAGGGATGGTTCAGACACAGAATAAAGGAATGAGTATTCACAAAGTTGATGACTATGCAAAAGGTGGGACAGGCAGAAGCATGAAAAAGTCGACAAAGGCAGCGGTATAAGACGTGAGGAGCAGCAGAAAGGATGGCGTAAGTGAGGGATGCATGGATAAAAGAGAAACGAGACGAGGCGAGGGAGGTAGGGATGTAAGAGGGTGACTACAAAGTATTCTGAGAAGCGAAAGAAACACTGCACCTGTGGGTATCCCTGGTCATCAGCTATCTGAATTAGGTAGGTGGTGTCCCTCAGGGCGGCCTTCTTTAACGCCAAGGTGAATATGAGAGTAAACTCCTCGGGAAGACCATCAGGAAAGACCTCGCTGCAACACAGAAAAGTTTCGAAGACTTTAGAAAGTAGTACACATCGCTTGAAAGCTTCACTAGCAAAAGTAGAAAAGTAAAGTCTGTTAAAGGCAGGAATCAGACAGCAAATCAACCTCATAGCACAACACAGCTGCAACCTTATTTTGGCTGGGAGAAAATTTGACGCATTCTGTTTTAGATTTGCAAACTTCCAAACAAAGTTTTGACTGAAATATATAAAGCAGAGCACATGGGAGGCAAGCTGTGAGCAAAGATCATACAAGGTGCAAGGTCTGCAGTGGTTCAAGACGTGATGAACAACCTAGTGTAAAACCCAACCCAATTAAATACATATCTATTGCTTCATTAAATGTGTGAAACTCAACACACACACGCACACAAACACACACACACACACATATATGTATACATACACGTATATGTATACACATACCAGTCGCAATCAAAAGTTTACATAGACTTATAAAGAACATAATGTCATGGATGTCTTGAGTTTCCAATAATATCTACAACTCTTATTTTTTTGTGATAGAGTGACAATCATGAAGTTTGATTCTTTTATGAATGTATTATGGGTCTACGGAAAATGTGAGCAAATGTGCTGGGTCAAAAGTATACATACAGCAATGTTAATATTTGCTTACATGTCCTTTGGCATGTTTCACTGCAATAAGGCGCTTTTGGTAGCCATCCACAAGCTTCTGCTTGAATTTTTAACCACTCCTCTTGACACAATTGGTGCAGCTAAGCTAAATTTGTTGGTTTTCTGACATGGACTTGTTTCTTCAGCATTGTCCACACATTTAAGTCAGGACTTAGGGAAGGCCATTCTGAAAACTTATTTTTAACCTGACTTACCTATTTCTTTATCACTTTTGACGTGCGTTTGGGGTCATTGTCCTGTTGGAACACCCAACTGCGCCCAAGACCCAACCTCCGAGCTGATGATTTTAGGTTGTCCTGAAGAATTTGGAGGTAATCCTCCTTTTTCATTGTCCCATTTACTCTCCGTAACAACACAGGCCCAGAACATAATACTACCACCACCATGCTTGACGGTGGCCGTGGCGTTCCTGGGATTAAAGGCCTCACCTTTTTTCTTCCAAACAATATTGCTGGGTAATGTGGCCAAACAGCTCCATTTTTGTTTCATCTGACCAAATAACTTTCCTCCAGAAGGTCTTATCTTTGTCCATGTGATGTCAGATGAAACAAAAATTGAGGAAGAATAGCTGCAATGGAGGTCCTAATAAACAAAACTAAATGATGACCATACCTCACAAGTCCACTTTTTGACCAAATGATGCAAAATCAGAAAGCTGTGGCATGAACGACCAGGGTTGTAATTCCCGACAGTTGCAAAGCATGAGAGGATTTATTCAGAAAGCTGCACACACGGTATATTAAAGAAAAGAACACACTATAGTGTCTCGGTCTCAACACAGCCAACTCAGACAGACAGCCACCCCACAGAGTTTGGGTTCTGTTGGAGGTTTCTTGCCCAGCGGGAGCTTTTCCTTGCCTCCGTTGCCAACCTCTTGCTCATTTGGGGTTCAGTTGTGTTTTCCTTGCACGAGGAGGCTGCTCATGGTGCACGCTCAACAACTTATGTTGCATATTGATGATACCGGTATATAGATGCGATTGACGTTCTGCACAATAAGGTAGGGGAATTCCACTTTCTTGCCTATAAGTAGATATAGTGCTATCCTAAATAGAGATGTATGAAGACGTATTTATCATAAGTACAAAAAGTGTTTAAAAAAAGAAGAAGCTTATTTTAATAAAGGCTTAGTGGCCACAGGCGTGGACAGAACCTTTTAGCTATTATTTCCAAAATTATGTACACTTCTGAATTGGGGTCTTATGGCCGCTTATGTGGTCACTTATACTGCCATCTGGTGGTGTTAGAAAAGTATAACATAGAATGGAATTTGGGGAAAAAAAGTGTAAAAATAAGAATTAGCATGTCACTAAACATGAATTACACGTTTGTGTACTTATGGACTTAAGTACATCATATTAAAATATGGTTCCTAGTGTTTATTCTAATTGGGGTCCAATAAGCCCAAATAGCAAAGAGAAATAAAAAAAAGTATGTAAAAAAAACAGCTTGGACCTTAATAGGTTCCATCCATCCATCCATCCATTTCCTACCGCTTATTCCCTTTCGGGGTCGCGGGGGGCGCTGGCGCCTATCTCAGCTACAATCGGGCGGAAGGCAGGGTACACTTAATAGGTTATGGTTGTGAAAATACCACAGTACTATTAAAAGTCAAGCATTAAAATTACCGTATATTCCGGGGTATAAGCCGCTACTTTTTTCCTACACTTTGAACCCTCATTTATGGATTTTTTTGTTTGCTGGAGGCAAAAATAAATATAGTAAAAAAAAAAAAAAAAGCAGAAACAATGTGTTTTATTGTTTATGCTATGGCATTATCTTTTGGACGAGTTTGCTTTTATTTTGTAATTTTCGCCATTTATCCGTAGTGCTTTTCAGTCTTTTAACCCAGTGGTTCTCAAATGGGGGTACGCGTACTCCTGGGGGTACTTGAAGGTATGCCAAGGGGTAAGTGAGATTTTTTAAAAATATTCTAAAAATAGCAACAATTCAAAAACCTTTTATAAATATATGTATTGAATAATACTTCAATAAAATATGAATATAAGATCATAAACTGTGAAAAAGAATGCAACAATGCAATATTCAGTGTTGACAGCTAGATTTTTTTGTGGACATGTTCCATAAGTATTTTAAAGATTTATTTTTTGTGAAGAAACGTTATTTAATATAATTAAGTTCATCAATCCAGATGGATCTCTATTGCAATCCCCAAAGATTAAGTTGATGATTGCTTCTATGTGTAGAAATCTGTATTTATAATTGAACCACTTGTTTATTTTTCAACAAGTTTTTAGTTATTTGTACATCTTTTTTTCCAAATAGTTCAAGAAAGACCACTACAAATGAGCAATATAACAATAACAATTTAATAAATCAGAAACTGATGACATAGTGCTGTATTTTACTTCTTTATCTCTTTTTTTCAACCAAAAATGCTTTGCTCTGATTAGGGGGTACTTGAATTAAAAAAATTTTCACAGGGGGTACATCACTGAAAAAAGGTTGAGAACCTCTGCTCTAGCCCGCCATAGCGTTTGTACTCATATTGATTCTTCATTAAACACTCCAAGCAACATTTGTAAATTTCACAGTACAACTAAAACTGTTTGTACTTACTAAACCGTCCCATGTGTGATGTCTGTAGAAGTACTTTAACTGCAGATGAAAATGAGCTATTTAGCTATAATCTGGCGCAGAACATATCTGTCTTTGATCTTATTGTTTCTGTGCATTGTCCCTTTAAATAAAGACTAAACTAAACTGAAACAGAAAAAGGATTTTCATGCATAATTGTACGCTCTATCATAAAGTAATGACGCTGTCGTCCTAATATACTAACACGACAATGTCTGTGTGAGTATTAGTAACTTTCAAAGGCGTTGTTTCAGTTTCACAAATTTCTTACTAAATTCACCGAGAGAGATAGCTTTTGCAGCTCGTGGGTCCATGAGAATGACTTCTGTTTTGTTTGATGATCCGTTTTACTGCCGTGTTACAGACACCGTTGGGAAACAGTTAAGGTTTTACAGAATCTTTTGGTGTTTATATTTCACAATGTTTGTATCTGCGGCTTATAATCCGGTAAGGCCAATATGTAGAACAATATTTTTACCCCCTACAATTTAGTGGGAGCGACAAATAAACCGGTGTGCTCTATAGTCCGGAAAATACGGTATGTGCCTTTGAGCTTTTGCAAAATTTAAACTACTTTCGGATGCAAATGCGATTCTCAGATGTGCTTGTGGGTAAAATGATAAGGTCTGTGTGAGCTATTTTTTTTTTATATCCAATGATTGTTTTGCTTATTTCCGTTTATTTTCTACCGCTCATATAGTGGCTCCAGCCAGCATTACAATGCAAAGCACACCGCGAGTAAGTAACCCTTTGGCTCTAATTTTCATGGCAGATACAGCCCAGCAAGCCGCATCCCTCACTTTTGGTCAAGGGCATCTAAACAAACAAATTCACACAGACATTTATTCACTGCATGAAGGTGTATTGAGGGATGAAGTGTTCACCAAAAACCCCAGCAAAACACAGGTTCACTGAGGTGGCAAACACCATGAGATATTTTCTCGTCCTATGTTTTTTTTCAGTACACGTACACATCGAATGACCCATGGTGCCAGGTGGTTTTCTACCCCTTGAAGTCTGGTGACAGTGATTTATGACAAAGGAAAGATCCAAGAGAAAACATCCAGCTAGACTATGTCAAAAAAATGTGAGGATTGGTAGAAATAAAGGTGAGGAAAGGAGAATGGCGTCAAAGTTAGACTGGGTGAGAGTTTTGTAAAAACTCCAAACTGTCACAATTTTATCTAAAATACATAGAGGACCTTAAAGGCCTACTGAAACCCACTACTACCAACCACGCAGTCTGATAGTTTATACATCAATGATGAAATATTAACATTGCAACACATGCCAATACGGTCTTTTTAGTTTACTAAATTGCAATTTTAAATTTCCCCGCAGTTTCTTGTTGAAAACGTTGCGGAATGATGACGTGTACGCGTGACGCCACGGGCTGTTAGGAAATAATAGCGCTGCGCACACACACAGCTAAAAGTCGTCTGCTTTAACCGCATAATTACACAGTATTTTGGACATCTGTGTTGCTGAATCTTTTGCAATTTGTTCAATTAATAATGGAAAAGTCAAAGTAGAAAAATGGTGTTGGGAAGCCTTTAGCCACACAAACACATGGTAATTCCTTGTTTAAAATTCCCAGAGGTGAAGCTTTACTATGGATCACAGCGGTCAAACGAACATGGATCCCGACCAAATGTAGACCAGGAGTTTTCGGTGAGAAAATTGTGGTAAAAAGTCGCTACTTACCGGAGATCAGCTGAGCTTGTGCCGTCCATAATGCTGCCGTCGACTTCCATCAGACACTGGCCTCAAGACACCCGTGGATACACCCTTCCGACTATCAGGTACTAGTAAACTCACTAAAACACTAGCAACACAATAGAAAGATAAGGGATTTCCCAGAATTATCCTGGTAAAATGTGTCTAAAAACATCTGAATCCGTCCCAGTGCAATCGCGTTTTTTTTTAACTTGATTTTTTTTTTTTCTAGTCCGTCGCTATTAATATCCTCAAACACGAATCTTTCATCCTCGCTCAAATTAATGGGGAAACTGTCGTTTTCTCGGTCCGAATAGCTCTTTTTGTTGGAGGCTCCCATTAAAAACAATGTGAGGAGCCCTCAACGGGTGACGTCATCGTCTGCGACTTCCGGTAAAGGCAGGGCTTTTCTGTTAGCGACCAAAAGTTGCAAACTTTATCGTGGATGTTCTCTACTAAATCCTTTCAGTAAATATATGGCAATTTCGCGAAATGATTAACTATGACACTTAGAATGGACCTCCTATCCCCGTTTAAGTCAAAAAATCTCATTTCAGTACGCTTTAAGAACATGTTTGTGATACCACAACACAAGTTGATTTTATTTTTTGGGGCGCCAAAACAGTGAGAAAATCTGTGCGCATTGAAAAAAAAAACACTCTTTTTGAAAATCTCCACTTTGGGGCAGGCATTGAATAGGCAGCCCAGGAACCCCTACGGTCTCCTGGTCAGATCCAATCCCGGGGAACCCTGCAGTGTGTCCCTTGTGAAGAAGAATATAGTCTTCAAAAATTGAACTGGCTTGATGTCGCATAAACCGGACGTGAAGTAAAAGTGAACGTTCAATTTGACTTTATCAATAAAAAAAAAGGCGAAAACTTTCACCAATTAAAAAAAAAAAAAAAAAAAAGGACAGAACAAGATTTAACGTTTCTTCTGCCAAGAAAATATAGTATGTGTCAATGTATTTTTTGTTACATTTTTCAATGAAACTTGGTTAAAAGATTTCAGTGTGTGTATACACCAACATAATTCCTGGATGCGGCCACCGCTGCTGCTCACTGCTCCCCTCACCTCCCAGGGGGTGATCCAGGGTGATGGGTCAAATGCAGAGAATAATTTCGCTACACCTAGTGTGTGTGCGACAATCATTGGTACTTTAACTGAACATACCATATTTCCTTGAATTGCCGCCGGGGCGCTGATTGATTTAAAACCTCTTCTCACTCCGACGCTTACCAAAGGCATGCGGTAAATTTAGGTTTGCGCTTATAAATTTGAGTGTGATGTAAGGATACGTAATGAAAAGCACATGTAATAAAAAAAACATTATTATGGTTTTACCTTTAGTTATAAAGGAAGTCCATTTGCAGCTCCTTCTGATCAAAAGCATCGATAACTTTATAGAAGTCTTCCTTATATTTCTTCAGTTTTAAAAGTCTCTCTGTCTCGATGGAGATCTTCCTTTATTACCCCCTGCTTCGATTGAAAGTCCAGTTAAGAAAACTGTTTTATTTTAGATATGTAATCCTCCATCTTATAAGTGAGAGGAAAAAATAAACGATCGCTGCTCACTGTTGCTGCTTGTTGTCACTTCTTCTGCAGCCGAGTAGTCGCAAGAAGGATCACTAGCGCCCTCTACCACCAGGAAGCGGGAGTCATTTAATGACTCATATTTGACACACACAGCTACGGTATATTAATAAAACATAGCTGCTTAATGTTCTTTTTAGCATATTCAATAGCTTGGACCTTAAATCTTACTCTAGCTCTTAATCTTCTTTCCTTTATGCGATTTCAAATGATGGAAATCAGCCTCCTCCAATTTAAAAATGATGGCAGGTGAAGTGTCACTCGTGACGTGACGAGTTTGACCCGGCGGAAATTCTAGGTATTGGTCAATTATTTTGTGAAACGAGTTTCACCCGGCAGTAATTCTAGGCAGGCGCATACTAAATACCCGGCGGCAATTAAAGGAAATACGGTATGTTGTAAACAGTCAACAATACCGCGATAATCTATCAATCCATTTTCTAACGCTTGTCCCTTTCAAGGTCGATACCGCGATACTGATAACCGTTATATAACTTGTGAAGCATGTCCAAAACAGATACAACCATGACCATAGTTAGCATGACATTTTGTACTAACTTGGCTTCAAAGATTACACTCTGGACTTCATTAAAAGCAATCTGGGCACTGGAAAGAAAGTGAAAATCGATATTTATATCCTTTTTTGATGATGCTAATCCTGTCCCGAGTTAAAGCTAACCTGCAGGTGGTTCAGGTTGGAACCTGTCGGAATATAAAGGTTCTGTTTTTCACTCATCCACACCCACACATTGCTTATTTATACCCGCAGACAGTTTGGTTCTGCTTTTCAAAATGCCTCTGACATTAATTCCTGGCAACCATTAATACTGCAATCAGCCTCATAAAACATGTTCAATGAATAAACAAACAAAATTGTCATGCAAGGCAGTTGATCTTGCCTTAGATCCCAGTGGATGTTTGGCCTGGAGGCTTTTTCTCTGTGCTGAATTGTATATCACAGCGCTAATACATGTGAAATTCTTTGATTGCTATCTGGACCGCAAGCCATAATATCACAGAATTGCATTCCCCCCCTCTAGACGCACTCGAGCTACATAAAAGAAACTGGCCTGAAGCAATTAAATCTTGTTTTGCTGAGCGCTGCCCATTTCACAGAGACGGCCCAGGAAACAAGTGTCTCCCTGTGACTGTCACTCATTCGCGTGTGAGTGGATTATCCTCTGATACAAAGCAAACCATTAGTCTCAGATAAATGTACGCGCATTTCAGCCCTCACATGCTTAGAAATTAAAAAGCAGCTGGAGGGACTGTATGTTTATATAACGGCAACAGAGGCTTCGCTACACATTCCGTGGCCTGTCCCCAGACCATGGCACAAGAAGACATCCATCCACCTTCTTCTGCTTATCCGAGGTCAGGTACGGGGGGCAGCAGCCTAAGCAAAGAAGCCCAGACTTCCCTCTCCCCAGACACTTCATCCAGCTCTTCCCGGGGGATTCCGAGGCGTTCCTAGGCCAGCCGGGAGACATAGTTTTCCCAACATGTCCTGGGTCTTCCCCGTGGCCTCCTACCGGTTGGATGTGCCCTAAACACCTCCCTCATTAGGCGTTCGGCTGGCATCAGATGCCCGAACCACCTCATCTGGTTCCTCTCGGATGGCAGAGCTTCTCACCCTATCTCTAAGCGAGAGACCCGCCCCACCGGCGGAGGAAACTCATTTCGGCCACTTGTACCCGTGATTTTATCATTTCAGTCATAACCCTAATCTCATGACCATAGGTGAGGATGGGAACGTAGATCTTCAGGTAAATTGAGAACTCAGCTCCTTCTTCACCACAACGGATCGATACAGCGTCCGCATTACTGAAAACGCCGCACCGATCCGCCTGTCGATCTCACCATCCACTCTTCCCTCACTCGTGGACAAGACTGCTAGGTACTTGAACTCCTCCACTTGGGGCAGGGTCTCCTCCCCAACCCGGATATGGCACTCAAACCTTTTCCGGGCGAGAACCATGGACTGGGACTTGGAGGTGCTGATTCCCATTCCGGTCGCTTCACACTCGGCTGCGAACCGATCCAGTGAGAGCTGAAGATCCTGGCCAGATGAAGCCATCAGGACCACATCATCTGCAAAAAGAATCCGACAACCACCAAACCGGATCCCCTAGAAATTCTGTCCATAAAAGTTATGAACAGAATGGGTGATAAAAGGCAGCCTTGGCGGAGTCCAATGTGACCAAGCTCTGACACTGATCATACAGAGAGCGGACCGCCACAATCAGACAGTCCGATACCCCACACTCTCTGAGTACTTCCCACAGGACTTCCCGAGGGACACGGTCGAATGCCTTCTCCAAGTCCACAAAGAACATGTAGACTGGTTGGGCAAACTCCCATGCACCCTCAAGGACCCTGCCGAGAGTACAGAGCTGGTCCACTGTTCCACGACCAGTGGAATAAGTCAATGAGACGTATGGGATCAAATCATTGCATGCATGTAAACTTGTGCAGCTTGAACAGATAAACACGGTCCAAAATTCCGTAAACTCTCAACACTTTGAACATCATTTGCTCCCTAAAGTAAAAAAACTATTGTGTTTGAAGGCCAGGCCAATTACAGTCTAGAAAGGGAAGAAGGGAAAATTCACCTGAAAAGTATCCGTCACGCTCACAACTGCATTTTATGAAGTCCAATCTGAATATAGCATTAAGACAAACAACACATATACATTTTGAATCAGACATTGTTAAAATAATCATGTATATATATTATCACAGAAACTTCAGTATGCTTAAAGTCTGTAGCTATAGTTATTAGCTATTGAGCTCAAGCTGCATTTTTTTCTATCTGTGTAAGGACCAAACTTCTTGTCTAAGAGGTGGCCTCAGCAACAGATGTTATCTTCAGCCAAGGACTTGGACCTCAACGAAGATAAGATGACAGCTCGCAGACAAAGCAGAAACAAGGAAATCACTAGGCCCTCAACACATTCTGTCACGTATTGTGCGTACTGGACCTGCGTTGCATAATACATGTGACCACTCCTTTTAGAGGTGGCCTCACTGATGTTGACTGTGGAACTCCTGAATAAATAGAGGGACGCGGGAGCTGAACCTTAGAGCGTAGGGCGAGACTGTGACTAAGTGTGCAGCTCCATGCGTTCTCCTCATGAGCTAAATTGAACTCTGTCTCTGCATGGTTCCTTGCTTCTTGTCTGATTATTAGAAGTCATTAGTGTTTGAACCTGACAGACATATTTTAAAAATCTAATTTTGCGTGAATAAAATTATATTTATGACAAAACCAAAGAGGGACAAGCTAAGGATTTAAAGTCTATATGAATTGAAGGTAACAAAGACAGGCACTAAAAACAGTACTGGCCACACCGTCACCTGGGTGGCATTCTCTAAGGGCAAAACTTGGGGAAAAAAAATGTTTTGTTATACGATAAAACTACTCTATGTGCCCATGACAAACAATATGTGACACACTTGAAAAAAGTGCCTCATTGGACCAAGAGAATGTTTTGCGGACAGATTTATTAGGCCGTAGAGTGAGCAGCGCTAGCAGCAGTGGACAGACTGATAAACTACTCAGCGTTGACCCAATTGTCATGTTGTGAAAAGTGCTTTATCGCTGACTAGAAAGAGGCAGAGCTGTCTGAGAAGCAGTTATAACTCAGCTGTCAAGGCGGCGCATAACTGCTACTATTGACATTTCAAACACATCTCGTGTTTTAACAATGTAAACACCCCGGGCAGTGAAAATAATGTTGTGCAAATGTTCATCCATTAAACCCTTCACTGCGACCGCTCCTACTTCACGGGTGTAGGGAGGGGAGCCTATCTCAGTGGGCATGCAACATCCGGAAGAGGTGAGTGCACCCCTCACATTTCTCAGGAACAGAGGTCTTCAATGGATTCCAGGACAAGGGCCCCCAAATTGATGGAGAGAATGAGCGGGGGCCCACTACATAAGTGTGCTGTCGGAAATTATGATTGTATTTTACATTATAAAAAATGGATGGATGGATGGATGGTCCTAAAAGGTAATTTATCGTGCAATACCAGCGAGTAACAGTGCATAAAAAATAATTCACACCTGAATTCTGATTACTATTAACCGCAATTGTAAATCAAATTATTATTTTAAATTATTGATAAAAGGCCTACTGAAACCCACTACTACCGACCACGCAGTCTGATAGTTTATATATCAATGATGAAATATTAACATTGCAACACATGCCATTACGGACGGTTTAGTTGATTAAATTACAATTTTAAATTTCCCGCGGAGTTTCTTGTTGAAAATGTCGCGGAATGATGACTCGTGCGCGTGATGTCACGGACTGTAGAGGACATATAAGCGCAGCACCATTTGCGGCTAAAAGTCGTCTCTTTTCATCGCGCAATTAAACAGTATTCTGGACATCTGGGTTGCTGAATCTTTTGCAATTTGTTCAATTAATAATAGAGAAGTCAAAGTAGAAAGATGGAGGTGGGAAGCTTTAGCCTTTAGCCGCACAAACACACAGTGTTTCCTTGTTTAAAATTCCCGGAGGTGAAGCTTTACAGTGGATCAGAGCGGTCAAGCGAACATGGTTCCCGACCACTTGTCAACCGGCAGGTTTCGGTGAGAAAATTGCGATAAAAAGTCGCCTCTTACCGGAGCTCAGTTGAGCTTGCACCGTCCATGCAGCTGCCGTCTACTTCCTTCAGAGACTGGCGTCAAGACACCCGTGGACACACCCCTCCGACTATCAGGTACTATTTAATCTCACTAAAATACTAGCAACACAATAGAAAGATAAGGGATTTCCCAGAATTATCCTAGTAAATGTGTCTAAAAACATCTGAATCCGTCCCAATGCAATCGCCTTTTTTTTTTTAAACTTTATTTTATTTTTTTTAATTTATTTTTCTATTCCTTCGCTATCAATATCATCATCAACGAATCTTTCATCCTCGCTCAAATTAACGGGGAAATTGTCGTTTTCTCGGTCCGAATAGCTCTTTTTGTTGGAGGCTCCCATTATAAACAATGTGAGGACGTGAGGAGCCCTCACCCCTAGTGACGTCATCGTCTGCGACTTCCGGTAAAGGCAAGGCTTTTTTATTAGCGACCAAAAGTTGCGAACTTTATCGTCGATGTTCTCTACTAAATTATTTCAGCAAAAATATGGCAATATCGCAAAATGATCTTGTATGACACATAAAATGGACCTGCTATACCCGATTAAATAAAAAAATATCATTTCAATAGACCTTTAAATATATACACATACATATTATGGGTGTGCATCTATACCAGGGTTGTACGGTATACCGGTACAAATATAGTATTGTGGTACTAATGAATAAAAAACAGCACTATACTCAATTTGAAAAGTACCCCTTACCCATTTAAATGTTTTATTTAATTTTTTTAACGGGTTTGAAGACCACATGACAGTGCTGGTTTTACGAGCAGAGGAGCATGTTCAGCAGCGCAGGATCACAGAGTACTTACAAGCAACCACAGTGTGTAGACCAGACCTGGGCAAATTAAGGCCCGGGGGCCGCATGCGACCCTTTAAGCTTTTCTATCTGGCCGGCTGGACATTCCCAAATAATTGTTTTGGATCTTTAAGATGGAAAGTGTAGCTGCCGTTATGATGTGCAGTGATGTTTTCAAATGACCGTAAGTTTTGAACTATACAAAGTATGTAAATGGTTGGAATATGCGCTTCTGGATGATAAGCAAATAACTATAGTAATCTAATGAGTTACTATGGTAATCTAATGTGTGTCAGGGACAGACGCGGAAGGATATTTTTACAACAAAGTTCTAAAGCTTAGTGATGGATCACATAAATCATATTGTAGGTGGGTTTATTTTTACCCTTCGCGTTCATTTTTCGCTGTGTTTGTTGCATTTTTGTTGCATTTTGCTTGATTGTAAAGTATTTCGATCGAGAGGGGTTGTGACATTCTTCTGTTGTCAATATTCAGGGTTTTATCCCTCAAACATTTTTGCTGTTTAAATGTGCAATACAAATAAAGTTCATTCATTCATTCACCAGTGTGAGCGGCACCGGGGGCAAAGGGTGAAATGTCCTGCCCAAAGACACAACGGCAGCGACTGCTCGCTATCTTACAAACCCCGTTTCCATATGAGTTGGGAAATTGTGTTAGATGTAAATATAAACGGAAAACAATTATTTGCAAATCATTTTCAACCCATATTCAGTTGAATATGCTACAAAGACAACATATTTGATGTTCAAACTGATAAACATTTTTTTTGTTGCAAATAATCATTAACTTTAGAATTTGATGCCAGCAACACGTGACAAAGAAGTTGGGAAAGGTGGCAATAAATACTGATAAAGTTGAGAAATACTCATCAAACACTTATTTGGAACATCCCACAGGTGTGCAGGCTAATTGGGAACAGGCGGGTGCCATGATTGGGTATAAAAGCAGCTTCCATGAAATGCTAAGTAATTCAAAAACAAGGATGGGAGGAGGGTCACCAATTTGTAAGAAAATTGCCGAACAGTTTTAGAACAACATTTCTCAACGAGCTATTGCAAAGAATTTAGGGATTTTACCATCTACAGTCCGTAAAATCAACAAAAGGTTTAGAGAATCTGGAGAAATCACTGCACGTAAGCGGTGATATTACGGACCTTTGATCTCTCAGCGGTACTGCATCAAAAACCAACATCAGTGTGTAAAGGATATCACCACATGGGCTCAGGAACACTTCATAAAACCACTGTCAGTAACTACAGTTGGTCGCTTCATCTGTAAGTGCAAGTTAAAACTCTGCTAAGAAAAGCAAAACCGATTTATCAACAACACCAAGGAACATCACTATCTTTGCTGGGCCTGAGCTCATCTAAGATGGACTGATGCAAAGTGGAAAAGTGTTCTGTGGTCTTACGAGTCCATATGTGCACTTGGCACCAGGACACCCTAGGCCGCAGTTCCATGATCGACTTTGTAGTTGTGTCATCGGATTTGCGGCCTTATGTTTTGGACACTCGGGTGAAGAGAGGGGCGGAGCTTTCTACCGATCACCACCTGGTGGTGAGTTGGCTGCGATGGTGGGGGAGGATGCCGGACAGACCTGGCAGGCCCAAACGCATTGTGAGGGTCTGCTGGGAACGTCTGGCAGAGTCTCCTGTCAGAGAGAGTTTCAATTCACACCTCCGGGAGAACTTTGAACATGTCACGAGGGAGGTGCGGGACATTGAGTCCGAGTGGACCATGTTCCGAACCTCTATTGTCGAGGCGGCTGATTGGAGCTGTGGCCGCAAGGTTGTTGGTGCCTGTCGTGGCGGTAATCCCAGAACCCGTTGGTGGACACCAGCAGTGAGGGATGCCGTCAAGCTGAAGAAGGAGTCCTATCGGGTTCTTTTGGCTCATAGGACTCCGGAGGCAGTGGACGGGTACCGACGGGCCAAGCGGTGTGCAGCTTTAGCGGTCGCGGAGGCAAAAACTCGGACATGGGAAGAGTTCGGGGAAGCCATGGAAAACGACTTCCGGACGGCTTCGAAGCGATTCTGGACCACCCTACGGCGCCTCAGGAAGGGGAAGCAGTGCACTATCAACACCGTGTATGGTGCGGATGGTGTTCTGCTGACTTCGACTGCGGATGTTGTGGATCGGTGGAGGGAATACTTCGAAGACCTCCTCAATCCCACCAACACGTCTTTCTTTGAGGAAGCGGTGCCTGGGGAATCTGTAGTGGACTCTCCTATTTCTGGGGCTGAGGTCGCTGAGGTAGTTAAAAAGCTCCTCGGCGGCAAGGCCCCGGGGGTGGATGAGATCCGCCCGGAGTTCCTTAAGGCTCTGGATGCTGTGGGGCTGTCTTGGTTGACAAGACTCTGCAGCATCGCGTGGACATCGGGGGCGGTACCTCTGGATTGGCAGACCGGGGTGGTGGTCCCTCTCTTTAAGAAGGGGGACCGGAGGGTGTGTTCCAACTATCGTGGGATCACACTCCTCAGCCTTCCCGGTAAGGTTTATTCAGGTGTACTGGAGAGGAGGCTTCGCCGGATAGTCGAACCTCGGATTCAGGAGGAACAGTGTGGTTTTCGTCCTGGTCGTGGAACTGTGGACCAGCTCTATACTCTCGGCAGGGTTCTTGAGGGTGCATGGGAGTTTGCCCAACCAGTCTACATGTGCTTTGTGGACTTGGAGAAGGCATTCGACCGTGTCCCTCGGGAAGTCCTGTGGGGAGTGCTCAGAGAGTATGGGGTATCGGAATGTCTTATTGTGGCAGTCCGCTCCCTGTATGATCAGTGTCAGAGCTTGGTCCGCATTGCTGGCAGTAAGTCGGACACGTTTCCAGTGAAGGTTGGACTCCGCCAAGGCTGTCCTTTGTCACCGATTCTGTTCATAACTTTTATGGACAGAATTTCTAGGCCCAGCCAAGGCGTTGAGGGGTTCCGGTTTGGTGGCCACGGGATTAGGTCTCTGCTTTTTGCAGATGATGTAGTCCTGATGGCTTCATCTGGCCGGGATCTTCAGCTCTCACTGGATCGGTTCGCAGCCGAGTGTGAAGCGACCGGAATGAGAATCAGCACCTCCAAGTCCGAGTCCATGGTTCTCGCCCGGAAAAGGGTGGAGTGCCATCTCCGGGTTGGGGAGGAGATCCTGCCCCAAGTGGAGGAGTTCAAGTACCTAGGAGTCTTGTTCACGAGTGGGGGAAGAGTGGATCGTGAGATCGACAGGCGGATCGGTGCGGCGTCTTCAGTAATGCGGACGTTGTATCGATCCGTTGTGGTGAAGAAGGAGCTGAGCCGGAAGGCAAAGCTCTCAATTTACCGGTCGATCTACGTTCCCATCCTCACCTATGGTCATGAGCTTTGGGTCATGACCGAAAGGATAAGATCACGGGTACAAGCGGCCGAAATGAGTTTCCTCCGCCGGGTGGCGGGGCTCTCCCTTAAAGATAGGGTGAGAAGCTCTGCCATCCGGGAGGAGCTCAACGTAAAGCCGCTGCTCCTCCACATCGAGAGGAGCCAGATGAGGTGGTTCGGGCATCTGGTCAGGATGCCACCCGAACGCCTCCCTAGGGATGTGTTTAGGGCACGTCCAGCTGGTAGGAGGCCACGGGGAAGACCCAGGACACGTTGGGAAGACTATGTCTCCCGGCTGGCCTGGGAACGCCTCGGGATCCCCCGGGAAGAGCTAGACGAAGTGGCTGGAGATAGGGAAGTCTGGGCTTCCCTGCTTAGGCTGCTGCCCCCGCGACCCGACCTCGGATAAGCGGAAGATGATGGATGGATGGATGGATGGATGGTCTTACGAGTCCACATTTCAAATTATATTTGGAAACTGTGGACGTGGTGTCCTCCGGAACAAAGAAGAAATTAACGATCCGGATTTTTATAGGCGCAAAGTTTAAAAGCCAGCATCTGTGATGGTATGGGGGTGTATTAGTGCCCAAGGCATGGGTAACTTACACATCTGTGAAGGCACCATTAATGCTGAAAGGTCCATACAGGTTTTGGAACAACATATGTTGTCATCCAAGCAACGTTATCATGGACGCCACCTGTCTCCCATCGAAAATGTGTGGCGCATTATGAAGCGTAAAATTCGACAGCGGAGACCCCGGACTATTGAACGACTAAAGCTCTACATAAAACAAGAATGAAGAAGAATTCCGCTTTCAAAGCTTCAACAATTAGTTTCCTCAGGTCCCAAACGTTTATTGAGTGTTGTTAAAAGAATAGGTGGTGAACATGCCCTTTCCCAACTACTTTGGCACATATTGCAGCCATTAATTCTAAGTTAATTATTATTTGCAAAAAAAAAAAAGTTTATGAGTTTGAACATCAAATATCTTGTCTTTGTAGTGCATTCAATTGAATATGGGTTGAAAAGGATTTGCAAATCATTGTATTCCGTTTATATTTACATCGAACACAATTTCCCAACTCATATAAGGGACGGTGTGGCACAGTGGGAGAGTGGCCGTATGCAACCCGAGCGTCCCTGGTTCAATTCCCACCTAGTACAAACCTCGTCATGTCCGTTGTGTCCTGAGCAAGACACTTCACCCTTGCTCCTGATGGGTGCTGGTTAGCGCCTTGCATGGCAGCTCCCCCCATCAGTGTGTGAATGTGTGTGTGAATGGGTAAATGTGGAAGTAGTGTCAAAGCGCTTTGAGTACCTTGAAGGTAGAAAAGCGCTATACAAGTACAACCCATTTATCATTTATTTATATGAAAACAGTGTTTGTAAATACTAATACAAGTACAATATAGTTATATTTTCATTTTAGTCACATCAACTATATGACAGCATGTTGGTTTAATGTTCACTTGCATATAAAGACATTTACCTATGCAGTGGCCTAGTGGTTAGAGTGTCCGCCCTGAGATCGGTAGGTCGTGACTTCAAACCCCGGCCAAGTCATACAAAAGACTATAACAATGGGACCCGTTACCTCCCTGCTTTGCACTCAGCATTATGGGTTGGAAATGGGGGTTATCCATCCATCCATCCATTTTCTACCGCTTATTCCCTTTCGGGGTCGCGGGGGGCGCTGGCGCCTATCTCAGCTATATAATCAAAAATGATTCCCGGGCGCAGCACCCCTGCTGCCTACTACTCCCCTCACCTCCCAGGGGGTGATCAAGAGTGATGGGTCAAATGCAGAGAATAATTTCGCCACATCTAGTATGTGTGTGACAATCATTGGTACTTTAACTTTTTAACTTTAACTTATATCCATCCATTCATTTTCTTCCGCTTATCCAAGGTCGGGTCGCGGGGGCAGCAGCCTAAGTAGGGAAGCCCAGACTTCCCTCTCCCCAGACACTTCGTCCAGCTCTTCCCGGGGAATCCCGAGGCGTTCCCAGGCCAGCCGGGAGACATAGCCTTCCCAACGTGTCCTGGGTCTTCCCCGTGGCCTCCTGCCGGTCGGACGTGCCCTAAACACCTCCCTAGGGAGGCGTTCGGGTGGCATCCTGAGCAAATGCCCGAACCACCTCATCTGGCTCCTCTCAATGTGGAGGAGCAGTGGCTTTAATCTGAGTTCCTCAGCCTATCTCTAAGGGAGAGCCCCGCCACCCGGCGGAGGAAACTCATTTCGGCCGCTTGTACCCATGATCTTGTCCTTTCGGTCATGACCCAAAGCTCATGACCATAGGTGAGGATGGGAACGTAGATCGACCGGTGAATTGAGAGCTTTGCCTTCCGGCTCAGCTCCTTCTTCACCACAATGGCTCGATACAGCGTTTGCATTACTGAAGACGCCGCACCGATCCGCCTGACGATCTCGCCATCCACTCTTCCCTCACTCGTGAACAAGAGTCCTAGGTACTTTAACTCCTCCACTTGGGGTAGGGTCTCCTCCCCAACCCGGAGATGGCACTCCAACCTTTTCCGGGCGAGAACCTTGGACTGGGACTTGGAGGTGCTGATTCTCATCCCAGTCGCTTCACACTCGGCTGCGAACAGATCCAGTGAGCGCTGAAGATCCTGGCCATATGAAGCCATCAGGACCACATCATCTGCAAAAAGCAGAGACCGAATCCTGCGGCCACCAAACCGGATCCTCTGGAAATTCTGTCCATCAAAGTTATGAAAAGAATGGGTGACAAAGGGCAGCCTTGGCGGAGTCCAACCCTAGTTATATTTTCATTTTATTCACATCAACTATGTGACAGTGGGTTGGTTCAATGTTCATTTGCATTGAAATAAATTTATATTCGTGGGAAAATTGTGGACGGAATTAGAAAGAAAATATCCATCCATTTTTTTAATTTTGTCCCGTTCGGGGTCGCGGGGTGTGCTAGAGCCTATCTCAGCTGCATTCGGGCGGAAGGCGGAGTACACCCTGGACAAGTCGCCAACTCATCGCAGGGCCAAAACAGATAGACAGACAACGTTCACACTCACATTCAAACACTACGGACCATTTAGTGTTACCGCGACCCCAAAAAGGGACAAGCAGTAGAAAATGGATGGATGGATGGCAATCAACCTATCCGCAGGTGCATGTTTTTGGGGGTGGTTGGAAGCCGGAGTACCCGGAGGGAACCCACCCAGTCACGGGGAGAACATGCAAACTCCACGCATAAAGATCCCGAGCACGGAATTGAACCCAGGACAACTCAGGACCTTCGTATTGTGAGGCACATGCACTAACCCCTCTACCACCGTGCTGCCAAAAGAGAAACAAAACAAAAAAAACTATATATATATATATATATATATATCTCAATCAATCAATCAATGTTTATTTATACAGCCCTAAATCACAAATGTCTCAAAGGACTGTAAAAACTTCTACGACTACGACATCCTTGGAAGAACCCACATAAGGGCAAGTAAAACTCACACCCAGTGGGCAAGGAGAACTATGAGAACCTTGGAGAGCACCTCAAATGTGGGCAACCCCCCCCAAAAGCAATGGATGTCGAGCGGGTCTAACATGATACTGTGAAAGTTCAATCCATAGTGGCTCCAACACAGCTGCGAGAGTTCAGTTCAAAGCGGATCCAAGACAGCAGCGAGAGTCCCGTCCACAGGAAACCATCCCAAGCGGAGTCGGATCAGCATCGTAGAGATGTCCCCAACTGATACACAGGCGAGCGGTCCATCCTGGGTCCCGACTCTGGACAGCCAGTACTTCATATACTTTACTTTATATTATATATATATATATATATATATATATATATATATATATATATATATATATATATATATATAAAAAACAAAACGAAAAACAATAACACTAAATTGCCCCAGTGTGTAAATGTGAGTGTGAATACTTCTGTGTTGGCCACTCGTCCATGGTCTACTCGACCTCCCGCCCGAGTGCAGCTTGGATAGGCTCCAGCCCTCCTTGCCACCCCGAGAGGGACAAGCAATAAAAAAATTGATGGACGGATGCCAAAAATTGCATGACCTCCCTGCAGAACATCTGCGGACCCACTGAGGGTCGTAGATCCAATGTTGAAGACCTCTGCTCAGCCTATAAACACTAAAATATCTGCGCGAGTAGTCTGTGTCAAAAATAAGAAGCAATACAGACCAACCGAAAAGAAGTCGACATAAGCCGATGTGGTATCAATATCTGGCAACACAAGTGAGTACCCCTCACAGTAAACATGTCCACATTGTGTCAGGAGTGTCAATATTTAATATGAGCACTATTGTTATCCAGCATTGCCTTAGGAGTCACCAGAACTGCACAAGTCATTCCTGCAATCCTCTTCCTCTCCTCCATGATGAGAGCACTGATGCGCTGGTGGATGTTACACACCTTGATCTCCGCCACCTTCCGCATGAGAATGCTGGTCAGGGGCTCAGATACGCCTGCTCCATCCATCACCTTCAGCTTCCCCGGCAGGGCTCTTGTCATCTGGGAGGTGTGTTGGGGCTCATTATCATGTTGGAAAACTGCCATGCCTCTCCGATGGAAGAGGATCATGCTCTGCTTTGTAATGTAAGGATTCTTCTTTTCCCACCAATGAACCGCAGCTTCAGGGAGCCGGCAGCACTCATGCAGGCCCAGACCATGACACTACCACCACTGTGCTTGACTGGAGGCAAGACAATTATCCTGGTATTCATCTCTGTTGCCAGCTATTTAAACAATAATCGCTGTGTGTCCAATCATTTTCAGGAGATACTAAACCTATTTTGTTCAGAGGGCTGTCAAAAGTAACACCTGTGCATAATCACAAAAAATATAGAAATAATCATGTATATGCACATAATAATCCTTAAATTATTTTAGGTGGGTCCCAATGCAACTTTTTTATTTGGACATTGGAGCATTTGGCCGATACCGATTTCAATCTGATATGATATCAGCAAGATTCATACATACGTATTTATTTGATATACAATCACGATCAAAATGTATATGCACCTGTAAAGAACATTATGTCATGGCTGTCTTGAGTTTCCTATAATTTCTATAACACTTATTTTTGATGAAGTTGAAGTTCCTGCAGTCCTGGGTTCAAATCCAGGCTCGCGATCTTTCTGTGTGGAGTTTGCATGTTCTCCCCGTGAATGCGTGGGTTCCCTCCGGGTACTCCGGCTTCCTCCCACTTCCAAAGACATGCACCTGGGGATAGGTTGATTGGCAACACTAAATTGGCCCTAGTGTTTGAATGTGAGTGTGAATGTTGTCTGTCTATCTGTGTTGGCCCTGCGATGAGGTGGCGACTTGTCCAGGGTGTACCCTGCCTTCCGCCCGATTGTAGCTGAGATAGGCGCCAGCGCCCCCCGCGACCCCGAAAGGGAATAAGATGGATGGATGGATGGTTCTTTTATGAATTTATTATGGGTGTACTGAAAATCTGCTGGGTCAAAAGTATACATAGAGCAATGTTAATATTTGCTTACATGTCCCTTGGCAAGTTTCACTGCAATAAGGCGCTTTTGGTAGCCATCCACAAGCTTCTAGCGAGCTTTTGTTTGAATTTTTGAACACTCCTCTTGATAAAAATTGGGGCAGTTTAACTAAATGTGTTGGTTTTCTGACATGGACTTGTTTCTTCAGCATTGTCCACATTAAGTCAGGACTTTGGGAAGGCCATTCCAAAACCTTAATTCTAACCGTATTTAGCCATTCGTTGACCACCTTTGACGTGTGTTTGGGGGTCATTGTCCTGTTGGAACACCCAACTGCGCCCAAGATCCAACCTCCGGGCTGATGATTTTAGCTTGTCCTGAAGAATTTGGAGGTAATCCTCATTTTTCATTGTCCCATTTACTCTCTGTAAATTACCAGTTACATTGGCAGCAAAACAGGCCCAGAGCATATTATGACCCACAATGCCTGACGGTAGGATGGTGTTCCTGGGAGTAAAGGCCTCACCTTTTCTCTTCCAAACATATAGCTGGGTATTGTGGCCAACAGCTAAATATTTGATTCATCTGACATCACATGGACAAAGATAAGACCTTCGTGAGGAAAGTTCTGTGGTCAGAAGCAACTTATTGCAGTGAAACTTGCCAAGGGACATGGAATCTATTATTAAAACTGCCATATGCGTGTAATTTGGAGTGAAATTAGCCAGTGAGCATTCCAGTTGGAGTCCCCTCACTTATCGTTGCACTGGCGTATGTGTTGACCTGATGACTGACGTATAATTACCTGCGCTACCTTTCAGGGATCCACGTTTAAGGTAAAGGACCAGGTAAGGTTCATATAAATTGTGTGATTCATCTGCGCATACGGTATTTTTCGGATTATATAAGTCGCTCCGGAGTATACGTCGCACCGGCCGAAAATGCATAATAAAGAAGGAAAAAAACATATACGTCGCACTGGAGTATAAGTCGCATTTTTGCCGGAAATGTATTTGATAAAACCCAACACCAAGAATAGACATTTGAAAGGCAATTTAAAATAAATAAAGAATAGTGAACAACAGGTTGTGTACGTTATATGACACATAAATAACCAACCGAGAACGTGCCTGGTATGTTAACGTAACATATTATGGTAAGAGTCATTCAAAGAACTATAACATATTGAACATGCTATACATTTACCAAACAATCTGTCACTCCTAATCGCTAAATCCCATGAAATATTCTTCCTCGATGTCGCTTCTAAACAACTCTGCCAGCTCCAAAAGTATGCGCCGCTTCCTCTTGTTGTTTTCTGCTGCATATTTCACTACGTCCAGTTTGTAATCTGCAGTACAGGATTTCCTTTTCAGTGCCATTTTTGTTCAGCCCTTCTCAGTTTTTATAAGTTACCGCCAACGATGAAATGATCCATTTTAATAGCTACGGCAGTAGCATATAGCATAATGCAGTTAGCATTCCATGACCCACAATGCACTTCTGCCATGACCCTCCCCCGCCGAATTGTTATTGGTTGACATGTGTGTGACGATTGCTGACATTTTCTTCGTCTCTTCCGCGAATGAGCTAAATAATATTTGATATTTTACGGTAATGTGTTAATAATTTCACACGAGTCGTTCCGGAGTATATGTCGTACACCCGGCCAAACTATGAAAAAAACTGCCACTTATAGTCGGAAAAATACGGTATATGTGATTATTGTGATAGCTTATAGTGGTTTATCACATCAGTTAACTCAATATTTTTGACAGCTCAATAATGTTTTGTTTTTTTAGGCAGGGTAGAGGACTGACCATCACCTGCATTGTTAGCCGCCTGGTACTTGCAGTTTTTTCACTTTTTAGAATGCAAAGAAAAGGGAACGCTGTGTGTTCTTGTCTCACATGAGGATTGTGGATGTGGATTGTGCAAAACTCCCCCAAAAAGTGCAGCTTTCTTATAAGCAATGCTTGAGGAGCATTTGCGCTTAAACGCGACTAATCATCGTGTTAAAAGTGTGGTTTATCAGATTTGTAAGCACTAATTGTTATACAAGCTGTACACTGACTAGTCTAAAGTACGTTTAAGTCCTGAAGAATTGTCTCTAGAGCAGAGAGACTGTAATAAAAGTGGTTGGGGGAATGTGAGAGGTGCACTCACATGGTGAGACACTGCAGGGTGGAAGGTGGACCGAGATTGCTCTGCTCTCGGTTTGCCAATTTGAACTTTATATGGTGCTAAACTTTCTGCCCCGTCTCTTACTACCCGTGAGAGAGCAAGATCAGCCTCTGGAATGCCTCCATTACGCTGAAACTTTTATTCTTTTTACAACAATTTAAACAACAGGCATAGATCAATCCCAATGCAGGTTCTTATGCAAAGAAGTGAGATATAAAAGCAAGCCGAAAGGGCTGTTGCGTTAAATTTTACAAGGCGGCGTCAGTGGCCAGGGAGAGGAAGCAGTTTATCTGGAAATGAATTCAGAGCCCGACCTGTGGGGGTATGCCTTTTCCAAGCGTCTGCATTGTACACTGCAGCTAGTTTGACGCGTTGAGTGAAGGTTCAGAGGCTTTTTAGCCGGAGGGTTGAAATATTAGTGTGAAAAGGCAAACGCAGAACAACTAAGAACTCATTCTATGAAACAATCTCTCACTCCTACAGTTGTGAACTGTGGGTTTCTGCGTGTTTCTCGGTGGATGATTGCTGAAGACTGAAGGATATGTACTTACTCAGTAGGGCGTAGGAGGGGGGTCTTGCCAAGGCGGAGGATGATGGGTCCGCGAGGGTTGCGAATCTTTTTGACATCTGGATTCTTAAGTAGGGAGAACCGCCTTATCAAATTGAAACCTGCAAATGACAATGGCCTCTATCAATTTCCTTCGCAAAATAAAACAAAATAAAAGCCGGGCGTCACCTGTGATGTTGTCCCCAGATGAATGAGGAAACTTCCATTCATCCACTTGTAAAGATGGGCACTGTACATCTGGGGAGACAAAGAACGGCACTGAAGGTCAAGACAAGTAAAACATCCCTCACATCGGATTCAAACGTTCTTGAGCTGTCAACAGGAGCTCAGTGGTCTTGTAAGACATACACTTGCTGGAGAAGGTAGACAGAGTTGTCTAGTCCATGTGGGATGTACAGAAATATTGATGTGGTGGAATGGTTGTCAGGGGTGAGGGGAAACCAGGAGAGTCAAACACACCGAGCGAGATGAAATGAGGTCAAAGCTGCGCTGGGGAAAAACACAGCTCGGTTCGACAGGCTGTCTCGCAACAGGCTTGATGGACAAGTTATCACCTTGTCAAAGGCGGGGGTTACATCGGGAAACGGGTGCCTGTCAATTGAGCCTGCCAGACTAAGGCGCGGGGGGGAGAGGGGGTCAGTGGGAGATGTATGGAAAAACTGCGCTTTTAGAAGGTAGACATGGACCCTGTGAATCACTGTGATCTGCAGTTAATTGATCTCTTTGGGGCCGGGATCACACAGCATGCTTTATGTTCTGCCATCCTTTAACAATCTGTGGTGAAAAGCCCCAAAACACAAATAAATGATGAATAAACAGAGTTTCAGAGAAAGAAGGCTGAAAACGTATTCAAACTTCTGCTCAATGCAATTCAAAAGCTTACTCAAAGTTTCTTCGACTAAGGACTTTCTGAGTCCATTCCGGTTTGTTCGATTTGGCCCGTAGTCCAATAAACAGATCGTGATATGTAGTTTTGCACACAGACTGGTCACTAAGTTTCAGTAACATTGCATGGATGTAGATCAATCTGCTATATGGTGAATCTATCGCAGTATAATAGGAATACAGTATTTCATTAAAGTGAACAAAATATAGACCTTGTCCGCAACAACAAAAGGCTAAACCACTCTGATTAAGTAATTGGAGATTACGGCCAGGTATTATGGCCAATGTCCCAAACAGGGCTGGGCAATATACCGAAAATAATAGATATATTGCGGGTTTGTGTTTGTGCGATACAGAAAATGACTATATCGTGATATTCGAGTATACATTCTCACACGGTTACTTTTAGCTGCGGGCAATACACTACAGGCTCTTGTCACTCGTTCTTGTCTCTCTTTCTCACAGAGACATAAAAGAAGCGCACCTTTTTACATATGTCACATACTGTCGCTTGTGCAACGTCATACACCCTCGCAATGCAGACTGGTAGCGACATGGTTAACGTTAGCTGTGGCAGGTGATAGCGGAGTGGTGCGAGTGGTAATACGAGAGAAAGAAGGTGCAAATCTGGTAACAAATTTAGAAATAATTAATTCATATGAAAAACAGCGGGAGGTCCATCGTCTGGCGGTGGTTTTGGCATCAAGCGGGAAGATGGTGAACAAGTATGCGGCAAAAGCGTTGCAACAAAAAGTAGCACCACTGCTAATGAATGATAAATGGGTTGTACTTGTATAGCGCTTTTCTACCTTCAAGGTACTCAAAGCGCTTTGACACTACTTCCACATTTACCCATTCACACACACATTCACACACTGATGGAGGGAGCTGCCATGCAAGGCGCTAACCAGCACCCATCAGGAGCAAGGGTGAAGTGTCTTGCTCAGGACACAATGGACGTGACGAGGTTGGTACTAGGTGGGATTTGAACCAGGGACCCTCGGGTTGCGCACGGCCACTCTACCACTGCGCCACGCCGTCCCTAATGTGTAGCATTATTTCAAAAGTCACCCGCTAAAGAATGAAGAGTGCTTGAAACTCTGCATGTCAACATCTCCGTTTTGTGCCACATCAACAAAATGCCCAAACAACCATTTCCAGTTTAACACCGTATGAAAAGAAATAGTCAACAACATAAGGAAATAATGTCCGCAGTAACCTACCACTTCGCGATTGGATTTTCCTATTAGGCAGCTCATTTTTATTTGACACTTATTGAAATATCTTGTGTGACATCATGCACAAAAGTGCACTTTATTTGTTTTTAAACTATTGTAGTGGCGTTCTGTACAAAAAGTGCACTTTAATTAAGTGTTGCTTTGATATGTCATCTTAGTGACATCATGCACAAAAGTGCACTCATAGCTTGTTTTAAAATGTCTCTGACAATCTTGCACTTTCTGTTTTGGAAATGACTTGAATGTTTGTGCCACTGCTTAATAACTGTTTAATAAATACAGTTTTGGTAAATTGACTTGGTTGTGATTTCCCTCTCTGCATGAAAGTTTAAAAATAGCATATACTAATGAAGTCTGAACAAGAATGTGACAAAGCGGGGGCTATGGTGTGGTTTGTTTTCCCGGAATGCAAAGGAAGGTGACGGGACATGGCGTGAAGGTAAAGACATATTTTAATTTATCAATAAAAAAATGCTGAAAAACTAAAGGTGCGCACAAGGCGGAGAACAAACCTGGCTAAAAAAACAAGAACTACCACAAAGGCAAAACTATGGATATGAAACAAAAAACTCACTAATTGTGACATGAATAAACAAAACTTACTTGAAAGGAAGAGAGCAGAGCGTTTCATGACCAGAGTGAACAGAGCATGGAGCGACAACAATGACGCCAGGCCGACTGCCTGGCAACTACAAGCTTAAATAATTGTGACATGATTACCACTGGTGCGTGAGTCCTAAACTAATCAGGTGCGTGAGTCCAAATAAGTACAGGTGGACTAATCGGTCGTCATTGCGTCAAAACAATGGAGCGTAAAGAAGAACTAAAAAGAATCTTAAACGAACAGAACATAACAAAACAAAACATGACCACAGAACATGAGAGAATGTTTTAATGTAGACACATAGAATCATCATGCTGCTGTGATTATATGCCTCAAGTGATCATTCAAGGCTAAGACATAATATGGATATATATATCGTGTATCGTGATATGGCCTAAAAATATCCAGATAATAATAAAAGGCCATATCCCCCAGCCCTAGTCCCAAATTGATTCAATTAACATTCATAAGGTTCGAAATCGATTAATCTTGATTATAATTCCATCTACACTTGGATATTGAATATGTCTTGAATATTTTACAAAATACAATGTGTTCTCTTCACCATAAAAATCCCTCTACAGTTTAAATGCACTCCAAAGTCTCAAAGGCGACATTTTGAAATAAGAAAGGAAAGTGAAAGTGTAATTGGATTGCAACATCGCATCACTGCAAATTGGATTAAGGTATTGTTTCTGCAAGTACCAAATAATAACAGTAAATATGTAAGCAATCCTTCTGGGCACTGTCAGACAGGATGTAACACACAACAATTGTATAGTGAAGACAGGAAGTGTGCAGCTCAGTGTGGGAGATGTATACGTTCAAAAAGGTACCTTACAAGTTCTACGAGTGCCTTCTTTTCTGCAGTGGTGGTCTTACAAGACTCATCATACAAATATAATAACAATTTCAGTTAGATGTTTATGTTGTATAATCATAATGAAAATATTTGCCAACAAAGGGTGCAATGGCTCCTCTTTCGGTTTGTATCTTTATTGTCCAGGGGGGATTTGAGTGATAATCAATTGAATCGATGTTGCTAAAAACATTTAAAGACATCGATCCATAATCAAAGCAAAATTGTCAGTTAACATATCAGACAGTCAGCATTTTCCAAACTGATATAAAGATGTCCACTGCAGAAGACATTGCTTCTTAGAACGTAAAAGTTGAAAGACACTAAATTGTACATTATGGTTTTACATTTGTTGGTCTGAATATTTGCATTGTCACTTTAAAGACACTACTGAATTATATATATATATATATATATATATATATATATATATATATATATACATATACACACACACGCGCACACACACGCGCACACACACGCGCACACACACACACACACACACACACACACACACACACACACACACACACACACACACACACACACACACACACACACACACACACACACACACACACACACACACACACACACACACACACACACACACACACAGATACAGGCCAGAAATTTGGACACACCTTCTCATTCAATGTGTTTTCTTTATTTTCATGACTAGTTAGATTGTAGATTGTCACTGAAGGCATCAAAACTGTGAATGAACACTAGGAGTTATGTACTTAGAAAGGTAAAACCTTTTTTTTTTATTCTTGTTTCATCAACATAGCCACCATTTGTTCAAATTACTGTATTGAACACTCTTGGCATTCTCTCGATGAGTTTCAAGAGGTTGTCACCTGAAAGGGTTTTCACTTCACAGGAATCATAGTTTTGATGCCTTCAGTGACATATGTATATATATATATATATATATATATATATATATATATATATATATATATATATATATATGTATACACACACACACACGGTGGGGCAAAAAATATTTAATCAGCCACCGATTGTGCAAGTTCTCCCACTTAAAATGATGACAGAGGTCTGTAATTTTCATCATAGGTACACTTCAACTGTGAGAGAAAGAATGTGAAAAAAAAATCCAGGAATTCACATTGTAGGACTTTTAAAGAATGTATTTGTAAATCAATTGTGGGAGCAATTATCAGAAAGCATCAGAAAATGGAAGAAGCTAAACATGACGGTCAATCTCAATCGGAGTGGAGCCCCATGCAAGATATCACCTCGTGGGGTCTCAATGATGCCAAGAAAGGTGAAGAATCAGCCCACGACTGCACAGCAGCACTTGGTCAATGACCTGAAAAGAGCTGGACCACTGTTTCCATGGTCACTGTTGGTAATACACTAAGACGTCATGGTTTGAAATCATGCATGGCAAGGAAGGTTCCCCTGCTTAAAACAGCACATGTTAAGGCCCGTCTTAAGTTTGCCAATGACCATTTGGATGATCCAGAGGAGTCATGGGAGAAAGTTTTGTGGACAGATAAGACCAAAATTGACCTTTTTGGTCATAATTCCACTATGTGTGTTTGGAGGTAGAAGAATGATGCGTACCATCCCAAGAACACCATTCCTACTGTGAAGCATGGGGGTGGTAGCATCATGCTTTGGGGGTGTTTTTCTGCTCATGGGACAGGACGACTGCAGCCATGTATTGTGAGATTTTGGCCAAGACCTCCTTCCCTCAGTCAGATCATTGAAGATGAGTCAATCAATCAATCAATCAAGGTTTACTTATATAGCCCTAAATCACTAGTGTCTCAAAGGGCTGCACAAACCACTACGACATCCTCGGTAGGCCCACATAAGGGCAAGGAAAACTCACACCCAGTGGGACATCGGTGACAATAATGACCCAGTGGGACGTCGGTGACAATGATGACTATGACAACCTTAGAGAGGAGGAAAGCAATGGATGTAGAGCGGGTCTAACATGATACTGTGAAAGTTCAAACCATAATGGATCCAACACAGTCGCGAGAGTTCAGTCCAAAGCGGATCCAACACAGCAGCGAGAGTCCCGTTCACAGCGGAGCCAGCAGGAAACCATCCCAAGCGGAGGCGGATCAGCAGCGCAGAGATGTCCCCAGCCGATACACAGGCAAGCAGTACATGGCCACCGGATCGGACCGGACCCCCTCCACAAGGGAGAGTGGGACATAGAAGAAAAAGAAAAGAAACGGCAGATCAACTGGTCTAAAAAGGGAGTCTATTTAAAGGCTAGAGTATACAAATGAGTTTTAAGGTGAGACTTAAATGCTTCTACTGAGGTGGCATCTCGAACTGTTACCGGGAGGGCATTCCAGAGTACTGGAGCCCGAACGGAAAACGCTCTATAGCCCGCAGACTTTTTTTGGGCTTTGGGAATCACTAATAAGCTGGAGTCCTTTGAACGCAGATTTCTTGCCGGGACATATGGTACAATACAATCGGCAAGTTAGGATGGAGCTAGACCGTGTAGTATTTTATACGTAAGTAGTAAAACCTTAAAGTCACATCTTAAGTGCACAGGAAGCCAGTGCGGGTGAGCCAGTACAGGCGTAATGTGATCAAACTTTCTTGTTCTTGTCAAAAGTCTAGCAGCCGCATTTTGTACCAACTGTAATCTTTTAATGCTAGACATGGGGAGACCCGAAAATAATACGTTACAGTAGTCGAGACGAGACGTAACAAACGCATGGATAATGATCTCAGCGTCTTTAGTGGACAGAATGGAGCGAATTTTAGCGATATTACGGAGATGAAAGAAGGCCGTTTTAGTATCGCTTTTAATGTGTGACTCAAAGGAGAGAGTTGGGTCGAAGATAATACCCAGATTCTTTACCGTGTCGCCTTGTTTAATTGTTTGGTTGTCAAATGTTAGAGTTGTATTATTAAATACAGGTCAGTGTCTAGCAGGACCGATAATCAGCATTTCCGTTTTTTTGGCGTTGAGTTGCAAAAAGTTAGCGGACATCCATTGTTTAATTTCATTAAGACACGCCTCCAGCTGACTACAATCCGGCGTGTTGGTCAGCTTTAGGGGCATGTAGAGTTGGGTGTCATCAGCATAACAGTGAAAGCTAACACCGTATTTGCGTATGATGTCACCTAGCGGCAGCATGTAGATGCTGAAGAGTGCAGGGCCAAGGACCGAACCCTGGGGAACTCCACACGTTACCTTAACGTAGTCCGAGGTCACATTGTTATGGGAGACACACTGCATCCTATCAGTAAGATAAGAGTTAAACCAAGACAGGGCTAAGTCTGACATACCAATTCGTGTTTTGATACGTTCTAATAAAATATTATGATCGACAGTATCGAAAGCAGCGCTAAGATCGAGGAGCAGCAACATAGATGACGCATCAGAATCCATCGTTAGCAATAGATCATTAGTCATTTTTGCGTGGGCTGTCTCCGTGGAGTGATTTGCCCTGAAACCGGATTGAAAGGTTTCACATAGATTGTTAGACGCTAAGTGTTCATTTAACTGCTCCGCAACAATTTTTTCGAGGATTTTTGAAATAAAGGGAAGGTGAGACACCGGTCGGTAGTTTACCATGAGGTCAGGATCGAGGTTAGGTCTTTTAAGAAGAGAATGAATAACCGCTTTTTTGAATGCTAGGGGAACAGTGCCCGAGGAGAGTGATAAGTTTATAATATTTAGCACTGATGGACCTAATAACACAAAGAGCTCTTTGATCAGTTTCCCAGGAAGAGGGTCAAGTAAACATGTTGTTTGTTTTATTCCATTTACACGTTGTAACAATTCCTCTAATGTTATTTCCTCAAAACGAGAGAAACTATTTTGGAGGGCAGTATCCGCCGTATATACCATCGTATCAGTGTTAATAGAACCCCGTTGTAGCTGGGACGCATTGTCTTTAATCTCCTTTCTAATGACTTCAATTTTCTAATTAAAGAATTGCATAAAGTCATCAGCTGAGTGGGTGGAGCTACTGGAAGGGGTCCCTTGTTGGGTTAGCGATGCTACCGTACTAAACAAAAATTTAGGATCGTTTTTATTACGGTGGATGAGATTTGAGTAATATTTAGCTTTAGCTAAGGTAAGCATGCGTTTATAAGTTATTAAACTATCACTCCATGCTTGATGGTGCACCTCAAGTTTAGTCGTGCGCCATTTGCGTTCCAGCTTTCTACATAATAATTTCTGAGCTCTGGTTTCTTCTGTAAACCATGGGGTGCGCTTTTTTGGAGCCTTTTTTAACTTTAGCGGTGCTATGTTATCAATGGTTTCGCGCAGGGAGTCGTTAAAGTTGTTAGTGAGGTTATCAATAGAGCCCACATACTTTGGGAATGGTGCCATTACCGAGGGCAGTAGGTCAGCAAGAGTTGTCGTTGTGGCCGTATTAATGTTGCGGCTGCTATAGCAGTTCTTATTATTATTAGTTTGACGAACATGCGTCTGAACCTCGAATTTTCGTGAGTCGTGGCTGGATCTTCCAACATGACAATGACCCAAGCACACAGCCAGGAAAACCAAGAAGTGGCTTGGTAAGAACCATATCAAGGTTCTGGAGTGGCCTAGCCAGTCTCCAAACCTAAATCCAATTGAAAATCTTTGGAGGGAGCTGAAAGTCTGTGTTACTCAGTGACAGCCCAGAAACCTAACTGATCTAGAGAATCTGTGTGGAGGAGTGGGCCAAAATCCCTCCTGCAGTCCGTGCAAACCTGGTGAAGAACTACAGGAAACGTTTGACCTCTGTAATTGCAAACAAAGGCTACTCTACCAAATATTAATGTTGGTGTTCAAATACTTAATTTCAGCTTTAGCACACAAATAAATTGTTAAAAAAATCATAGATTGTGGTTTCTGGATTTTTCTTTTTAGGTTATCTCTCATACAGTGGACATGCACCTACCGTGAAAATTTCAGACCCCACCATGATTTCCAAGTGGGAGAACTTGCAAAATTGCAGTGTGTTCAAAAAGTTATTTTCTTCACTGTATACATATATATGTCCAGGGTGTACCCCGCCTTCCGCCCGATTGTAGCTGAGATAGGCGCCAGCGCCCCCCGCGACCCCGAAAGGGAATAAGCGGTAGTAAATGGATGGATGGATATATATATATATATATATATATATATATATATATATATATATATATATATATATATATATATATATATATATATCAATATATATATATATATATATATATATATATAGATATATATATATATATATATATATCTATATCTATATCTATATATATATACATACATACACACGTATATACACATAGATGAGTATATACAAACGTATATATACATACAGTATATATACGCATATATAGATACATATATACACACACACACACACCTATACATATATATACACACATACATACATATGCACATATATACACACACATACACATTTGTATATATATATACATATATATATATATATATATATATATATCACACACACATACATATATATATATAAACACATATATAGGTGTATATATAAATAAATGATAAATGGGTTGAACTTGTGTAGCGCTTTTCTACCTTCATGGTACTCAAAGCGCTTTGACACTACTTCCACATTTACCCATTCACACACACATTCACACACTAATGGAGGGAGCTACCATGCAAGGTGCTAACCAGCACCCATCAGGAGCAAGGGTGAAGTGTCTTGCTCAGGACACAACGCACGTGACGAGGTTGGTACTAGGTGGGGATTGAACCAGGGACCCTGGGGTTGAACACGCCGTATACACACACACACATGTATATATATATATATATATATATATATATATATATATATATATATATATGAATAGATACAAATATATTTGCTTGTAACAGTGGAAGTTCCCGCACATTTGCACTTAAAAATACATGTTTGTAGTAATAAATATGATTACAACATTTGAGCATTATATGTGTTGTTCAATTACATTAAGTATGTTTATTCTAAACATTCCTGCCATTCATTTATTCAAACTAAGGCATTTTTACCAAGTCTTTTATTTATTTTGCACAATACCGCAATAACATCGTATACGTGGCCTTAATACCCTGACAATATCGGACACGTGAGAACTTGATATCGTCACTTTCCTAGAAGTAACTGCCGTACCAAACTAATGAAAGGTTCTTACACACGGTGTAAGTTCGTATCTAATCTATTTGAGAAATAGTTTACTTAGTGAGCGCGGCTGTTTGGATTAACAATGGAGGTGGACTGGGCTCAGCAGTCAAATTACGTGTGAAAAACCGGATTTATGAACTGAGGTGGGCCTAATTGCAGTGTTGGCCCTTTTTTTAGATGAGGAAAAAAGGAACCTTGCATATGTGACAGGTGTTTGTTTCAAGTGGATGGCGGATGCAGCAACTAATTGGGGCAAGGCATCTATTAGAGGGATGGCAGCTATTTGTGGAAATACGGTAATTAAGACTGAGGGATTTTAGTTCACAGACTCATTCTTCGCGAAAGCCCGCAGCATCTGCTCATCTCAGACCCGAGATGGTGATGCACGGCAGAGCACGTTGCAGCCCGTCTGCATGTGCGGCGCGTCCTCGTGCCTGCTGCTGTCTGCACGCACAAATCAAGGTGTGGATAAGAGACGTCACACAGGGATGGATCAGGGAGCGAGAGAAACATAAACAACGAAAGAAAAAGGGAGAATCAAAACACTGTATTTTTAACTTGGCCTGCCCCGGATAGCGGCTTTTGCAAAGTCAGCGCCGACTGCCATCTCTGCAGCCTCTCAAAGAGCGCCTGTCAAACAGACACACATATAAACACAGAGCCTATATCTTCTCCTTACGCTGGCCTTTCAATGTCAAGAAATCTAAACTTCTTTGCTGCTTATCTTTCTTCATTCTTTTGTTTTTCAGCGCCCCCCCTCCTCCATCACACGGTTGAGATGAAAGCCTTGTCGGGCGTCGTGAAATCCTGACTAGAGGCGAGCAAGCAGGCGGAACCGTGAAAAAGTTAGACAACAGCTGAAGACAGGAAGAGGTAGAGGGAAGATGAATGGTAATCATAAGAAAAAGTGCTGGATGGGGGAGGGGGAGACTTGATGAGGAGCGGCTTTCCTTTAAATCACATTTCTGCACATAATCTTTATTCTTCACCTGGAAAACAAAGTTTGATTCCTCTACCGAGTGAAACTATCAGCCCCGAGTAGACCTTTTGTGTTTTTTACCATATCTACCAGAATTAAAAAAGGGGTCATAAGGTCATGAAGGTAGAAATTAAAAGTGAAGTGAATTATATTTATATAGCGCTTTTTCTCTAGTGACTCAAAGCGCTTTACATAGTGAAACCCAAAATGTAAGTTACATTTAAACCAGTGTGGGTGGCACTGGGAGCAGGTGGGTAAAGTGTCTTGCCCAAGGACACAACGGCAGAGACTAGGATGGCAGAAGCGTGGATCGAACCTGAAACCTTCAAGTTGCTGGCACGGCTGCTCTACCAACCGAGCTATACTACCTCAAAAATAATAATAATAATAACGTATTTTACCGGATATACGGCGCACTTAAAATCCCTTTTTTACCTCAAAACTTGACAGCGCGGTGCACATAATGTACGGAATAATTCTGGTTTTGCTTACCGACCTCGGAGCTCTTTTATTTGGTACATGATGAAATTATAAATGTGACCAGTAGATGGCTGTCAAACATAAGAGATACGTGCAGACTGCAATATAATGGCAGCCACACACAAGAGATAAGTGTAGACTGCAATATGACTCAAATACCGTATTTTTCATAGTTTGGCTGGGAGTGCGAAAAATACTCCGGAGCGACTTACGTGTGAAATTATTACACATTAGCGTAAAATATCAAATATTATTTATCTCATTCGCGGAAGAGACGAAGAAAATGTCAGCAATCGTCACACACACGTCAGCCAATAAGAATTCGGCAGGAGAGGGTCATGGCAGAAGTGCATTGTGGGTCATGGAATGCTAACTGCTATATGCTACTGCCGTAGCAATTAAAATTGATCATTTCATCGTTGGTGGTAACTTTTAAAAAGTGAGAAGGGCTGCACCGAAAAATAAATCATGTACTGCAGATTACAAGCTGAACGTAGTGAAATATGCAGCAGAAAACGACAAGAGGAAGCGGCGCATACCTTTGGAGTTGGCAGAATTGTTTAGAAGCGACATCGAGGAAGAAGATTTTATGGGATTTATTGATTAGGAGTGACAGATTGTTTGGTAAACATATAGCATGTTCTATATGTTATAGTTATTTGAATGACTCTTACCATAATATGTTACGTTAACATACCAGGCACCTTCTCAGTTGGTTATTTATGCGTCATATAACGTACACTTATTCAGCCTGTTGTCCACTATTCTTTATTTATTTTAAATTGCCTTTCAAATGTCTATTCTTGGTGTTGGATTTTATCAAATAAATTTCCCACAAAAATGCGATTTATACTCCAGTGCGACATATATATGTATTTTTCCTTCATTGTTATGCATTTTCGGCCGTTGTGACGTATACTCCAGAGCGATTTATAATCCGAAAAATACGGTAAACGCCAACATTTTATATGTTCCATTGAAAATATAGAACATTACACACGGCGCTCAAAAAATCCATCAAAATGTTTTAGTAGAACTTTGGTAAGCTATGAAGCCGTGCTTCAACATAGGAGTACTATTATTGTGTGTGTATAAAGTAAGACATTATATGATGTTTTGTTTCGCAATATTATGCAAAACAAACTTTTCTTACCTTCTAGTACCTGTTGATCTGTATTCTGGATCTGCGTAAGTCCTGAAAAATTGCGCGGATCCGCCTTTGATTAACTACTTCTTGTTCTCTATTTTCTTTTTATGGTACATTCATCCTCCGCTGTTGCCATTTCTAATATAAAGTACTGTAAAGTTCTTACTTATATACTGTATGTCAGTAGACTCGTCATGAAAGCGCTAAACATACCGGTGTAGTGAGTTTACAGGAACTTTAGTTATTAAGAGATTACGGTCGGATGGTTTTTCACGGGACACATTTTCGACGTTGTTATTGCACTAGTGAGCCACGGATGAGGAGATGCTGCTCCGTTATTGATGGAAGTAGAGTCTGAATGTCATTAAAACAGTTTTGACACTTCTTACACTCCCGTCCTTGCACGCTACACCGCTACAACAAAGATGATGGGGAGAAGACGCCGTCGAAGGTGAGCCACGTAAATAAGACCGCCCACAAAACGGCGCATCCGGAAGCGACTGTCAGAAAGCGGCTTGAAGATGATGTGTAAAACATCATCTATGCAACACTTTGACCAAAGAACCACCATTACATGTAATGTAGACCACAAGGAAGTTCTTACATTTAGAAAAAAAATGCGCCCAATAAACCGGTGCACCTTTTGTATGACAAAAGATGGAAAATAGAACATTAAACTGCAGTGCGCCTTATAATCCGGTGCTTCCTATGATCCGGATTTTTCGGACTATAAGTCACAGTTTTTTCATAGTTTGGCCGGTGCGACTTATACTCCGGAGCGACTTATGTGTGAATTTATTAACACATTACCGTAAAATATCAAATAATATTATTTAGCTCATTCACGTAAGAGACTAGGCGTGTATATATTTCATGGGATTTATCGATTAGAAGTGACAGATTGTTTGGTAAACGTATAACATGTTGTATATGTTATAGTTATTTGAATGACTCTTACCATAATATGTTACGTTAACATACCAGGCACCTTCTCAGTTGGTTATTTATGCGTCATATAAGGTACACTTATTCAGCCTGTTGTTCACTATTCTTTATTTATTTTAAATTGCCTTTCAAATGTCTATTCTTGGTGTTGGGTTTTATCAAATACATTTCCCCAAAAAATGCAAAGTATACTCCAGTGCGACTTATATATGTTTTTTTCCTTCTTTGTTTATTATGCATTTTCGTCAGGTGCGACTTATACTCCGGAGCGACTTATACTCCGGAAGATGCGGTATAAGGCGCTTTTCTCTGCGCTCAAGGACACCGTACAAAAAAACCCCAATAAAATATATATGATAAAAACAACAACAACAAATTCACAGTGAATAAGCAGTCAGGAATAGGTGAGTTTTGAGTCTTGATTTAAAGAGGGAAATTGAGTCTATATTGCGAAGGTCTGGTGGTAATGAGTTCCAAGGCTCAGGCACCCATGGTGGACAGTTTATGCAAGAGGACAGTGAGATGGACGGATGAAGAGAATCTTAGGGAATGTGGCGACACGGAGCAGGTCAGAGAGATATGACGGGGGAGGTTATGGACAGCTTTGAAAGTGAGGAGAATTATTTTAAATTGGATTTGGTGTTTTGACCAGTAGCTAGTGGAGTTGTTGCAGAACAGGGGTGATGTACTGGATTGAAAGGGTTCTGGCGATTATCCAGGCAGCAGAATTCTGGAAAAGCTGAAGTTTGGATGGGAGACCAAACCGGAGAGAGCTGCAGTAGTCAATGCCAGAGGTGACAAAGCTATGGACCAATATGGCAGCAATATGAGGGGTCAAGGATGGGCGAAGGCGATTAATATTGCATTGATGAAAGGAAGCAGAGCGGGTAATGTTTATGTAAGCTTGAAAAGGGAGGGTCCTCTCCAGGAAGACACCCAGACTCTTAACTTGGGAGTAGGGTGAGACGGAGAATTTGTTGAGAGTAACGGACAACCTGTTGGTTTTGGCTAGAATGGATTTTGTATTACGTGTAACATTTCGATTTTATTACTATTAGAGGAAATTGGATGAGAACCTCTGTTTGAGTTCACTCAAGCAGTCGGTAAGGGAGGAAGGAGGAAAAGAAGCAGTGGGCTTGGGAGAGAGTCTAAGACAATTTTTATATTAAATAAAGTAAACTATGTGTTGAATCAGTGTTTCTCAAATAGGGGGGTACGTGTATCCCTGGGGGTACTTGAAGGTATGCCAGGGGGAACGTGACATTTTTCAAAAAATATTCTAAATAGCAACAATTAAAAAATCCTTTGAAAAATATACTTAAACAAAATATGAATGTAAGTTCATTTCAATTCAGAATTGACAGCTAGATTTTTTGTGGACATGTTCCATAAATATTGATGTTAAAGATTTCTTTTTTTGTGAAGAAATGGATCTCTATTACAATCTCCAAAGAGGCTACTTTAAGTTGATGATTACTTCTATGTATAGAAATATTTATTTATATTTTAATCACTTGTTTATTTTCCAACAAGTTTAGTTATTTTTATATCTTGTTTTCCAAATAGTTCAAGAAATACCACTACAAATGAGCAATATTTTGCACTGTTATACAATTTAATAAATCAGAAACTGATGACATAGTGCTGTATTTTACTTTATCTCTTTTTTTCAACCAAAAATGCTTTGCTCCGATTAGGGGGTACTTGAATTAAAAAAAATGTTCACAGGGGGTACATCACTGAAAAAAGGTTGAGAACCACTGTGTCAGATTATAGGGCAATGTGTATATTGCAGGCCGGGGCAATTACTTTGACTCGGGGGGCCAAGGTTAGAGAAAAAAATATGTCTGGGGGCCGGTATATCTATTTTTAGGAACACTAATACAAATCCTCACAATAATGTCTGAGTGATAAAAATGTTATGACAGACCGCCTTAAAAATTGGAATGGAATTAAAATTCTTTAACTGGATGAAACACTCAGAATGTACATGAAAATAAAAAATGTGGGATTTACAATATTACCTACGACCGATAAAACACTAAATATTAACAACATATGAACGTCACACCGCCTCTTGATAGACATATTTTACAATTAACAAAAATGCAACACACAGCGAAATATGAATGCGAAGGGTAAGAGAAAACCTACCTGCTATCTGACATATCACTAAACTTTAAAACTTTGTTGTAATAATCTCCTTCCACGTCTGTCCCTGACACCCGCATTTCAGGCTGGCAGCTATGGAAACTCTGTGGAAACGCTCCTACACTGCTTAGTGCCTCGTCTGAGCTGCTGTGACTTAAATTACCACAGTAACTAATTACATGACCATAGTAACTAATTAGATGACCATAGTAACTAGTATATCATGCAAAAGCGCAGATTGCAACCATTGAAATACTTTGTGTAGTTCAAGATGTACGATAATTTGAAAACATCACTACACATCATATTGGCAGCTACAGTTCCAGCTTAAAGATCAATAAACATATTTGCCAATGTCCGGTGGGCCAGATTAAAAGTTTGATGGCCGCAGGTTTTAACTTGCCCAGGTCTGGTATATTGTATTGTGCACTTATATTGCTATTAATCAGCTACTGTGTGGGAGTGTGGTGGAACACATAAGAGTAACATAAAGGCATTGTATCAACTACAGAAAAGAGCTATCAGGATTACTCATAAAGCAGATTATCTAGAATACACTAACATACTATGTATTAATGCTGGTTTATTGAAACTACAGGAGCTAGTAAAGTTACAGACATCATGCGTTATGTTTAAGGCTAAAAGTAAAACATTATCAGCAAATGTGCAAAAAAAATCTTTGTCATCTCTTCTGAGAATGAAGAGCATCCAAGAAAAGGTCATTTCAAACATCAGTATTCAAGGACAACTTTAAAACAAATGTGTATGTCAGTTGTGAGGGTTGAACTATGGAATTCTCTTTACAACAAGATAAAAGATTGTAGAAATATATTCCAATTGAAAAAAAATCTATAAAGACAGAACAATAAGATCATATGGACCGCTGTAAGTGTTTATATTTATTATTTTACTTATTTTTGTCTGGTTTTGTATTTGTTTTGTAGCATCCCGTAATTTTTTTTGTTGTGTTTGCACTTCATGAAGTCTTGCACTTGGTATTTTTTCATTATATTTGGATGTATTTGTTTGGTTTGTATGCTTGTGAATCTGGGCTATCCATTAAGTAAGACCACCTATTATGTTGAAAGGGGCAGGAAATCAAAGATTTTCTTCATCCGGTTCCTTCTCAAGCATAGGTGTGTAAATATGTGTTTTGTTGCCAAAGTTTAATCGTTTATTGATTAAAAATGCACATCAATGAAGGAGATATTGAAAAAAAAATAATGAAAATGAAAAAAAATGAGGTAGATTTGGATGTCAGCCGCATAACAGAGAAAATGTATTTTTCATTTAGCGACAAATTTAAATGAATAAAATGAAGTATCCTCCATCCACATGCTAGTTTCTCTTATGTTCTCATTTTACTGTTATGTTTTTATTCTCAATGTTGCTTTTTATTTTTATTCTTACTGTAATATTTTTCTATTTTGTTTCCATTTATACCCCAATTATTTACTAATTTAAATTGATCTCAACTCTGTACACTGCTGCTGGAAGTTTAATTTTCCGAAAGGAACTCTCCTGAAGGAATCAAGGAAGGAATCAAGGAAGGAAGGAAGGAAGGGACGGACCGACGGACAAACGGACGGACGGACGGGCGGACGGACGGACGGACAGAAGGACAGACTGACAGACCGACGGACCGACAGACCTACTACCTACCTAACTACCCAACCACCCACCCATCCATCCATCCATCTTTCTGTCATCATAACATGTACATTAGATGTCCTAATTTGAAATTGAATTCAACCTCAAGTAGGACTTAACACACAATAGTCAGTATTTACAAAACTGTCAAATACTGTAGTCTTATGATATGAATAATACAAAAACACTGAAAACTAGTTTATCATCAGGTCAGCTGCATCTTGCCACACAGTTTCTGTATTCTCCACTCAAATACACAGATAAACTCCATCTTGTGACAAGAAGTTGCCCCTACGTAAAGCCAGCCTCGCCAGCATTCGTAATTTCCATTGCAGCAGTTGTAGGCCAAACAATAATATATTTCCATGGTTTGACCCATATGCTAAAATGCTTGGTTATTGGTTGTAGTAACCAGCACGGGCTACCATGAATTGATTAACGTGGACCCCGACTTAAACAAGTTGAAAAACTTATTGGGGTGTAACCATTTAGTGGTCAATTGTACGGAATATGTACTGTACTGTGCAATCTACTAATAAAAATGTCAATCAATCAAAAAAAGGGTCACAACACACACATCCAAGTTCATCTGAAGAAGTAAGAAGTGCCTACTTAACTTTGGCGTTTCGTGGAAATGTAATCACTCGGGCGCAGGGCCCAACGAGACCTGAGCCGTACATTAATCACAGAGCTTGGCTGAGAAAATAGCCTGGGTCCGATGGGAAATATCCTCAGGATTTACCTAAAACAACATTTATTCGCAGATTCAATTAAAAGTAGTGATGGCAACAATATAGAGATTGAAGGCCTAAATCCAGTAAGAGTAGAGATATTACAATGTGTAATGGGGGCAAATTTAAAGAAAAAAATGTGTCTGGGGGCCGGTATATCTATTTTTATAAAAAAAAATATTTTATGGCTCTTAGGGAAATACATTTAAAAATATTTGGCTTCTTGGCTCTTTCAGCCAAAAAGGTTCCCGAACCCTGCATTATACAATCAGGTGAAACGCAAAAAAAATGCAACAAATAGTGAAATATGAATGCAAAGGGTACAAAATAAACTCACTTACAATCTGATGTATCTGATATATCACTAAGCTTTAGAACTTTGTTGAGAAAATCTCCTTCCGCGTCTGTGGAAACGCTCCCCACCACACTGCTTGGTGCCTCGTCTGAGCTGCTGTGACTTACATTACCTTAGTAACTAACTGGATTACCATAGTAACTAGCTACATGACCATAGTAACTGGTATATCATCCAAGAGCGCAGATTCCAACCATTGAAATACTTTGCATAGTTGAAGACTTACGGTCGGCAGAAAACATCACTGCACATCATAATGGCAGCTACACTTTCCATCTTAAAGATCTAAAAAAAATATTTGGGAATTTCAGGCGAGCCAGATTAAAAAGCTCAACGGGCTGCAAGTGGCCCCTGGGCCTTAATTTGAAGTGAAGTGAATTATATTTACATAGCGCTTTTTCTCTAGAGACTCAAAGCGCTTTACATTGTGAAACCCAATATCTAAGTTACATTCAAACCAGTGTGGGTGGCACTGGGAGCAGGTGGGTAAAGTGTCTTGCCCAAGGACACAACGGCAGTGACTAGGATGGCGGAAGCGAGAATCGAACCTGCAACCCTCAAGTTGCTGGCACGGCCACTCTACCAACCGAGCTAAACCGCCCCAAATTTGCCCAGGTCTGCTTTTGACCACTGATATGAAGAAGTAAAGCACTAGCAAATACAGCTACAGAGTTGGGGTTTAGCCTACATTGTTTTTGTGTGTGTTTTGCATTACTATTCCTTGGTCTATACTGTACACTGCAAAAACTGAACTCTAAGTAAGATTAAATATCTCAAATAGGGACGGCATGGCGCAGTGGAAGAGTGGCCGTGCGCAACCCGAGTGTCCCTGGTTCAATCCCCACCTAGTACCAACCTTGTCACGTCCGTTGTGTCCTTGAGCAAGACACTTCACCCTTGCTCCTGATGGGTGCTGGTTAGCTCCCTCCATCAGTGTGTGAATGGGTAAATGTGGAAGTAGTGTCAAAGCGCTTTGAGTACCTTGTAGGGTGAAAAGCGCTGTACAAGTACAACCCATTTATCATTTATCATTTAAATAAGGGTGATATGTAGTTGGTTACTGTCTGATAAGATAATTCTTTTCACTAAGCAGATTTTATCTTAAAGTGTTTTACTTGTTTTAAGTGTTTTGGTCCTAAATGATCTCAGTAAGATATTACAGCTTGTTGCTGAGATTTGATGACCTACAGCAGTGGTTCTCAATCTTTTTTCAGTGATGTACCCCCTGTGAACATTTTTTTAAATCAAGTACCCCCTAATCAGAGCAAATCATTTTTGGTTGAAAAACAGAGATACAGAAGTAAAATACAGTACTATGTCATCAGTTACTGATTTATTAAGTTGTATAACAGTACAAAACATTGCTCATTTGTAGTAGTCTTTCTTGAACTATTTGGAAAAAAGATATAAAAAAAACTAAAAACTTGTTGAAAAATAAACAAGTGATTGAATTATAAATAAAAATTTCTACAAATCATCAACTTAAAGTGCCCTCTTTGGGGATTGTAATAGAGATCCACCTGGATTCATGAACTTAATTCTAAACATTTCTTCACAAAAAATACATCTTTAACATCAATATTTATGGAACATGTCCACAAAAAAATCTAGATGTCAACACTAAATATTGCATTGTTGTATTTTTTTCACAGTTTATGAACTTCTATTTAAGTAGCATTCAATAAATATATTTATAAAGGATTTTTGAATTGTTTCTTTTTTTTAGAATATTTTTTAAAACATTTCACGTACCCCTTGGCATACCTTCAAGTACCCCCATTTGAGAACCACTGACCTACAGTATATTGAGTAAAACATGCTTGAAACTAGAATATCAAGTGTTGCAAAGTTGTGTCCTCAACACTCACAAGTATAAAAATATTTTTTTAAAGTAATCATTTCTTACTTCAAGCATGAAAAAAACGAATCACGAGTTCGACACAATTGTGTCTCATAATTAAAACAGATGACAGCCAAATGGACTTTGCCGTTTTATTTTCAATGAAACAAGAGAAAACACGTACTCATATAGTAGTGGAGTTGGCACAGTACAGCAAACTGACAGATAATATTTAAACATTTAACATGTGACATTTCTAACTATTTTGACCAGAAATAGTTCATGCACATACCACTAAATTCTTCAAAATTTCAATAAAAACAAAATATATATACTGTATGTATATATGCGCACTAATTGACTGAAAGAGCACGCACTTGGAGCGATGATGTCATGGTATCGATGGAAAAAAGGCATTTTTAGACAATATTATTTGCCTGAGCGGCTAGGCGACCCCGGGAGTAACAAGCGCTTGCCTTGTTGCCTTTCCACTAAGAACAATAAATACGTTTTTAGTGTAAGTTCGCTGGTTCACATATCATTATGTCAAGATAATGGACTAGCATTTACTTCATTTAAGAAAATGTTTCAACATATTGAGCAAAAAAGGTGTCATTTTTTTCCTACCAAGAAAAGTGCACTTGTTATTAGTGAGAATATACTTATTTTAAGGTATTTTTGGGTTCATTGATGTTAGCTATTTTTACTTGTTTTGAAATGTATTGACAAGCCAAATGTTCGTGTTCTATTGGCAGATCATTTTGGTGAGTTGAAAAAAATACCCCTAATTTTTGTAATTTGTTTTCTTGTTTTTGAACACTGACTTTTTGCAGTGTACTATAAAACTATTTATAATAACTGAATTGAAAAATGTAATGATACTTTACCAAGTAGCAATAGCTTAACCAGACAACATGTAAATAAGATTAAAAGCTATTTAAAATGCAATATTTTTGCATCATAAATAGCTCGCAGGCTGCATGTTGTAACTATAGAACTGAAATGGCATTGAAAGAGTGAGCCAATTAACTAAGCATTCAGCTTGAAAGTTTCTTCTTTGTTTTTTTCTGGCTGCGGGCCAGACTGACAGTCATTTCTCATAAAACGTAGCGTATCGTATCTTATATCTGCCGGTATTGAAGCTAGCTGCTAAAACAACAAACATCTTTGACACCAGAGACTCATTCGGAATCAGGTAGAGGAGGAGAGGCGTGGTAAATGTTCTATTTTGCGTGTACATAAAGGAGTTTTTGAATCAAAGCACCACCATTACAGGTTAGGTAGACCACAAAAAAGTGTTTTAAATTTACAGTATATTCAAAATAACATGTTTTTATTTAAAGAAATCCTAAAATGTAAGTCCATCCCTTTTGAAAAAAAATATAAAATAAAATAACATAGAAATATATACACACGTATATATATATATATATATATATATGTACATAGCATATATATACATATATATGCATATATACTGTACGTAAAAACCCGGTTTCCATATGACATGGGAAATTGTGTTAGATGTAAATATAAACGGAATGCAATGATTTGCAAATCATTTTCAACACATATTCAGTTGAATATGCTAGAAAGATAACATATTTGATGTTCAAACTGATAAACTTATTTTTATTTTTTTTGCAAATAATCATTAACTTTAGAAATTCGATGCCAGCAACAAGTGACAAAGAAGTTGGGAAAGGTGGCAGTAAATACTGATTAAGTTGAGGAATGCTCATCAAACACTTATTTGGAACATCCCACAGGTGTGCAGGCTAATTGGGAACAGGTGGGGGCCAAGATTGGGTATAAAAACAGCTTCCCAAAAAATGCTCAGTCTTTCACAAGAAATGATGGGGCGAGGTACACCCCTTTGTCCACAACTGTGTGTACAAATAGTCAAACAGTTTAAGAACAACGTTTCTCAAAGTGCGATTATAAGAAATTTAGGGATTTCAACATCTACGGTCCAAAATGTCATCAAAAGGTTCAGAAAACCTGGAGAAATCACTCCACGTAAGCGGCATGGCCGGAAACCAACATTGAATGACCGTGACCTTCGATCCCTCAGACGGCACTGTATCAAAAACCGACAACAATCTCTAAAAGATATCACTACATGGGCTAAGGAACACTTCAGAAAACCACTGTCACTAAATACAGGTCGTCGCTACATCTGTAAGTGCAAGTTAAAGCTCTACTATGCAAAGCAAAATCCATTTATCAACAACATCCGGAAACGCCACCGGCTTCTCTGGGCCCGAGATCATCTAAGATGGACTGATGCAAAGTGAATAAGTGTTCTGTGGTCTGACGAGTCCACATTTCAAATTGTTTTTGGAAATATTCGACATTGTGTCATCCGGACCAAAGGGGAAACGTACCATCCAGACTGTTATCGACGCAAAGTTCAAAAGCCAGCATGTGTGATGGTATGGGGGTGCATTAGTGCCGAAGGCATGGGTAACTTACACATCTCTGAAGGCACCATTAATGCTGAAAGGTACATACAGGTTTTGGAACAACACATGCTGCCATCTAAGCCCCGTCTTTTTCTTGCTTATTTCAGCAAGACAATTCCAAGCCACATTCAGCATGTGTTACAACAGCATGGCTTTGTAAAAAAAAGAGTGCGGGTAATTTCTTGGCCCAGCCTGCAGTCCAGACCTGTCTCCCATCGAAAATGTGTGGCGCATTATGAAGCATAAAATACGACAGCGGAGACCCCGGACTGTTGAACGACTGAAGCTCTACATAAAACAAGAATGGGAAAGAATTCCACTTTCAAAGCTTCAACAATTAGTTTCCTCAGTTCCCAAACGTTTATTGAGTGTTGTTAAAAGAAAAAGTTATGTTACACGGTGATGAACATGCCCTTTCCCAACTACTTTGGCACATGTTGCAGCCATGAAATTCCAATTTAATTATTATTTGCAAAAAAAAAGAAATTTTTTTGAGTTTGAACATCAAATATCTTGTCTTTGTAGTGCATTAAATTGAATATGAGTTGAAAAGGATTTGCAAATCATTGTATTCCGTTTATATTTACATCTAACACAATTTCCCAACTCATATGGAAATTGGGTTTTTATATATATAAATATATATATATATGTATATAGTATATATATAAATATACATATATATGTATATAGTATATATATGTACATAACATATATATATATATACACATATATATATATATATATATGAATAAAGCATATATATGTGTATATAGCATATATATATACACAAATATATACATATATACACAAATATAGACATATATATACACACATGTATATATATATACACATATATATATATATATACATATATATATATATATATATATATATATATATATATATATATATATATATATATATATTATCTACCACTGGCCCCTTTTTGGGGTCGCTGGAGCCTATATCAACTGCACACACACACACACACACACACACACACACACACACACATATATATGTATATATATATAAATATATATATAGCATATATATGTATGCATATATATGTGTGTATATAGCATATATATATATATATACATATATGTATATATATATATATGCTATGTATATAGCATGTATATATGTGTATTTACATATATATGTATATATTTACATATATATGTATATATATATATATATATATATATATATATATATATATATATATATATATATATATATATATATATACATACATACATACACACACACACATAAAGGCCAAACGTTTGGACACACCTTCTCATGCGATGTGTTTTCTTTATTTTCATGACTATTCACATTACAGATTGTCACTGAAGGCATCAAAATTATGAATGAACACATGTGGAGTTACGTACTTTACACAAAAAAAAAAAAAAAACTTGAAATAACTGAAAACATGTTTTGTATTCTCGTTTCTTTAAAACAGCCACCCTTTGCTCTGATTACTGTTTTGCACACTCTTGGCATTCTCTCGATGAGCTTCAAGAGGTAGTCACCTGAAATGGTTTTCACTTCACAGGTGTGCCTTAACAGGGTTGATTAGTGGAATTTTTTGCTCTATCAATTAGTTTGGGACCATCAGTTGTGTAGTGAATGAAAAGGTGTGTCCAAATGTTTGGCTTGTACTGTATACATCATGTTAGTTAAAATAAAAAATTAAAAATCATATTTCCAAGTTGTTGTCATTCATTGCCAACTGCTCCTCTTTTGTTTGCCAACTTTTCTGCTTTCTGGTGCATGCAAGTGAAAAGCTCTGACATGCTTTGGAAGAAGTCATTTGGCTCCGACTCACTTATTTTCTAGTCTGATATTCAGTTCTATATGGTGCAACTCCACATTTTGTCATGATTAGCTACAGCAAATAGCTGGAATACATTGGCATCTCCAGCATATTTTTCAACATATCAACTTGAAAGCTTCATCCGTGAATATGACAAGATTATAACCAACAGTTTCTTTGGGCATCTGTTTAAGTCCTCATGCATACAGAATGCCAACATTATGAGTTGATGATTAAAATGGATTGGGGGGGGGGTTTCTGTTGAATAAAGGAACACATTGGATGAAGTGGTTACTTCTATTTATATAACATTAATGAACTGCATGAATCAACCCTCATTTCCAGTCATGTTTGCCGGCTGACGAGCGGATTGGGGTGAATCAAGAGCACCCGAGAATCCGACTAGTAGCGGCATGCATACATCCTGTAGGATATGGGATGGACTTTTTTAAAAGGTTTTGTATGCCAGACCGGGTATTAATACGAGGCGCCAATCACGCAGCACACATCTGTGAAATACATGTTATGTTTTTTACGGGAATGTGGGAATCTTGTCTTTGAAGCTTTACTGAACATGGAGGTTGAAGCCCTACTGAAATTAGATTTTCTTATTTAAATGGGGATACCAGGTCCATTCTATGTGTCATACTTGATCATTTCGCGATATTGCCATATTTTTGCTGAAAGGATTTAGTAGAGAACATCCACGATAAAATTCGCAACTTTTGGTCGCTAATAAAAAAGCCTTGCCTGTACCGGAAGTCGCAGAAGATGACGTCACATGTTGGTGGCTCCTCACATCTTCACATTATTTTTACTGGGAGCCTCCAAAAAAAAACACCTATTCAGAACGAGAAAACGACAATTTCCCCATTAATTTGAGCAAGGATGAAAGATTCGTGTTTGAGGATATTGATAGCAACGGACTAAAAAAAACCCAACAAAAAAACAAGTAAAAAAAAACCGCGATTGCATTGGGACGGATTTAGATGTTTTTAGACACATTTACTAGGATAAATCTGGGAAATCCCTTATCTTTCTATTGTGTTGCTAGTGTTTTAGTGAGATTAAATAGTACCTGATAGTAGGAGGGGTGTGTCCACGGGTGTGTTGACGCGCAGTGTCTCAGGAAAGTCGACGGCAGCTTTATGGGCGGCACCAGCTCAGCTGATATTCGGTAAAAAGCGACTTTTTACCACAATTTTCTCAACGAAACCTGCTGGTTAACATTTGGTCGGATCCATGTTCGCTGTGATCCATAGTAAAGTTTCGCCTCCGTGAATTTTAAACAAGGAATCACCGTGTGTTTGTGTGGCTAAAGGCTAAAGCTTCCCAACTCCATCTTTCTACTTTGACTTTTCCATTATTAATTGAACAAATTGCAAACGATTCAGCAACACAGATCTCCAAAATACTGTATTATTATGCGGTTAAAGCAGACGACTTTTAGCTGTGTGTGTGCGCAGCGCTCATATCTCCTAACAGCCCGTGACGTCAAGCGTACACGTCATCATTACGTGACGTTTTCAAGAACAAACTCCAGGGAAATTTAAAATTGCAATTTAGTAAACTAAAAAGGCCGTATTGGCATGTGTTGTAATGTTAATATTTCATCATTGATATATAAACTATCAGACTGCGTGGTGGGTAGTAGTGGGTTTCAGTAGGCCTTTAATGTACATACACATATACAGATATTGTGATGGATTCAAAAAAAGGCGTAATGCTCGTGTCCACGGCTGCAGATTTCCACTGGGTTCGCTTTGATCTCCTCTTGAATAATACACTTTATACGTCTGTGTTCATTAGGGAGACATGGTCAGAAGTGTGCTCACTCTGTGTAGTTTTTTTTGTTTTGCATTGTGTTAATAGGAGAAGATCCTGAATTATTGAATGTGCTTTACAGTGTGGCATTCACAGATAATTGGACGAGGCTGCTGATCATCAAAAAGTAGTTTCTCTCTCTCAGCCTTTCCAGTACCTCGGGCCATTAAAGTCAGCCAACACACGAGAGAGAGGGGGGAAAAAAAAATAGGTGTTTGATGTGTGATGTCGTCGATTTATTACAATTATTCAAAATGCTCTACATTGGGCTAAAATGACACACTAAAAAGGTAACATCACAAAGGAATATGTTAAGGGGAGTCTCTCACATTTGTGCTTGCAAGCAAATGGGACGAACAAGACTACATTCCTGGTTGTTTTCCAGAGATAAAACTGCAGTACGGGGAGGAGTGAACAGACCATCCCCCTTTTATGCCACTGGCCTAAATGTAATTAGCCTGAAGAATACCCAACATTTAAACGTGAGAGTCATTAAGGTCATATTGGTGTGTATTTTTGTGTATACAAGTTGCGAACTGGAAGTTCAAAAGGCAACACGATCCATGGAAAAAAATGTGTTGTTGACTTTTCCAAATTCTACAAAATCCAAAAGTATCATATTTTTCGGACTATAATTCGCAGTTTTTTTCATAGTTTGGCCGGGAGTGCGACATATGCTCCGGAGCGACTTATGTGTGAAATTATTAACACATTACCGTAAAATATGAAATAATATTATTTATCTCATTCGCGGAAGAGACGAAAAAAATGTCAGGAATCGTCACACACACGTCAGCCAATAAGAATTTTGCGGGGGAGGGTCATGGCAGAAGTGCATTGTGGGTAATGGGATGCTAACTGCTATATGCTATATGCTACTGCCGTAGCTACTAAAATGGATCATTTCATCGTTGGCGGTAAATGGTAAATGGGTTGTACTTGTATAGCACTTTCCTACCCCTTTTTAAGGAGCCCAAAGCGCTTTGACAGTATTTCCACATTTGCCCATTCACACACACATTCACACACTGCAAGGCACTCAGCAGGACCCATCAGGAGCAAGGGTGAAGTGTCTTGCCCAAGGACACAACGAACGTGACTAGAATGGTAAAAGGTGGGGATTGAAATAGTAAACCTAAGATTACCGGCACAGCCACTCTACCAACTTCGCCACGCTGTCCCCCCCCCCCGCGGTAACTTATAAAAAACTGATAAGGGCTGAACAAAAATGGCACCGAAAAGGAAATCATGTACTGCAGATTACAAGCTGGACGTAGTGAAATATGCAGCAGAAAACGACAAGAGAAAGCGGCGCATACCTTTGGAATTGGCAGAGTTGTTTAGAAGCGACATCGAGGAAGAAGATTTCATGGGATTTATCGATTAGGATTGACAGATTGTTTGGTAAACGTATAGCATGTTCTATATGTTATAGTTATTTGAATGACTCTTACCATAATATGTTACGTTAACATACCAGGCACCTTCTCAGTTGGTTATTTATACGTCATATAACGTACACTTATTCAGCCTGTTGTTCAGTATTTTTCATTTATTTTAAATTGCCTTTCAAATGTCTATTCTTGGTGTTGGATTTTATCAAATAAATTTACCCCCAAAAATTGACTTATACTCCAGTGCGACGTATATATGTTTTTTTGCTTCTTTATTATGCATTTTCGTCTGGTGCGACGTATACTCCGGAGCGACTTATAATCTCAAAAATACGGTACGTGTAAACAGTGTTACTCAACCTTTTTTCAGTGATGTACCTCCTGTGAGCATTTTTTTAATTCAAGTACCCCCTAAACAGAGCAAAGCATTTTTGGTTGAAAAAAAAGAGATAAAGAAGTAAAATACAGCCCTATATCATCAGTTTCTGATTTATTAAATTGTATAACGGTGCAAAATATTGCTCATTTGTAGTGGTCTTTCTTGAACTATTTTGGAAAAAAAGATATAAAAATAACTAAAAACTTGTTGAAAAATATACAAGTGATTCAATTATAAATAAACATTTCTACACATAAAAGTAATGATCAACTTAAAGTGCCCTCTTTGGGGATTGTAATAGAGATCCATCTGGATTCATGAACTTAATTCTAAACAAAAAAAGAAATCTTTAACATCAATATTTATGGAACATGTCCACAAAAAATCTAGCTGTCGACACTGAATAGTGCATTGTTGTATTTCATTTCACAGTTTATGAACTTACATTCATATTTTGTTGAAGTATTATTCAATAAATATATTTATGAATGATTTTTGAATTGTTGCTATTTCTAGAATATTCTTTAAAAATCTCACGTACCCCTTGGCATGCCTTCAAGTACCCCCAGGTGTACACGTACCCCCATTTAAGGACCACTATTTTAGAAGACATAAAAGCATGTATCGCTCTGTAGTGAATGTCTTTAACGAGCAGTGGGTGCTGCCGCGAGCCCCTTCACACTTGCACACAGTTGGACCTCGGTATAATATCAGTATGTATTGAAGAAGGTTGTGTCTGGAACAAATAGAAGACTTATAACCTCTACTTTAAATCTCTGTCCAGCTCTCCTCACATAGGGTTTGTATGAGTCCCTTCTTATTCAGTGTATTTGATTAGTACTTATTTTTCTAATCAGCCTGACCTAAGGTTTTGGCGTTAAATAAATAATCATCTTTGTGATGAACACATGCTTTGATCTCATTAACAACAAGAGTAAGATGACTAATTCAGTGGTAATACTTGAACGGTAGTGGAAAAGCTGGGTCCCAAGGTCAAAAATGTTTAGAACCCCTGGTTTAGAAAGCCCTCAACCTCCCTTAGCATTCAAGCAAGTCGGTAGAAACGCGGCACGCCGAACCAGACACCCGTATTATTAGTTAGAAGGAAAACAGGAACTATGGATGAGTCTCTGGTCATCCCATAGTACATCCGGAAAGTCTTCACAGCGCTTCACTTTTACCACATTTTGTTATGTTATAGCCTTATTCCAGAATGGAACCAATTACTTTTTGTCCTCAAAATTCTACAACCAATACCTCATAATGACAATGTAAAAAAAATTGTGAAAACAGTGGATTATCATATTACAAACCCTGTTTCCATATGAATTGGGAAATTGTGTTGGATGTAAATATAAACGTTATACAATTATTTGCAAATATGATGCTACAAAGACAACATATTTTATGTTCACACTAATAAACATTTTTTTGTGTGCAAATAATCATTAACTTTAGAATTTGATGCCAGCAACACGTGACAAAGAAGTTGGGAAAGGTGGAAAAAAATACTGATAAAGTTGAGGAATGCTCATCAAACACTTATTTGGAACATCCCACAGGTGTGCAGGCTAATTGGGAACAGGTGGGTGCCATGATTGGGTATAAAAACAGCTTCCCAAAAAAGCTCAGTCTTTCACAAGAAAGGATGGGGCGAGGTACACCCCTTTGTCCACAACTGCGTGAGCAAATAGTCAAACAGTTTAAGAAAAACGTTTCCCAAAGTGTAATTGCAAGAAATTTAGAGATTTCAAAATCTACGGTCCATAATATCATCAAAAGGTTTAGAGAATCTGGAGAAATCACTCCACATAAGCGGCATGGCCGGAAATCAACATTGAATGACCGTGACCTTCCATCCCTCAGACTGCACTGTACCAAAAACTGGCATCAATCTCTAAAGGATATTACCACATGCGGTCAAGAACACTTCATAAAACCACTGTCACTAAATACAGTTGGTCGCTACATCTGTAAGTGCAAGTTAAAGCTCTACTATGCAAAGCGAAAGCCATTTATCAACAACATCCAGAAACGCCGCCGGCTTCTCTGGGCCCGAGGTCATCTTGGATGGACTGATGCAAAGTGGAAAAGTGTTCTGTGGTCTGACCAGTCCACATTTCAAATTGTTTTTGGAAATATTCGACATTGTGTCATCCGGACCAAAGGGTAAGCGAACCATCCAGAGTTCAAAAGCCAGCATCTGTGATGGTATGTGAGTGCATTAGTGCTCAAGGCATGGGCAACTTACACATCCGTGAAGGCGCCATTAATGCTGAAAGGTACATATAGATTTTGGAAAAACATATGCTGCCATCTAAGTGCCATCTTTTTCATGGACGCCCCTGCTTATTCCAGCAAGACAATGCCGAGCCACATTCAGCACGTGTTACAACAGCGTGGCTTCGTAAATAAAGATACCGGGTACTTTCCTGGGCCGCCTGCAGTCCAGACCTGTCTCCCATCGATAATGTGTGGCGCATTATGAAGCGTAAAATACGACAGCGGAGACCACGGACTATTGAACGACTGAAGCTGTACATAAAACTAGAATGAGAAAGAATTCCACTTTCAGAGCTTCAGCAATTAGTTTCCTCAGTTCCCAGACGTTTATTGAGTGTTGTTAAAAGAAAAGGTGATGTAACACAGTGGTGAACATGCCCTTTTCCAACTACTTTGGCACATGTTGCAGCCATGGAATTCTAAGTTAATTATTACTTGCAAAAAATAAAAAATAAAGTTTATAAGTTTGAACATCAAATATCTTGTCTTTGTAGTGCATTCAATTGAATATGGGTTGAAAAGACTTTGCATATCATTGTATTCCGTTTATATTTACATCTAACACAATTTCCCACCTCATGGAAACGGGGTTTGTCTATGGACAGGTATGCACAGTTTAGGCTAAATTGGAATACAGACACTCTGTGTGAGGGTAATGCTTTGGATGATCTCCTCCATATTGTTGTCTTTTAGTGAAAAGTAATCACAATTTTAGCTGTCCATAGAATGTTATTTCAAATCTAAATAGTGGCTTTTCCATTGAGTCTATGAATAGCAGTTTGCTGTAATCCTTGTGTATTGTAGTCACAAATAAGTTTCTTGATTGCAGACTGTGTGGGAGTTGTTCCTCTGACCCTGTTATACAATTGTGAGGGATTGCTTCTTCCTTGAACTTTCCGATCCTTTTTTTTGGTATCTCGCCTTTCAAGGAATTTTGTGTCAAGAGTGGTGTATGTTGACACCAAAGTTCTGTTTGGTAGTGTTGCCATTACTGGTGGGTTTGTATATTCAGATTTTTGTTCTGAGAAACCAAATTCCAAAGCTGGAATCAAAGTTCTAGTTTGGTGGTTCACTACCAAAGTTCTTATTGGTAGTGTTGCATATACTGGTGGGTTTGTATAATCAGATTTTGTCATGAAAAAACACATTCCAAAGCTGGAATCAAAGTTCTAGCTTGGTAGTTCTCTACCAAAGTTCTGTTTGGTGGTGTTGCCATTTCTGGTGGGTTTGTATATTCAGATTTTGTTGTGAAAAAAACACATTCCAAAGCTGGAATCAAAGTTCTAGTTTGGTAGTTCACTACTAAAGTTCTGTTTGGTGGTGTTGCCACTACTGGTGGGTTTGTATAATCAGATTTTGTTCTGAGAAAACACATTCCAAAGCTACAATCAAAGTTCTAGTTTGGTAGTTCACTACCAAAGTTCTGTTAGGTAGTGTTGCCATTACTGGTGGGTTTGTATAATCAGATTGTGTTCTGAGAAACCACATTCCAAAGCTGGAATCAAAGTTCTAGTTTGGTAGTTCACTACTTAAGTTCTGTTTGGTGGTGTTGCCATTACTGGTGGGTTTGTATAATCAGATTGTGTTATGAGAAACCACATTCCAAAGCCTGAAACAAAGTTCTAGTTTGGTAGTTCGGTACCAAAGTTCTGTTTGGTGGTGTTGCCATTACTGGTGGGTTTGTATATTCAGATTTTGTTGTGAGAAACCACATTCCAAAGCTGGAATCAACTCCAGACTTTGTCTATACAGTTCTGGTGTTTAGACCTCCGTGAACTAATGGTCAGTCAACTTTCCACCCACTGTTGCCAACTCCTCATTAAGGGAAGCAGCTATTGGCTGTCATAAAAGTCACGGGATCATAACTGATCACAAAGGACGCTGTAGGAGAGGGATATTACGTCGTGAGAGAAATAAATAGAGAGTTTAAAAAAAAGAAGCTAATTTGTTGCAATTGAACTTTCTTCTGTCAATTCTTAGTTTGTTCTCTGCATTTTTAAAAATTAATCCTGTTCTGCATTTTTAAATGTTAGAGTATCGAATGTGGAAAGGTTGTGACATTCACCAACAAACCGAATCTATTGACTGGCTCATTAATTTCAACGATGGCATCGGGAGGTTCTAGTGACAGTGAAGAAAGATGTACGTTTCGCTCTGTACATACATGCACAATTCATTTGCAGCCTGGACACAAAGAACTGTGAGCCTCTTCTCTGCTATGACTCCAGATGTATACAAAGTAGTTCCTAATTGGGTTGGTCCAGAACAGGCCTGTTAAGATTCTGAACAAATGATACGTCAGTCTGTATTTTTTGTAAACCTCGCTCACAATCATAATTATGTTTTACATTCATTTCACGTGCCTCTGCTTTGCATAAAAAAAGACATTGGTAGGATAGGATATTAGAATAATCAGAAGTCAGGAAGTAACACCACATAAAGGTTTAACACAACAATATTTCCTCCTTAAAAGGTCCCCTCAAAGTCATGCACGCGAGTAAGAAGAAATGTTACACAGCACTTTGTCTATCATCCTCGAGCGATTCATTAAGACACAGGCCAATATTAATCCACTCAAAATAGTGAAATATTGAAGTACAAACCCCGTTTCCATATGAGTTGGTAAAATGAGCTAGATGTAAATATAAACGGAATACAGTGATTTGCAAATCCTTTTCAACCCATATTCAGTTGAATGCTCTATAAAGACAACATATTTGATGTTCAAACTCATAAACTTTATTTTTTTTTGCAAATAATAATTAACTTAGAATTTCATGGCTGCAACACGTGCCAAAGTAGTTGGTCAAAGTAGTTATCGATGGGAGACAGGTCTGGACTGCAGGCGGGCCAGCAAAGTACCCGCACTCTTTTTTTTACGAAGCCACGCTGTTGTAACACGTGTTGAATGTGGCTTGGCATTGTCTTGCTGAAATAAACAGGGGCGTCCATGAAAAAGACAGCGCTTAGATGGCAGCGTATGTTGTTCCAAAACCTGTATGTACCTTTCAGTATTAATGGTGCCTTCACAGATGTGTAAGTTACCCATGCCTTGGGCACTAATATACCCCCATACCATCACAGATGCTGTTTTTCTAAATTTGCGTCCATAACAGTCTGGATGGTTCGCTTCCCCTTTGGTCCGGATGACACGATGTCGAATATTTCCAAAAACAATTTGGAAATGTGGTCTCGTCAGACCACAGAACACTTTTCCACTTTGCATCAGTCCATCTTAGATGATCTCAGGCCCAAGGAAGCCGGCGGCGTTTCTGGATGTTGTTGATGAATAGCTTTCGCTTTGCATAGTAGAGCTTTAACTTGCACTTACAGACGAACTGTATTTAGTGACAATGGTTTTCTGAAGTGTTCCTGAGCCCATGCGGTGATATCCTTTAAAGATTGATGTCGGTTTTTGATACAGTGCCGCCTGAGGGATCGAAGGTCACGGTCATTCAATGTTGGTTTCCGGCCATGCCGCTTACGTGGAGTGATTTCTCCAGATTCTCTGAACCGTTTGATGATAATATGGACCGTAGATGTTGAAATCCCTAAATTTCTTGCAATTGCACTTTGAGAAACGTTTTTCTTAAACTGTTTGACTATTTGCTCACGCAGTTGTGGACAAAAAAATTATAAATGATAAATGGGTTATACTTGTATAGCGCTTTTCTATCTTCAAGGTACTCAAAGCGCTTTGACACTACTTCCACATTTACCCATTCACACACACAATCACACACTGATGGAGGGAGCTGCCATGTAAGGCGCTAACCAGCACCCATCAGGAGCAAGGGTGAAGTGTCTTGCTCAGGACACAACGGACGTGACGAGGTTGGTACTTGGTGGGGATTGAACCAGGGACCCTCGGGTTGCGCAAAGCCACTCTCCCACTACAAAGGGGTGTACCTCGCACCATCCTTTCTTGTGAAGATCGAGCATTTTTTGGGAAGCTGTTTTTCAACCCAATCATGGCACCCACCTGTTCCCAATTAGCCTGCACACCTGTGGGATGTTCCAAATAAGTGTTTGATGAGCATTCCTCAACTTTATCAGTATTTATTGCCACCTTTCCCAACTTCTTTGTCACGTGTTGCTGGCATCAAATTCTAAAGTTAATGATTATTTGCAACAACAAAAAAAACATGTTTATCAGTTTGAACATCAAATATGTTGTCTTTGTAGCATGTTCAACTGAATATGGGTTGAAAAGGATTTACAAATCATTGTATTCCGTTTATATTTACATCTATCACAATTTCCTAACTCATATGGACACAGGGTTTGTACCTTGGTTGCTAATGCGTGTTAATAATGTCTGTGCTGATAGAAGTCCAATCATGAATACTAAATGTGACTGAGGGTGTACTATCAGCTCACCTTCAGCCAAACGTTGCAAAACGGATCGCAAAATATGCTGCACAGCAGAGGCTGATAACAATCCAAAACACGATGCCAAAGCAAACGGCAAACTTCTCATGAACGGAAATTAAACATTATTCAAATATCCTGATTCTAAATAAGCGGTTTCTCACTTTTCACAAGGCAGTAAGTCAATTTATTGCCCCACTATTGAAGGGAAGTGACATTAAAGGCCAACAAAAGCACCTCTTGAGAGTTTATCATTTAATTAATTCTAGATTGTTTGGGTTCTATGTGGCTGTCGCACCTGGCAACACAAAAGTCAATACGTTTTTACTTAAACATGAGGGACGAGAGTCTTGCAACTCACAATTTGATTACAATACTTGCAGGGGTAATGATTAGATTCTGAGTCGATTCAACAAAATTCCCCAAACAAACTGATTCTTACTCGAGATGTCCGATATCGGCTGATAAATCCTTTAGAACAGGCCTGGGCAATTATTTTGACGTGGGGGCCAAATTTAGAGACAACAATGTGCCTGGGGGCCGGTATATCAAACCTCACAATAATGTCTGAATGCTAAAAACGTCATGGACAGACAGCCTTAAAAAACGGAATGGAATTTTAAATTTGTTTACTGAATGAGACTCCCAGATTGTACAAGAAAATAAAGAATGAGGGATTTACAATATTAACTATGAACGATAAAACCCTGAATATTAATAACATACAAACGTCACCTACCCTCTTCATCCACATATTTTACAATTAAGCAAAACGCAACAAAAGTGCAACACCGCGAAACATGAACGCGAAGGGTAAAAAAAAAAAACCCTACACTCATGTATATCTGATATATCACTAAGCTTTAGAACTTTGTTGTAAAAACCTCCTTCCGTGTCTGTCCTCGACACGGAAGGAGTACGTGCCTGTCATTTCAGCTTGGTGCCTCGTCTGAGCAGCTGTGACTTCGATTACCATAGTAACTAATTAGATTACCATAGTAACTATTATCATGCGAAAGTGCAGATTCCAACCATTGAAATACTTTGTATTGTTCAAGACTTACAAAAAACATGACTGCACATCATAATGGCAGCTACACTTTCCACCTTAAAGATCTAAAAAAAATAGTTTGGGAATGTCCGGCGGGCCAGATTGAAAGCTTAAGGGGAAGCACGTGGCCCACGGGCCTTAATTTGCCTAGGTCTGCTTTAAAATGTAATATCGGAAATTATCGCTATCGGTTTCAAAAAGTAAAATGTATGACTTTTTAAAACGCCGCTGTACGAAGTGGTACACGGATGTAGGGAGAAGTACATAGCCAATAAACCTTAAAGGCACTGCCTCTGCATGCCGGCCCAATCACTAATACCTACGGCCTTTCACACACACAAGTGAATGCAAGCCATACTTAGTTAACAGGCATACAGGTCAAACTGAGGGTGGCCGTATAAACATAAGCGCCACACTGTGAACAAGAATGACAAACACATTTCGGGAGAACATCCGCACCGTAACACAACATAAACACAACAGAAAAAAATACCCAGAATCCCTTGCAGCACTAACTCTTCCGGGACGCTACAATGTACATCCCAACCCCGCCCACCTCTCAGGGAGAGCATGTCCCAAATTCCAAGCTGCTGTTCTGAGGCATGTTAAAAAAAATAATGCACTTTGTGACTTAAATAATAAGTATGGCAGTGCCATGTTGGCATTTTTTTTCCATAACTTGAGTTGATTTATTTTGGAAAACCTTGTTACATTGTTTAATGCATCCAGCGGGGCATCACAACAAAATTAGGCATAATATTGTGTTAATTTCACCACTGTATGTGTCAGTTAATATCGGAATCGGTAATTAACAGTTGGACAATATCGGAATATCGGATATCGGCAAAAAAGCCATTATCGGACATATCTAGTTATTAGGCCATGATTTTACATAGGAATAGATTTTCCCCCACATACACATTTCGGGAGAACATCTGCACTGTAACACAACATAAACACAACAGAACAAATACCCAGAACCCCTTGCAGCACTAACTCTTCCAGGATGCTACAATATACACCCTCCATACGCCCCACCCCACCCCCACCTCAACCCTGCCCCCTCAACCCTGCCCATCTCAACCTCCTCATGCTCTCTTACAGAGAGCATGTCCCAAATTCCAAACTGCTGTTTTGAGGCATGTTAAAAAAAATAATGCACTTTGTGACTTAAATATGGCAGTGCCATGTTTGAATTTGTTTTTCCGTCACTTGAGTAGATTTATTTTGGAAAATCTTGTTACATTGTTTAATGCATCCAGCAGGGCATCACAACAAAATTAGGCATAATAATGTGTTCTTTCCACGACTGTATATATCGGTTGATATCGGAATCGGTAATTAACAGTTGGACAATATCAGAATATCAGCAAAAAAGCCATTATCGGACATCTCTAATTCTTACTATATACTATTTCGTTAAAGACTGACAGCAAAAAATTTTCAAAACAGGTTACAAAAGCACAACTTACATCGGACTTATACAAGTAAATGCGTATATGGCCCAAAAAAAAAAGTATTTTAAAACTCGATTTTTGAAACCTCAATTACCGTATTTTTGCGGAGTATAAGTCGCTCCTGATGAAAATGCATAATAAAGAAGGGAAAAAACATGTATAAGCCGCACAGGAGTATAAGTCACATTTTTTGGGCAAATTTATTTGATAAAACCCAACACCAAGAATAGACATTTGAAAGGCAATTTAAAATCAATAAAGAATAGTGAACAACAGGCTGAATAAGTGTACCTTATATGACGCATAAATAACCAACTGAGAAGGTGCCTGGTGTGATAACGTAACATATTATGGTAAGAGTCATTCAAATAACTATAACATATAGAACATGCTATACGTTTACCAAACAATCTGTCACTCCTAATCGATAAATCCCATGAAATCTTATACGTCTAGTCTCTTACGTGAATGAGCTAAATAATATTATATGATATTTTACAGTAATGTGTTAATAATTTCACACATAAGTCGCTCCTGAGTATAAGTCGCGCCCCCGGCCAAACTATGGAAAAAAATGCGACTTATAGTCCGAAAAATATGGTAAACACTCAAAGGATGGCAATTTCTACATGAACACATACATAAATAAAACAAACTTGAGACTGCACAGAAACATATCACCTCACCACAGCAATTTGATATGCCCGAGAGGGCCATTCTCTTTGGATAATCCGTTTCGGTTCTGCAGCACTATTCCTCAACACTAGTTTTAATTAAACCTGCTCCCCAGACATAATGTCAGCAAATTACCGGTAAGTAGAGATTTGGATGAGTCAGAGAAACAGTCGGGTCCATGTTTGTGTGCAACAAAATATATCTGCTGCACTTGAGAAAGTACTTTCTCTCAAAGCACTGCGGAAGACGCGCCGAGGGAGCGAGCAAGCTGGCGCAGTCTCGTCTGACTAGCCAATGATGAGGGTGTCCCAGGAGGGGTTCCTCAAAGCGCCTTTTGGAGCTTCATCGAGCTACGAGGGACTGACATGCCACCTTCGTCATGTGGCAGGAGAGAACCCGGAAAGCACCGCGAGGGAGCACGGCATTTCAGAGCTAAATAAATGTAGCTCAGCAGAAAAAACAACACTTTTGTGTCACCTGGTTGCTGCTGAGACTCACTGGCACACAGCATGGAAGATCTATCGTTCGTATCAACACCGGGGAAAAAACTGAGGGCTCATAAAGTGAAACCACCTTGCCACAAACGGCCAGCAGCTGAAACAAAAGTAAGCCGTAATTAATTGTGCTCCATAAAATGCCAAGCTTTAAGCCACATCAGCTCAAGCAATGCTATAAAGTGGGACTGGAGGGTCAAGGAACACCTGCTTTAATCAAATGTTTTCTTAATAAAGTTGCCACAAATCAATCAGGTGGAGGAGTTAACCCTTTCATGCGTACATCAAAAAGGACCCCACGGTCATCCATCCATTTTCTACCACTTGTCCCCTTTTTGGGGTCGCAGGGGGAGCTGGGGCCTATCCTAGCTGCATTCGAGCGGTTGGCTAGGTACACCCTGGACAAGTCGGGACCTCATCGCAGGGCCAACACAGATAGACACACTAGGGCAGGGGTGTCAAACTCAAATACAGAGTGGGCCAAAATTTTAAACGGAACAAAGCCGCGAGCCAAGGTTGAACAAATGAACCTTTTAATAGGGACCCAAACAAGTTTTTCATTAAATATTGAACAAGCAGGGCTTATATAACTTTAGTGACATGCAAAATCCAGTTTCAAATAATAAAAATAAAAATTTGAATAAAATATCAATGGCATATCAAATAAAATGTAAATAAAAATGTTATGCCTTTTTTTTCTATTTGCAATCTTCAGAGGTAAACATCAAATTTTTTCCACAGGCTAATAATAAATTTGAAAATAAAATAACAATAATGAATGAATCAAACATTCAAGCCTGAAAGTAGCAAGAGAAAATGCATGAATAAAACGTTAATTATTGGTCCGTTTTCTGGAAGTTTCCCGGAAGAGTTAGTGCTGCAAGGGGTTATGGGTATTTGTTCTGTTGTGTTACGGTGCGGATGTTCACCCGAAATGTGTTTGTCATTCTTGTTTGGTGTGGGTTCACAGTGTGGCGCATATTTGTAACAGTGCTAAAATTGTTTATACGGTCACTCTGTGTGACCTGTATGGCTGTTGACCAAGTATGCCTTGCATTCACTTGTGCGTGTGTGTGTGTGTGATATGTGACACGCTGTTAGTATGGAGGAAAAGCGGACGTGATGACAGGTTGTAGAGAACGCTAAAGGCAGTGCCTTAAATGCACGCCCCGATTATAGTTGTCCAGGTGGAAATCAGTAGAAATTTGGGAGAATGGTTGCCTCGGGAGATTTTCGGGAGGGGCACTGAACTTCGGGAGTCTACCGGGAAAATTAGGAGGGTTGGCAAGTATGAGTATTAGCGGTGAATGCGGTGTTACAGCGGCACCGACGCTGTATAACACCGGCGGGCCAGCTCTAATGCTAAATTGATATTGCCTCAAGGGCCAAATTAAATTACACGGCGGGCCAGAGTTTGACACCCATGCACTAGGGCCAATTTAGTGTTGCCAATCAACCTACCCCCAGGTGCATGTCTTTGGAGGGTGGGAGGAAGCCGGATGGAAGCCACGCAGTCATGGGGAGAACATGCAAACTCCACACAGAAAAGATCCCGAGCAGGGGTTTGAACCCAGGACTACTCAGGACCTTCGTATTGTGAGGCACATGCACTAACCCCACTGTTTCACTGTGTTGCTGTATTCTTCAAAATGGTCCAAATGAAAAGTTGTAATATTTTTATATTTCAGGCATTCCTAATACAACATTTTTGGCACATGAGGCCATTTGCTATTTTTTTTAAAATTTTTAATTAATTTTAAGAAATTGCAGTTTTTGTTACACTACCCCACTCTTCCACAATTGGGGTCAAACATGACCCCAAGCAGCTCCCATAGAATATTTTGTGATTTGTTCATTCTTAGCAACTCCGATTGTCCCATTTACACACCAGATGCAACTTTGACTGTCAATATGGTCCCACTTACACATCTGATGCAATTCTGACTGTCAATACTGTCCCACTTACACATCTGATGCAACTTTGACAATGCACTTGCACATCTGATGTCATCTCTCACAACTGATGCAACTTTGACTGTCAATACTGAAGTGTAGAAACGGAAAATAACCAGATATTAACAGTGAATGAACAAGTGGATTAATAATCCATTTTTTACAGTTTGTCTCTCATAAGGTTGACAAACTGTGTCATCAGACAAATTAGAATGCTCACTATTTTATTTAAGCACAAAATTGTTCTTTAATTGGAATAAAAAACAAATATTTAATAGGCTGTAAGATTTGTTTGTTAAAATAAAGCCAATAATGCCGTTTTTTGTGGTCCCCTTTGTTTAGAAAAGTATGGAAAAGTATCAAAATGCATTTTGGTACCGGCACCAAAACATTGGTACCGGGACAACCCGAGTCCTTACCTTGTTCTGACGCCAGCGTGTCACATGACCTGAAGCTGAGGGCCAGCAGAGCCAGGCAGGAGCAGAGAAGCCACATAGTTTCACACGCCTCGCCTCACCTCAGCCACCACCTGATGGATGAATGGACACAAAACGTCAAACTCCTCCCAACATTCCTCCTGCACACCCTTCTGACTGTTGACAGCTGCAAGACCATGCTCCTTTCAGCCCGACTGGAATGGATGTATATTTATGAGCCAGTCAGTGTATTAATGATGTAGTGTGATGCAGGCTTTGTTCCAGGCATATGAATTAGCCACATTTCGTTCATTTAGAGTGGGAGTTGATCAGCCCTGATCATAGTCATTATCCCAGCAACACAACAACACATGCATGCAAAAGTGGGGGAACATTACACACACACACATCAAAAGCGCAACGTTGGGGGGGAATAAATTACAAAGTGAAAAGCACTGCAGAATGAACAATAAACACTAGAGTTGGTCGGGTCCAAAGTACACATCTGGATAAATCATGGTAACATCGCACCAGATGCTTGCTTGCATGTGACCCGACAACAAAGCCCAGACGCCACTTTCCGATTAAACATGGAGTCAATCTCCACGCCCCTTCGATTTGGGGGCTCGTCCGGGATGACACGCTGAGGATTGAACATCTCTTCCACTCTTCTGGACAGACTCGCTTGGCCAAAACATAAATCAAAGTAAGTAGAGCCTTTTTGTAACATCTGCATTAGGAGTCAGTCCTGAAGTCTGTAAGTCAAACACTGTTTTGGACCTCATAGGCAGAGTTATAATATTGTAGTGTTGAGTGAATTTTTAGCTTACCCGCCTCTACATAATAGTTGTAAATGGTGGTCAACTCACGTCATTGTAGTCTGGACTACAGTGACGGGCTGCTTTACTGACAAGTGAGCTCCATGGATCTTTGGTCTTTGCCTAAAAGAGTGACGGGTTAAGAGTCCCTTCGTACAATAAATTCTCGGCTTAGAGTCCCTTCATACAATAAAGTCTTGGGTTGGAGTCCCTTCGTACGATAAATTCTCTGGTTAGAGTCCCTTCGTATATTTAAATTTTGGGTTAGAGTCCCTTTGTATGATAAATTTTCGGGTTAGAGTCCCTTCGTACAATAAAGTCTTGGGTTAGAGTCCCTTCGTAAAATAAATTCTCAGGTTAGAGTCCCTTTCAAATGGTACGATAAAGTGACGGGTTGGAGTCCCTTAGTATGATAAATTCTCGGGTTAAAGTCCCTTCATACAATAAAGTCTTGGGTTAGAGTCCCTTCGTACGATAAATTCTCAAGTTAGAGTCCCTTCGTACAATAAAGTCTTGGGTTAGAGTCCCTTCGTATGATAAATTCTCGGGTTAGAGCCCCTTTCGAATGGTACGATAAAGTGACGGGTTAGAGTCCCTTTGTATGATACATTCTCGGGTTAGAGTCCCTTCATACAATAAAGTCTTGGGTTAGAGTCCCTTCGTACGATAAATTCTCGGGTTGGAGTCCCTTCATACAATAAAGTCTTGGGTTAGAGTCCCTTTGTACGATAAATTCTCTGGTTAAAGTCCCTTCATACAATTAAGTCTCAGGTTAGAGTCCCTTTGTATGATAAATTCTCAGGTTAGAGTCCCTTTGTACAATATAGTCCTGGGTTAGAGTCCCTTTGTATGATAAATTCTTGGGTTAGAGTCCCTTTGTACAATAAAGTCCTGAGTTAGAGTCCCTTCGTACACTAAAGTCTTGGGTTAGAGTCCTTCCGTATGATAAATTCTCGGGTTAGAGTCCCTTTGTACAATAAAGTCCTGGGTTAGAGTCCTTTCGTACGATAAATTCTAGAGGTAGAGTCCCTTCGTACAATAAAATCTTGGGTTAGAGTCCCTTCGTAAGATAAATTCTCAGGTTAGAGTCCCTTTCGAAAGGTACGATAAAGTGACGGGTTAGAGTCCCTTCGTATGATAAATTCTCGGGTTAGAGTCCCTTCATACAATAAAGCCTTGGGTTAGAGTCCCTTCGTACAATAAATTCTCGAGTTAGAGTCCCTTCGTACAATAAAGTATTGGGTTAGAGTCCCTTCGTATGATGAATTCTCAGGTTAGAGACCCTTCATACAATAAAGTCTTGGGTTGGAGTCCCTTCGTATGTTAAATTCTCGGGTTAGAGTCCCTTCGTACAATTAAGTCTTGGGTTAGTCCCTTTGTATGATAAATTCTGGTTAGAGTCCCTTTCGAATGTTACGATAAAGTGACGGGTTAGAGTCCTTTTGTGTGATACATTCTCGGGTTAGAGTCCCTTTGTAAAAGATACAATACATTCAAAGACCCAATAGACGGCGAGGTTGACAAAGGAAAAAAAAAAGTGATGGCGGAAAGAATCCTCAACAAATTTGAAAATATTACAATTCTGTCTTGATGGTCCTTCTTACTCAGCATATACTGTATGTCATCGAAATAATTTGGGATTGACTTGTTACTTAGATTCCCTGGGAAGAAGAGCTGGTCCGACGCAACACACTGCAGAATTAACAATACAGACTATAGTTGGTCGGGTCCAAAGTAAACATCTGGATGAGTCATGGTAACATCGCACCAGATGCTTGCATGAGACCCGACAACAAAGCCCAGACGCCACTTTGCGATAAAACATAGAGTCAATCTCCACAGCCCCTTCGAGTGTGTTCTTGTAGACAAAGATGAGGCTGCACACACAGACGCTGTGAGTCACATGATAGACATCATAGACTGACCCAGGCTCGCCCTCAGCACGTGAACACCTGTCCTGTCCGCCAGGAGGAATGACCTCCCGTCTCTTTTGTCCCCAAAGTTTACACAGTCTGCCTCGTGGTGGAAACTAAGTTTCCAGACTATAGAGCACAGCGGTGTATAAGCCACACCCACTAAACTTTAGGGAAAAAAATGCTTTCCCCGATTAACCGCACCGGACTACAAGGCGCAGATATACAGTCACGATCAAAACTTTACATACACTTGTACAGAACAATGTCATGGTTGTCTTGAGTTTCCATTTCAACTCACAATCATTGGTACTTTTACTTTAACTTTAAAAAGAGCATATCACCCAGCCCTAGTTCAAAGGGTCGGAAGTAAAAGTAGCGGCTTACAGTCCAGAATTTACGGTACTTTTTAGCCAGAATCGGCTGCTTGCTACGTGCAGCTGATAACGCACTGCATCCTGATTGGGATGTGCGGCCATGTTTGTGTTTTTAAATAAACGCAGTCTTGATAGACAACTTCATTGTCTTGTTTTCTTTCTCACATACTAAAAACGCCAGCTTAGCGCTTTAAAGGCTAATGAAATGCTTTATGGAAACATCATCCAGGGGCCCAAGCCTGTCCCAGTGCAAAACATTTTTATGTTAAACGTATCTGCCAGCAAAACGCCATGAAACTACATTCTCCCCCCCTTCCAGCTGGATGGGCAGAAGGTTAATCAAAGCCTCAGATGGCTGTGTTTGAACACTCTAAACCTGCAGCCATTATAGGCGGCTTCATGCCACATAATCATAATAATAAACAAGTTCACACAATACATAATGCATCATGTTCCGCAAAAACCGAGACTGATGCATACTTCATTGCTATAATTTTCTGGCCGTAATCCAAAGCAATTTTCGCAGGCTTCCTGATGTGTCGCAAATGGTGTCGTCTTTTTTTCCCCCCAGTCGACGTCATGAGCCGATAGATTCAGGGCAACAAAGCTGGACGTGGCAGATAAAGCGAAAAGAGGTTGGAAGACTGGACTCTGCCGCCACGCTAGCCGTGAGCGCATTACGAAGGAAACGGAATGCTTGGGTCACCGTGAGTGAAGCCAATAGGGAAAGCAGTTGTGAGAGAAAACTTGGAGAGCAATCACCAAAAATAAACTTGATACCTAAAACCTCCATTTTTTTCGGTCTTGCAGAAACTTTCTCCCTTAGAGTTCCCAACTAGGATTAAGGTGTCATGACTACCCTATGTGGAATTTCCAACGCTTATGGTTTGAGCGACATGATGTTTGGATGGAAAGCTCTATATACTGTGAATGTCTTAAAACATGGGCATTATTGTCTGGACGGAAAGCTGTATATACTGTGAATGTCTCACAACACGGGCATTATTGTCTGGACGGAAAGCTGTATATACTGTAAATGTCTGAAAACACAGGCATTATTGTCTGGATGGAAAGCTGTATATACTGTGAATGTCTCAAAACACAGGCATTATTGTCTGGACGGAAGCTGTATATACTGTGAATGTCTGAAAACACAGGAATTATTGTCTGGACGGAAAGCTGTACATACTGTGAATGTCTCAAAACACAGGCATTATTGTCTGGACGGAAGCTGTATATACTGTGAATGTCTGAAAACACAGGAATTATTGTCTGGACGGAAAGCTGTACATACTTTGAATGTCTCAAAACACAGGCATTATTGTCTGGACGGAAGCTGTATATACTGTAAATGTCTGAAAACACAGGCATTATTGTCTGGACGGAAAGCTGTATATACTGTGAATGTCTCAAAACACAGGCATTATTGTCTGGACGGAAAGCTGTATATACTGTGAATGTCTGAAAACACAGGCATTATTGTCTGGATGGAAAGCTGTATATACTGTGAACGTCTCAAAACACGGGCATTATTGTTTGGGCGGAAAGCTATATATACTGTAAATGTCTCATAACACGGGCATTATTGTCTGGACGGAAAGCTATGTATACTCTGAATGTCTCAAAACACAGTCATTATTGTCTGGACGGAAGCTATATATATTGTGAATGTATGAAAACACAGGCATTATTGTCTGGACGGAAAGCTGTATATACTGTGAATGTCTCAAAACACAGGAATTATTGTCTGGACGGAAAGTTGTGTATACTGTGAATGTCTCAAAACACGGGCATTATTGTCCGTAGTCTGATTATCTTGCAACAATAAGTGATTAGCAAGGTAAGTTTGTCTTGCCTGAAAGGACTAAACAATTTTGAGGAAAAAAAACTACAGCCAATTTTTGTTTTATTTGATCAAAAACTAGTAGAATGAAATTACAAAACCATTGAAAACTATTTTTCTTTTTTTTTTGGAACAAATGTCTCACTTTCAATAGTATTAGCTCTGTTTTTCTAGGTGTGTAAATCTACTTAAGTTCCTTGGGGGAAAAAGTATGCTGCAGCAAGAGGAGATACAAATCAATTTTTAATTTTTTAAATCTTCTGCAACAAAAGACAAAAATGTATCGCTATATCGCTCAGGCCTACAAGCAAAGTTCTGAAAGGGCAATTCTTTTATATCTATTTTTGCTCATAATGTTAACCATTATCAGTATGGACTTTAGTTATGGGTGACAAAACATGCAATGAAGTGATGAAAATAATACTTTGACATACCTATATCCACACTGTCTATGTGGGGAAATGGACTCCAATGGCGCTTTGTTGTTAAGGCGGCCACTGCCTAAACTAAGGTCTTAAAAAATAAAAAATAAATAAACACTTTTTTTTTCTGCCAGGCAAATCATATAGTTGATGCAAATGCCCATATCAGATGTTCAGATATACTTTACAAAAGAGAAGTGTAGGATACTCTTGTTGCCTTATTTGTATTTGACTTTATTAAATGTATTTATATTATCATTTGGTGCTAAAGTCTTAACAAGTTTCTACGCTTCGTACCGCATCTGTCAGTAATTCTCTGCAGCACCCAGCATTGTCCCACCCACACAACCACCTAATTGGTTACTTGCAGAGAAGGAACAGCCAATCAGAAGTGCATATACAGAGCGCATGTAACAGCTAATCAGCAGTGCATACTCAGAGCGGTAACAGCCAATCAGCAGTGAGTATTTAGAGCACATGGAGTCAGTGCTCACGGCAGAGGCAGGCAGAGAGGAGAGACGGTGCGGGTTAGCAGATAGGTGTTTAGCAGATGAGCACAATGCAGCAGACTATCTCTAAATGATAATAAACACCTCCCAGTCAACTACTAGTAACATCATTATGAGCCCATTGATATTATGTTAAATGAAGAGTTTATGGCTCTGATAGTTGATATAATAATGTAAGTGCATCATAAAGCCTTCATGAACTCCATGGTGTTCAGGGATGTATAGTCTCTCCTATTGCTATTGTACTATTTTTTCAGCTATAGTTACATTAATCATTAGTATTGTAACAGCATAGTTTCCCTGAAATAACATGTTGATAAAAACATAACTTTTACATAATAAAAATCAACTGCAGACATCCAAAATGCTGTAATAAATTAAACATGATGAGTTGAGCATATGTCAGCATGTAGCATCACTTTTAACTCTTTTTTTCAAACGCTTACTTACAGTAAATCATTCATTTGACTTAGTCATTATTTTATAATGACTGACTAAAACAAAATAATGACTAAGTCAAATGAATGATTTGCTGTAAGGGTAAATATTTGTTAGTTAAGGTGGTGTCCCTCCAGTGGCAAGGGGGGAGTCGGATGGACGGGGAAGGGGCTGTGATTTTAAGGTTTTAATACTTATGTCCTGGCAAGAAATCTGCATTCAAAAAACTCTGGCTTACTAGTGATTCCCAGAGCCCAAAAAAAGTCTGCAGGCGATAGAGCATTTTCCATTGGGGCTCCAGTACTCTGGAATGCCCTCCCGGTAACAGTTAGAGATGCTACCTTGGTAGAAGCATTTAAGTCCCATCTTAAAACTAATTTGTATAATCTAGCCTTTAAATAGAACCCCTTTTTAGACCAGTTGATCTGCCGTTTTTTTCTGCTCTGCCGTTTTTTTCTGCTCTGCCCCCCCCTCTCCCTTGGGGGGGCACAGCTTCGGTGGCCACGGATGAAGCACTGGCTGTTTAGGGTCGGGACCCAGGGTGGACCACTCGTCTGTGCATCGGTTGGGGACATATCTGCATGGCTGACCCATCTCCGCTCGTGATGGTCTCCTGCTGGCCCCAATATGGACTGGACTCTCACTATTATGTTATATCCACTATGGACTGGACTCTCACTATTATGTTAGATCCACTATGGACTGGACTCTCAAAATATTATGCTAGATCCAGTATGGACTGGACTCTCACTATTATGTTAGATCCACTATGGACTAGACTCTCACAATATTATGCTAGATCCACTATGGACTGGACTCTCACTATTATGTGAGACCCACTATGGACTGGACTCTCCCTATTATGTTAGATCCACTTCGGACTAGACTCTCACAATATTATGCTAGATCCACTATGGACTCGACTCACAATATTATGCTGGATCCACTATGGACTGGATTCTCACTATTATGTTAGTTCCACTATGGACTGGACTATCACTATTATGTTCGATCCACTATGTAGTGGACTCTCACACTATTTTGTCAGATCCACTATGGACTGGACTCTCACACTGTTATATGCTAGATCCACTATGGACCGGACTATCGCTATTATGTTAGATCCACTATGGACTGGACTGTCACAATATTATGCTAGATCCACAATGGACTGCACTCTCACAATGTTATGTTAGATCCAGCTATATATATATATATATATATATATATATATATATATATAGCTGTAATTTACTGAAATTCAAGTATTAATTATATATATACATATATATGTATGTGTATATATATATATATATACTTGAATTTCAGTAAATTACATATATATATATACATATATATATATGTATATATATATATATATATATGTGTATATATATATATATATATATATATATATATATGTATGTATATATATATATGTATGTATATATATATATATGTATATATATATATATATATATATATATGTATATATATATATATATACATATACACACACACACACACATACATAGGCCCTGCGATGAGGTGGCGACTTGTCCAGGGTTTACACCGCCTTCCGCCTGATTGTAGCTGAGATAGGCACCAACGCCCCCCGCGACCCCAAAGGGGGATAAGCGGTAAAAAACGGATATGTATGTGTATGTGTGTGTGTGTGTATATATATATATATATATATAAATACATACTATATATATATATATATATATATATATATATATATATATATATATATATATATATATATATATATATATATACCAGACCACAGAACATGACATTATGTAGAACACAAGAAAGTCTTTTAAATGTAAGAAATACTGTATTTCTATACTTTACTATTAGCAGTAAAAAGTGTCAGTCAGGTAAAAGGTGAAGGTTCACCAGCTGTTTTCTAGCCGGGGCTCTACTTCACTTCAGCAATAATAGCCAACTTCCTGATTACCCTGTGGTGTTTTGACCGCCAATGACCTTTTGAAAGCAGGGAGTGCACATTAAGTTCAACAGAGTAAAAGCACAGAGGGTCGCCGTTTCTGTACATGCACGCACTCGCAGACTGACACATTTTCAAAAGTCTGTAGCGGTTGGAAACTGGCAGATATCAGGCCAATAATGTACACAGGTATGAACATGCATCAAAGTACACACACACGGACTCTGCACAAAACATTTACAAACCCCGTTTCCATATGAGTTGGGAATTTGTGTTAGATGTAAATATAAACAAAATACAATGATTTGCAAATCCTTTACAACCCATAGTCAGTTGAATATGCTACAAAGACAACATATTTGATGTTCAAACTGATAAACATTTTTTTTTGTGCAAATAATCATTAACTTTAGAATTTGATGCCAGCAACACGTGACAAAGAAGTTGGGAAAGGTGGCAATAAATACTGATAAAGTTGAGAAATACTCATCAAACACTTATTTGGAACATCCCACAGGTGTGCAGGCTAATTGGGAACAGGTGGGTGCCATGATTGGGTATAAAAGCATCTTCCATGAAATGCTAAGTAATTCACAAACAAGGATGGGGGGAGGGTTACCAATTTGTAAGCAAATCGTCGAAAAGTTTTAGAACAACATTTCTCAACAAGCTAATGCAAGGAATTTAGGGATTTTACCATATACGGTCCGTAAAATCATCAAAAGGTTTAGAGAATCTGGAGAAATCACTGCACGTAAGCGATGATATTACGGACCTTTGAGCCCTCGGGCAGTACTGCATCAAAAACCAACATCAGTGTGTAAAGGATATCACCACATTGGCTCAGGAACACTTCATAAAACCACTGTCAGTAACTACAGTTGGTCACTACATCCGTAAGTGCAAGTTAAAACTCTGCTATGCAAAGAAAAACCGATTTATCAACAACACCAAGGAACATCGCTGGCCCCGAGCTCATCTAAGATGGACTGATGCAAAGTGGAAAAGTGTTCTGTGGTCTTACGAGTCCACATTTCAAATTATATTTGGAAACTGTGGACGTGGTGTCCTCCGGAACAAAGAGGAAAATAACCATCCGGGTTGTTATAGGTGCAAAGTTTAAAAGCCAGCATCTGTGATGGTATGGGGGTGTATTAGTGCCCAAGGTATGGGTAACTTACACATCTGTGAAGGCACCATTAATGCTGAAAGGTCCATACAGGTTTTGGAGCAACATATGTTGTCATCCAAGCAAAATTATCATGGATGCCCCTACATATTTCAGCAAAACAATGCCAAGCCACGTGCTACAACAGCGTGGTTTCGTAGTAAAAGTGCGGGTACTTTCCTGGCCCACCTGCGGTCAAAACCTGTCTCCCATCGAAAATGTGTGGCGCATTATGAAGCGTAAAATACGACAACGGAGACCCCGGACTGTTGAACGACTAAAGCTCTACATAAAACAAGAATGGGAAAGAATTCCACTTTCAAAGCTTCAACAATTAGTTTCCTCAGTTCCTAAACGTTTGAGTGTTGTTAAAAGAAAAGGTGATGTAACACAGTGGTGAACATGCCCTTTCCCAACTACTTTGGCACATGTTGCAGCCATGAATGTCTAAGTTAATTATTATTTGCAAAAAAATAAGTTAGTTTATGAGTTGAACATCAAATATATTGTCTTTGTAGTGCATTCAATTGAATATGGGTTGAAAAGGATTTGCAAATCATTGTATTCCGTTTATATTTACATCAAACACAATTTCCCAACTCATATGGAAACGGGATTTTGATAAGAAGTAAGGAGCATCTCATGGGCGATGTGGACCACTGCTGTTGTTGCAAGGCAGATTTTCCACTAGCAACGTTGCAAGCCCTTTGAGGATGCATCATAGATCTTTGCATCTTCTTATTCTTGACTTTATGGGCTGCTTCCTGAGACCACATTCTTTTAAGCACTGACAGAAAATACAAGGCCTAATGTTTACCAGCCTGTACTTGGCTCTCCCCCAACCTGAAAGTTTGCAGCGCAACCTCGAAGTTATGATAGATTCCTCCTTATATGCAATAACTGGGAGCAATAGAAACTTGCTGAGGCAATATCCCAAAGTGTGTGACGCTTAGGAGAAGCTGAGGCAAGTTTTCAGCAGTCTTACATTATGGTAAATGTCCAAGAGTTGGAATATTCAGTAATGAGAAACAGGCCAGCACTGTAACAGAGCAGGAAGAGAGCGTGGGGGGGTGGGGGGTGGGGGTGGGGGGGGGGGGGGGGGGGAGGGAGAGCAGAACAGTTAATCGCAGGGAGTTTACTCCAGACTGTCTCAAGTTACCAAAGACTTTCAGTATACCCCTGACAATATCAAACTACTCTAATGACATAAGCTGGCTGGCCCAGAGCCTCCAATGTGCATGGTTAGGTCAACGTCACCAAGTATTTCTAAGCTTGAAACTAATTTCTGATGGTATATTCACTGCTGACTCGGATGTAACAAAGACACAAAGGGTTTTTTCCACTCTTGCTCTAAGACATGCACCTGGGGATAAGTTAATTGGCAACACTAAATTGGCCCCGGTGTGTGAATGTCTATCTGTGTTGGCCCTGCGATGAGTTGGCCACTTGTCCAGGGTGAACCACGCCTTCAGCCCGAATGTAGCTGAGATAGGCTCCAGCATCGCCCGCGACCCCGAAAGGGACAAGCGGTAGGAGATGGATGGATGGATGGTGTAAGAGAGGCTAATCAAGCGCTTGCTGCACGACCCACTGCAAGTTCCATCCATCCATCCATCTTCTTCCGTTTATCCTAAGCAGGGAAGCCCAGACTTTCCTCTCCTCAGCCACTTCGTCCAGCTCTTCCCAGGGAATCCCGAGGCATTCGCAGACCAGCCGGGAGACGTAGTCTTCCTAGGGTGTCCTAGGTCTTCCCCAAACTCCCCAAACTCCCATGCACCCTTAAGGACCCTGCCGAGAGTATAGCGCTGGTCCACTGCAAGTCAAGGAGCCCTATTATGCAGAACCAACTTTTCTTACCTATTTGCCCATTTTTGTGTATTTGGATTCCACAAAAAATCAAAAAATTTGAAATCAAACCATTGAGGCATGGTAGAGATATTTATATCTTCCTCCTATCCATCCATCCATCTTCTACCGCTTGCCCCTTTTCGGGTAGCGGGGGCTACTGGAGCCTATCTCAGCTGCATTTGGGCGGAAGGCAGGGTACACCCTGGACAAGTGGCCATCTCATCACAGGGCCAACACAGACAAACAACATTCACATTCACATACACACTCGGGACAATTTAGTGTTGCAATCCCCAGGTGCATGATTTCCCTCCTATCCAGGAGATCGCAAAAAAGCCGCTGCCTGACCAGGGCTCAGAAAATTTGCAGAGACTCCTCCCACCCCCGCCAAGAACTGTTTTCACTGCTGGACTCTCGAAAGAGGTTCCGCAGCCTCTGTACCAAAACCTCCAGGTTCTGTAACAGCTTCTTCCCTCAGAGCACATCATAATAATCCCCTCAAGTCCCCCCAAAATGGATTAACTGGCTGGAATATAAAGACATTATAACATACATCCATAAACGTGGATGCATGTGCAAAAGTGCGATATATGTACATGTACAGAAATCTATTTATCTATATCTGCACTTTACTGCTCTTTTATCCTGCACTACAACCAGCTAATGCAACAAAATAGTGTTGTTATCTGTACAGAAAAGTTCAAATTGTATTGACAATAAAAGAAAGTCTAATAAAACAATCTTGACTTTTTCCAAACGAGCCATTTGGGATGTGAGACTTCATTGGCGTATTTTGCCTAGGTAACATCAAAGGGGGTTAGAGTGTCCGCCCTGAGACCGGTAGGTCGTGAGTTGAAACCCCGCCTGAGTCATACCAAAGATTAGAAAGGCTTTTTTGCCGATATCCAATATTGTCCGAACCCTTAATTACAGAGTCCGATATCAACCGATACCGATATATACAGTCGTGGAATTAGCACATTACTATGCCTAGTTTTATTGTGATGCCCTGCTGGATGCATTAAACAATGTGACAAGGTCTTCCAAAATAAATCAACTCAAGTTGAGGAAAAAAATGCCAACATGGCGCTGCCGTATTTATTATTGAAGTCACAAAGTGCTTTATTTTTTTTAACATGCCTCAAAACAACAGCTTGGAATTTGGGACATGCTCTCCCTGAGAGCGCATGAGGAGGTTGAGGTGGGTGGGGGTGGCGGGGGGTGTATATTGTAGCTTTCTGGAAGAGTTAGAGCTGCAAGGGTTTCTGGTTATTTGTTCTGTTGTTTTTATGTTGTGTTGTGGATGCTGATGTTCTCCCGAAATGTGTTTGTCATTCCTGTTTGGTGTGGGTTCACAGTGTGGCGCATATTTGTAACAGTGTTTAAGTTGTTTATACGGCGACCCTCAGTGTGACCTGTATGGCTGTTGACCAAGTATGCCTTGCTTTCACGTGTGTGTGTGAAAAGCCGCAAATATTATGTGATTGGGCCGGCAAGCAAAGGCAGTGCTTTTAAGGTTTATTGGCGCTCTGTACTTCTCCCTATGTCCGTGTACTACTCCATACAGCGGTGTTTTAAAAAGTCATACATTTTACTTTTTGAAACCGATAATTTCCGATATTACATTTTAAAGCGTTTATCGGCCGATAATATCGGCAGCCCGATATTATCGGCCATCTCTACCAATGACTATAAAAATGGGACCCATTACCTCCCTGCTTGGCACTCAGCATCAAGGGTTGGAATTGGGGGTTGAATCACCAAAAATGATTCCCGGGCGCGGCCACCGCTGCTGCCCACTGCTCCCCTCACCTCACAGGGGGTGATCAAGGGTGATGGGTCAAATGCAGAGAATAATTCTGCCACACCTAGTGTGTGTGTGTGACAATAATTGCAACTTTAACTTTAACAGATAGTCCATTTATGGTAGAGGTTCACCTCACCTAAAGAGCACAAGTTCGCCATTTTGTATTCAGTTGTTAATACCTTCCTTGTTGTGAGGCAGACTGGCTCATACATGCACATACATATTTTGCTGTTGCCGTTTTGAATAACAGCAAAATATGTATGTGCATCCTCTTGCCATTTTGAATAAGAGCTTCACGGTGGCAGAGGGGTTAGTGCATCTGCCTCACAATACGAAGGTCCTGAGTAGTCTGGGGTTCAATCCCGGTCTCGGGATCTTTCTGTGTGGAGTTTGCATGTCCTCCCCGTGAATGCGTGGGTTCCCTCTGGGTATTGCGGCTTCCTCCCACTTCCAAAGACATGCACCTGGGGATAGGTTGATTGGCAACACTAAAATTGGCCAGAGTGTGTGAATGTTGTCTGTCTATCTGTGTTGGCCTTGTGATGAGGTAGCGACTTCTCCAGGGTGTAACCCACCTTCCGCCCGATTGTAGCTGAGATAGGCACCAGCGCCTCCCGCGACCCCAAAAGGAATAAGCGGTAGAAAATAGATGGATGGATGGCATTTTGAATTAAAAAAAAAAAAAACGCTTAAAGTTTTAACATATATCTGTCAGTAGACTCTATATAGAAGCGCTAAAAAATACAACATGGCTGACGTGGAGACGAGGCAATCGAAGGGGGCGTGGCCTAGAGGAGGACTTGGGCACGTAATTTAAAACAGACCAAAAAACGGCGCATTCTGAACGGACAGAAAGCCGCTTAAAGAGGGTCTGCAAAACAAAGTCGATGCAACATTCTGACCAAAGAACCATCATTACATGTTTTGTAGACCACAAGGAAGTGTTTTCAATGTAAATAATAAACAAAAAAAAAAAATTCAAATGAATGGCTACAAATGTGTCATGTTCACAGGGCAGGATAGCATTGAGTCCAAAGTATTTTGAGAGCCCGACACATCAGTTAACTGTTAAATCTGCTACTCTGGGATGGAGCGAGAAGAAGGGGGTTGCGGGGGCATGACTGATGCGAAAGCCAGGAAACATGGAGAGGCGGACTAATAAAGAAAACAGATGTGACTGTGGTATCTGTGCTACCTTTGAAAACCGACATTCTCTCTACTGCACTCATTCACACGGACAATGCTTCAACAGAACACTACTTTGGCAAGAATGCAAGCCTTAGTCAGCAACATGCTACATCAAATATGGCTTAGATAATAGACTAGGAGAAAAGCTGCAACCATCATCACTTTGGCCACAAGCTCCACCACTGGAACTCATCCATTTGGGTGCAATCTATTCTCATGTGCTCTAATTGAGTTGGTTAATTATAAGGTCATCATTTCAACTTTAACAAATGGTACAAGTCATTTTCCCTTAAAATCCACTTCAGTTGACTTCAGGCAGCCATGAATATGCAGAAAATATTCACAAACAAATTACTTGGTGAGGTGAACGTTTTCCTCTTACGCATGTTAATATGTTACTATAGTTTTTATAGCCCTGTTGCAATGCATGTTAACTCTTGACTTCCTAAAGAATTCCAAAGACATACCTTCAACTTTTGACTAAGTCCACAAACTTGCAATCACATGAATCCTTCAATGAGTGTGCGTGTACAACTCCAACAGAAGTCCAAAGTAATCCAGTGTTTCGTTTGCGCCTTTCTGTCTTCAGGCTTCTTTCTGTGGAGAAAAAGGAAGAGGAAAAGTCACGACGAGAGTGGGTGTCCAACTTTTCCCCTCCCCTTTTCTCCTAATAATTCCCAAGTCTCTCCTACATTTCTTTTCTTCCCCGTCTCCACTTTTTTCCCCCCCCTCTGTCTCCAAGAGGGAGATCCCTTCACGTTGTCCATTGCACAGAGCCTTGGACGCGTGTCTCTAATCTGGCGAGCATCCTTCCCCGAGGCCTGTGCCCTCTGCTTAGCCTTTCCTTTCCTTACCTCTTGCTGTTTGATTCATCGATGACTGCAGGCTAAAGAAGGCATGTTTCTGTTCAGGCTTGGGTTCAAGCGCTGTAAAAAAGATGATTATGGCCATACAGAGGCTGCATTATTAAGAATTCACTGCATTTCATAAATGCATCATACCTATATTTGATTGATAGCCCCTACTTCTATATTGTTTATTGCTGGGTTTTACTGACGCAATCCATAGAGACTCCGGTTGCAGCCCGTGACCAAACAGAGATCCTTAATGGCCACATCAATTGCGCTTGGTAAATTGTTCGATAGGCAAATACCACTTTGGCATTTATCTTTGTGTTCCTGTGTAGATACTGGAGAGTGCTCATATCATATTTATGATCGACGGTATACAATATCATTACCTTTAACCTTTAGCTCAGTAAATATGGAAATTCATGCAAAGGCTTCACACATGAGGACGGTGGAAAAGATTATGTGACGCTGCGCATACTTGGCAAATAAAAGCTTCAACATTTACAGAAAACAAAATAATACTACCCTCTATGTATAGTAAATCGACACCAAGTCCTTTAAATATTTGCGCTGCAGAGTAAAACTTTTTTAGATTTCTCCCCCAAAAATGTAATATTTTTTTCCTCCTTTTAAAATTACTTCAGTCCCTCTAAAATATACAACTAAAATATTGACATTATGATTAATATTTTATAATGTCAATATACGTTATAATACATTTGTTTCCGTATTAATCCTTTCAAAGTCATTATGTTTTTTAATTTGTAAAAAAAAAAACACTACAATTAAAATGCATTTTACAGATGATTTGCTTATTATTATTTGGCCCTAATATGTGTCAATGATTTCAAACAATGCAAAAACAAAAAAAAAACCCAACAAAATTCACATTTGATGTCCAAACGACAGAAAAATCCATGTTTCTCAAAAGTGTCATGAAACTATTTTAAATTATTATTTTACTAGTTTTAAGCAAGACTGTTATTTAAAACTATTTTAGTCTGAAATTTAAAAAATTAAATAAAAGTACCAATGATTGTTACAGACACTTGGTGTGGTGAAATGCGTCCTCTGCATTTGACTCATTCCCTTGATCACCCCCTGGGAGGTGAGGGGGGCAGTGGGCAGCAGCAGTTGCCACGCCCGGGAGTCATTTTTGGTGAATTAACAACCCATTCCAACCCTTGATTCTGAGTGCCAAGCAGGGAGGTAGGTAATGGCTCCCATTTTTATAGTCTTTGGTATGACTCGACCAGGGTTTGAACTCACAACCTACCCACCTCAGGGCGGACACTCTAACTCAGTGGTTCTCAAATGGGGGTACGCCTACCCGTGGGGGTACTTGAAGGTATGCCAAGGGGTATGTGAGATTTTTCAAAAATATTCTAAAAATAGCAACAATTCAAAAATCCTTTATAGATATATTTATTGAATAACACCAACAAAATATGAATGTAAGTTCTTAAACTGTGAAAATAAATGCAACAATGAACTGTTCAGTGTTGACAGCTAGATTTCTTGTGTACATGTTCCATAAATATTGATTTTAAAGATTTATTTTTGTGTGAAGAAATGTTCAGAATGAAGTTCATAAATCCAGATGGATCTCTATTACAATCCCCAAAGAGGTAACTTTAAGTTGATGATTTTCTGTGTGTAGAAATCTTTATTTATAATTGAATCACTTGTTTATTTTTCAACACGTTTTTAGTTATTTTTATATTTGTTTTTTTCCAAACAGTTCAAGAAAGACCACTACAAATGAGCAATATTTTGCACTGTTATACAATTTAATAAATCAGAAACTGATGACATAGTGCTGTATTTTACTTCTTTATCTCTTTTTCCATCCATCCATTTTCTACCGCTTATTCCCTTTCGGGGTCACGGGGGGCGCTGGCGCCTATCTCAGCTACAATCGGGCGAAAGGCTTTTTTTCAACCAAAAATGCTTTGCTCTGATTAGGGGGTACTTGAATTACAAAAATGTTCACAGGGGGTACATCACTGAAAAAAGGTTGAGAACCACTGCTCTAAAATATACAACTAAAATATTGATATTATGGTTCATATTTTATGATATCAATTTAAGTTATAATAAATTTGTTTCAGTATTAATCCTTTCAAAGTCATTGTTTTTTAATTTGTAAAAAAAAAATATAAAATGAAAACACTACAATTAAAATGCATTTTAAGATGATTTGCGTATTATTTGGCTCGAAGATGTGTCAATGATTTCAAACTTTGCAAAAACAAAAACATAAAAACCCAGCAAAATTCACTTTTGATGTCCGAACGACAGAAAAATCCATGTTTCTCAAAAGTGTTGTGAACGATCATCAATTATTTTACTAGTTTAAACAAGACCGTTATTTTAAATTATTTCAGTCTGAAATGTATTAATTTAAATAAATTAAATTAAAATTAAATTAATTAAATTTAATTAAAGTACCAATGATTGTCACACACACACTAGGTGTGGTGAAATGTGTCCTCTGCACTTGACCCATCACCGGTGATCACCCCCTGGGAGGTGAGGGGAGCAGTGGGCAGCAGCGGTGGCCGCACCCGGGAGTCATTTTTGGTGATTTAACCCCCAATTCCAACCCTTGATGTTGAGTGCCAAGCAGGGAGGTAATGGGTCCCATTTTTATAGTTTTTGGTATGACTCGGCCGGGGTTTGAACTCACAACCTACCCATCTCAGGGCGGACATTCTAACCAGTAGGCCACATATAAAAAATTCATAAAAATGTTGGGAATTTAACCCTTTAAAAACAATATTTTTACATAGTACATTGTTTTTAAAAATAATTAGATAATAATCCAATATTAACAGCAACACATACGATTGCAGGAAATCATAGAATAAAAACTATGAAATGTTGCTGCGTGTCGGCAATGTCGGCTTTTGGCCCTAACATTTTTTTTTTGCCCAATGCGGCCTCCACCTGGACACATTTGGTTAAGATTCCTGATGTATCATTTAATGTTATGTGAGTTTACTTAGCCAAAATGACTGAAAAAATAAAACTGAATGGCACAAAATGTCCCCGGCACCTCAAGAAATATTACGTACTATTTGTTAAAATGACATGTCAGTAACCAGAGGCTTAGAATTCAGGTTGTCCTTTCAAGAATAGTGATAGCCTGCATGAAGAACTCGACTTGAAAGTAGAGATGTCCGATAATATCGAACTGCTGATATTATCAGCTGATAAATGCGTTAAAATGTAATATAGGAAATTATCGGTATCGGTTTCACAAAGTAAACTTTATGACTTATTAAAACGTTGCTGTACGGAGTGGTACACGGACGTAAGGGAAAAGTACAGAGCGGCAATAAACCTTAAAGGCACTGCCTTTGCGTGCCACCCCAATCACATAATATCTGCGGCTTTTCACACACACAAGTGAATGCAAAGCATACTTGGTCAACAGCCATACAGGTCACACTGAGGGTGGTCGTAAAAACAACTTTAACACTGTTACAAATATGCGCCACACTGTGAACCCACACCAAACAAGAATGAAAAAAACATTTCGGGAGAACATCCACACCATAACACAACACAACAAATACCCAGAACCCCTTGTAGCACTAACTCTTCCGGGACGCTACAATATACACCCCCCGCTACTCCCTACCTGCCCCCACCTCAACCTCCTCATGCTCTCTCAGGGAGAGCATGTCCCAAATTCCAAGTTGCTGTTTTGAGGCATGTTTAAAAAAATGATGCACTTTGTGACTTCAATAATAAATATGGCAGTGCCGTGTTGGCATTTTTTTTTCCATGACTTAATTTGATTAATTTGGAAAACCTTCTTACATTGTTTAATGCATCCAGCGGGGCATCACAACAAAATTAGGCATAATAATGTGTTAATTCCACGACTGTATATATCAGTATCGGTTGATATCAGAATTGGTAATTAAGAGTGGGACAATGTCGGAAAATCGGCAAAAAAAAAACATTATCGGACATCTCTACTTGCAAGGACCACCGAGTCCAGTCTACAGCAAAACAAATCAGAATTGTAAAAACAACCTGGTTAAAAAAAAAATGAATTGTTTGTTTAAAAAATGTCAAGTGAATAAAAATAATACGTTGACATGTGCAACATTTTTCTGCCCAAACCGTCTTCTCTGTAATGCCCAAAACAAAACAAAACATTCTTATGTAACCATTACCTTTGCCTCCCAGAATATGTATTTATTTGTTCATGACAAGAAGACTAGAACATCCAATTATTATTTTTTCAATATGGAATCAATGAATGCAACTCCAGACACCCCCTGTGAGTGACATATGCTGACTAGATTTGTCTCCAAAAACCGGGCCACAAAACAGCATGCGCCGACAATTTCAACAAGAACTAGAGGCACAAGCTCCAAGATGCTCCTGGCATTCGGCGCGAGTCTCCCTCTAGCATGGTGGGGCTGAATTGGGATGACAAGCGTGAGAAACATGGTCATAAATGCTTCACCATAAAAAGGGAAACAAAAGAACAACAAAGCTGAATATACTGGATTTTTATGTCTGCCATGGAGGATAGATGAACTGAGATTTTTGGAGGGAAAACCGCAAAAAGCCTTAAGGGAAACATGATGTTGTTAAATTGGTCCCAGTTCACCCAAAGGGGTCTGGGATTGTTTTTTGAGTGTGATATCTGGGGTACATGACACCTGGTGAGTGGGGGTGGCTAAATAACTGGCATAATTAGGGCTCCCTATATGCCATGTGTGTAACATTTGTAATATTTTACTCATCAAAAAGAAGGAGAGAAAAGCCAACTATAGACTGACCATACGTCCTCTTTTCCCCGGACATGTCCTCTTTTGCGGGACTGTCCGGGCGGAGTTTCTTTATTGCCTCAAATGTCTGGCGTTTTGTGTCAAGGTTGGGTGTATTTTCAATGTACGTACAAGGTTGAGAGGGGTTAAATACAAAACAAATTGTGAAGTTGTGCGCACACAACAATGTTCGCATTGTTGCGTGCGCACATAACTAAATTATCCCCTCAACTCCCTCCAAAATGGATTAACTCGCTGTAATAAAAAAGACAATATAACATACATCCATAAACATGGACTCATGTGAAAAAGTGCAATATTATTATCTGTACAGTAATCTATTTATATATATTTATACATATTTATATATTTATTTATATATTTTTTTTAATTACATATGCGCCTTATTGACTTTTTTATCCTGCACTTTCATGAGCTTATGCAACGAAATTTTGTTCTTATCTGTGCTGTAAAATTTTAATGACAATAAAAAGGAAGTCTAAGTCTAAGTGAGGGAGGGGCAGAGACAGAGAGAGCGAGGTAGTGGATTGATCGTCAAGCAAGCCATACAGGTGACACTGAGGGTGGCCGTATAAACAAATTTAACACTGTTACAAATATGCGCCACACTGTGAACCCACACCAAACAAGAATGACAAACACATTTCGGGAGAACATCCGCACCGTAACACAACATAAATACCCAGAACCCCTTGCAGCACTAACTTTTCAGGAATGCTACAATATGCACCCCTGCAACCCCTCCCCCCCATCTCGACCACGAATACGTCACATCAAATATTCCACTTTCAAAAATTAATTTTTCTGTGGAAGATTTTGCATATTTTGTGTGTTTGCCATAAAAAAACATAGCTTTGTTTGACAAAAAAGGGCGGAAAACAAACAAACAAAAAAACAACATAAAAAAAAGTAAAACATTTTGAAATGGGGGATAGATGTGAAGTTGATGTAGACTCCAGAGATTTAAGCGTTAAATATAAAATGTATGTATGCCCTGGCACACCATTATCATCACTTCATGACCCATGCAAAACACTTTTTACACTTTTATACTGAAATAAATACACCTACAACCTATTAAATAAAAACATAGACAAAACTATCAGCAGCGGTAAAGTTTAGATCCATGAAGGAAAGAAGAAAGTTAAAGAATGTTTATAACTGAATTAGGGCTGGGCGATATTGCCTTTTTTTAATACAGCAATATTTTTAGGCCATATCGCGATATACGATATATTTCTCAGTATTTAGCCTTAGCCTTGAATGAACACTGGATACATATAATCACAGCAGTATGCTGATTCTATTTGTCTACATTAAAACATACTTGTTCATACCGCACTAATATATGCTACTTTCATGCAGAGAAGGAAATCACAACTAAGTCAATTTACCAAAACTGTATTTATTAAAGTTATTAGCAGGTGACGTTTCAAATGATGCTACATATTAGCAGTAATGCTACTTTTGGTAGCAACGCTTGTGCCCCACACTTGACAAATTAAAGTTGTCTATTCGACGCTTGAAGCCGAACCACTGCCAGACTATGGACCCCTTGCTGTTTTTCTTGGGAATTAATTCTTCCTTCATTTGTTACGAGATCCGCACCTTCTTTCTTGCAACAACCCGCTAGAATCACAGCTAACGTTAGCCACGGGAGTATACGTATGTGACATATGACGTGACAGTATGTGACATATGTAAGAATGTGCGCCTGCTTGTCTGTGAGAAGGAGACACAGGAAAGAGCGAGGAGAGGCTGTAGTGTAATGCCCGCAGCTAAAAACAACTGCTTGAGAACGTCTACTCGAATATTACGATATAGTCATTTTCTATATCGCACAGAGACAAACCCTCGATATATCGCCCAGCTCTAAACTGAATACATTTACATATGCATTAACATTTGTCTTCTTTTTTTATTATTTATTTTAATGAATTAAGTAACGTTTATGACAACCTTTTTCCAAAACACAGTATATAATAACAGGACAATGCGTACGTTTATCACTTGTTTTAAAACACTTACAAAAAAGTGGGACCCCATTTTTATGACTTGATGGGGTCCACGGGACCCCATTTTGAAAATTCCTAGCGCCAACACTGCTGTCAACAGAGAGAAAAAATTATTTATTTAAATAAATGTATTATTTATAAAGCAAGTTTAAGTATAATTGGCACCTAGTCCCGGCATTGGCACGCATATATGTGTCCTCTTTTTGGGATTTCACAATATGGTCAGCCTCGCCAACAACAGATTGGGTTTTAGATCAGTCGACCTTTACAAAGGCAGAGCTTCAGTTTACCTGATTGTTACACTAAATAATAAATCTTGTCGAGACTTTAAATTTACCATTATGATGTATGCATTATTCATGGAGGATTTTAGGGAAATGCAAAAATCCAAAATAGAAAAAAAAAAGAGTGAAGAACAGACTAATCCAAACAAATTGGATGAGCACCAAATTCCCTTCCTTGATAAATGAGCCCATCCTGAACAGGATAGATTTAACTCAAATGTCAGATTCATCATTAATGCATTATTCACTGAAATACTATAAATGTATGCTAATGGGAGGCCACATTGTATCCCGGAGGGCATGCTCCAATTGTTTATATTTAATGTCCAGCCCTGGGCTCAGTTGTTTTTTATTGGCTTGCAAAATGTTCTAAACTTTTTTCTCTTATGAACATACTGCATTAGTAGGGATCGAACAGTATTGTATAAAATGAACTATTATGCTTTCAAAATCTTAACAATAATACCGTGACGTTAGGGCTAGGCGATATATGGAATATACTAGATATCGCAGGTTTGTCTCTGTGCGATATAGAAAATGACTATATCGTGATATTCGAGTATATGTTCTCACGCTGTTGCTTTTAGCTGCAGGCATTACACCACAGGCGTTTCTCACTCCTTCTTGTCTCTCCTTCTCACAGAGACATAAACAACATGCGCAGATTCGTACTTACGTCACACATACTCTCGAAACGCCATACGCCCTTGCGGAGCAGAGAGCTAGCAGCATGGTTAACGTTAGCTGTCGTGCTAACGGAGCAGTTTGAGTGGTAATACAAGAGAAAGAAGGTGTGAATCTGGTAACAAATGAAGAAAGAAATAATTCCCAAAAAAAACAGCCGGGGTCCATCGTCTGGCGGTGGTTTGGCTTCAAGCTGGAAGATGTTGAACAGACAACCGTAATATGTCAATTATGCGGCAAAAACGTCGCTACAAAAACTGGCATTACTGCTAACTTGTAGTGTGAAGTCACCCGCTAGAGAATGAAGAGTGCTTGAAACTCCGCAGGTCAACATCCCAGGCCGGTGCCACACCCACAAAATACCAAAGCAACCATTACCACATCAACACCGTATGAAAACAAACAGTCAACAACAGAAGGAGATAGATAACGTCCGCAGGAGCCTACCACATTGATTTCCTGTTATGCAGCTCATTTTTATTTTACAGTTATTGAAATATCTTGTGTGACATCATGCATAAAAGTGCACTTTATTTGTCTTAACTATTGTAGTGGCATTCTGTACAAAAAGTGCACTTTAATTTAGCGTTGTTTTGATATGTCATCTTAGTGACATCACTAATAGCTTGTTTTAAAATGTCTCTGACAATTTTGCACTTTCTGTTTTGGAAATGACATGAATGTTTGTGCCACTGCTTAATAACTGTTTAGTAAATACACTTAATAAATTGACTTAGTTGTGATATACCTCTTTGCATGAACGTTTAAAAGTAGCATATATTAATGCAGTATGAAGAAGAATGTTTTAATGTAGACACATAGAATCATCATACTGCTGTGATTATATGCATCAAGTGTTCATTCAAGGATAAGGCAAAATATGGAGATATATATCGTGTATCGTGATGTGGCCTAAAAACATGGAGATATTAATAAAAGGCCATATCGCCCGTGGCATAGGACGATATCAAACGAAAACTTGGTGAGTTTTTTTTGTTGTTTGTTTTTTCTGGCGCTTTAGCATCGACTGAACAGTTTTTAGGTTTTATTTTTGGAAATGATGATGTTGCATGTAACAAAATTAAAATCCCACAGTACAATATTATCACAGCCACGGTACAATATTTTTCAATCAATCAATCAATCAATCAATGTTTACTTATATAGCCCTAAATCACTAGTGTCGTGGTGGTTTGTGCAGCCCTTTGAGACACTAGTGATTTAGGGCTATATAAGTAAACATTGATTGATTGATTGATTGAAAAATATTGTACCGTGGCTGTGATAATATTGTACTGTGGGATTTTAATTTTGTTACATGCAACATCATCATTTCCATTTGGATTTTGAGGCGTATTTTCCCAGAAACCTTAGATCGAAAACCATTTTGAGGTGTTTGACTTTGCAGCTGAACTTCTTGTCTCTTCAAACTCCTCTTTTCCAGTCATCTGTCTCCATTCCCCCCTGGTTTGTCTGCTATCCTCCAGCACATCATCCACCATCCATAGCACTAAGTTATATTAAGGGGTCTCTCCCCTAACCTCCCCCGTCCAACATTCGTATCCCGCCCGTTTCCTTAGTAACTAGGGAATGGATGGGTTCTGGCAGTGTCTTTATTGGCTCAGTTATTTCCACTGCATGCTTCTGTGCTCTGCTAAGAGAATGAGGGATGAGGGAGCAAGAGAGCTGTGAAAGAGGGCAGGGGGGACGTTATCTGAGAGGGGGGGGGGGGGGGGGGGGGGCAAACGTTGGTAAGGTTTACTGATTGTGGGGGGTGGAGAGTTGTGGTTAGATTGGAGAAATAAAAGGCAGCTAACCTTTTGTTACTTGTTTTTTCCACATCTATTCCCCTCAAGCTTTAAAAGACAACCGCCCTTTTTTTTTTTTTAAACAATTTGTACACAAGACAAGAACACACTCTTTTCTGCGCATTCTAAATAAGGAACAACTGCTAGCAAAAGGCGGCTAACAATGCAGTTATTGGGGAGCTATCAATTCCGCCTATAAAGCCCTCTAAAATAACATAATGCTTAATTTACATATGCTGACCTGAATATGAACCAAGCTATTGTAAGAGGAACTACTTTTCTGGCGTTATAGGACAAGATGGCGCTGCTGTAGTGGCTGCTGTAGGCAGGAGCTCTGTGCTCTTGTGTCAACCTTTTGTGTTTCCCTCTTGTTTTCATGTGTTATTATATTTTTTTGCATTTTAGTCCGGGACCCTTTGGGACTGTGTGACAAGGGGTGGCACTTTCGTGACCTCTGTGGTGCTTTTTTTTGTGGACTTCTGGATCTGCCTCCCGGGAGCCTTTTGGCCATGGAGACCAGCTGCAGGGTCTCTGCTACACCAGAGTCGGTTTGGATGTACTGGAGGAGATGCGGATGAGGGGACAGGACTGTGGAGCTAGCACTGAGCTACTGGGACGGAGAGGCTTTGCGGTGTCTTGACTGGGTGAGCAGGTGTCGGACACCTCAGTCACCTTGGACGTATTCTCGCTCATCCATGCGGACTGGACACTGGCCGAGAGTGGAGTCGGCTGTCTTGGTTGCCTTGTTGGGTCTGCTTCTGTCTCTGGCCATGCTCCCTCCACCCCAGCAGACGATGGCGTGGAACACCGCAGAGGCCACCACAGTGGATATGTTTCTTTTACTTTTTATTCATAGCTGTATGTAGAAGTGTCTGGTTGTATCTGCTGCTTTAATGTCTTTAATGTCCTCTGTGTTCTTTGATGTTTGATGTTTCCCTCTTACACACATGGAAGAGGGATGTGTACTATGGCTATGAGTTGTTGTGTGTTTGTTTTTTTTCCCTTGGCCTCAGTCTGCACCCCCACTCCAGGGCCTAGGCTAAGACCGATTTTTTTATTTTATTTTAATCTTCTATTTCCCCCCCCACCCCCCTTGTTTACCTGTATGTCATCTTTTTTGTAAGGGGCGCTGGAAGCCGGCAGACCCGTCAGCGATCCTGTTCTGTCTCCCTGTAATGTTTGTCTGATCTTGAATGGGATTGTGCTGAAAATTGTAATTTTCCTGAAGGAACTCTCCTGACGGAATAAAGAAAGTACTATCTATCTATCTATCTAGTAACACTCGTAGTGCTCCTCCGGCCACTAGCGAGAGGTAGGCTAGCTACTGAGCTGCCCGCTGTGTTTGGAGAACTAAATACTTGTATTTAAATCATGTTTCTCACTGTTATAGGACAAAGCCGTGGCTATTAGATAATAAGTTGGTCAAATTCCATCTTTTACCAACTAAATTGTCCGACACTTGGAAACTGGCTCTCATCTTTGACTAAGTAAGATGCTTGTTTGTTGACTGCATTTTTTTTACCTGAGCTTTATGCTGAATTTACAAGATCAACAAGGAACACAAGTGTTGTGCGGAAAGATACAATCATCCTATCAGTTGGCATCAATGACAGTTGTGTATGGGCTTAATCTTTTTGACCTGGAGGCCCAACTTTTCCACTACAAAGCCCGCTCAAATATTGACACAAAATTAGGAATCTTGCTCTTAATTTGAATCGTATTCAATAATTACAGTATATCTTTCAGTTAAAAGGACAAACCAATAAAACAATATGAAATCAAGTGTTTATCACAAAGATTAGATTGAGGTTGATTACAAAATAAATACTAATCAAATATGCAGCAAAAAAGGGACTCATAAAAACAAATAAATACATTCCAACTACCAATATGTGGCGCTTCAAGGCAGCCGCAGTGTTTGTCGTCGGCGTGTGCCCTCGATTTTTAAATGTGTTTTTAAGCTTGTCCCTGTATTTTTTAATCGTAACATTTTCAAGGCAACGTGCTGGGAGCGGTTTTATGCATCAGTGTGTGGCCATCGGTAGGATTCAAACGAGATGGAAGGACTAAATAATCGCTAATACCCTCCATACTTCCTAATGAACTTGAAGAGACATGCAGTCCAGCTGAATGGAATCATTAAACAGACGCTGAGAAGCACTGGAATAGCCAGCAAAAGAAGCTGTGCACGAGGACCTAAAGCCGGTAAAAACAGGCGGCAGAAAATAACAGTTACAGAAGGACATAGACCGAGCCCCATGCAAAGGAGGAAAAGGGTGAGTGTCCTGGCTGAAATATGCTGTGTTAAAGGCCTACTGAAATGACATTTTTGTATTCAAACGGGGATAGCAGGTCCATTCTATGTGTCATACTTGATCATTTCGCGATATTGCCATATTTTTGCTGAAAGGATTTAGTAGAGAACATCCACGATAAAGTTCGCAACTGTCGGTGCTAAGAGAAATGACCTGCCTCTACCAGAAGTCGCAGACGATGACGTCACATGTTGATAGCTCCTCACATATTTGCATTGATTTTAATGGGAGCCTCCAACAAAAACAGCTATTTGGACCGAGAAAACGACAATTTCCCCATTAATTTCAGCGAGGATGAAAGATTCGTGTTTGAGGATATTGATAGCGACGGACTACAAAAAAAAAAAAGAATTAAAAAAAAAAATGCCATTGCATTGGGAAGGATTCCGATCTTTTTAAACACATTTACTAGGATAATTCTGGGAAATCCCTTATCTTTCTATTGTGTTGCTAGTGTTTTAGTGAGTTTAATAGTACCTGATAGTTGGAGGTGTTTGTCCATTGGTGTGTTAACGCGCAGTGTCTCTGAGGGAAGTCACGAAGCTGCAGCAGGACGGAATCTCTGCTGATATCCGGTAAGAAGCGACTTTTTAACCACAAATTTCTTACCGAAACCTGCTGGTTTACATTTGGACTGGATTCATGTCTGCTTGACCGCGCTCTGATCCATAGTAAATTTTCAGCTCCGGGAATTTTAAACAAGTAATCACCGTGTGTTTGTGTGGCTAAAGGCTAAAAGTTTCCCAACTCCATCTTTCTACTGTGACTTTCTCCAATATTAATTGAACAAATTGTAAAAGATTCAGCAACACAGATGTCCAAAATACTGTGTAATTGTTAAAGCAGAATACTTTTACCTGTGTGTGTGCGTAGCGCTCACACTTCCTAAACCCTGTGACGTCTTGCGTACACGTCATCATTACACGACGTTTCAAAGACAAAACTCCCGGGAAATTTAAAATTGTAATTTAGTAAACTAAAAAAGCCGTATTGGCATGTGTTGCAATGTTAATATTTCATCATTGATATATAAACTATCAGACTGCGTGGTGGGTAGTAGTGGGTTTCAGTAGGCCTTTAAACTTGACCAAGAGAAGCCGCACATGCCGAAGTTAACTCTCTGCAACGAGAGGTCATTGATAAACAAAAGTGACGAATATGAACTGTTGCTGAAAACTTTAGATACCGTTACTGAGACGTGGGCGCACATTAATATCACGGATGAATCGTTATCAGTCACGGACTACCAACTATTAAGGAGAGACAGAAATGGAAAAAAATGGAGGGGGGGTGGCTGTGTACTGTCATGAGAGGCTGCAGGCAAAAAGAAGGAGGCACCTGGAGCGCGATGACATTGAATGCGCATGGGTCCAAATACAACCGCGCCGGACCCCCAGCAGTGTCTCAACCATACAGTATTTGTGGGAAACCTATATCATCCACCATGGGCAGACAAAAAAATCGTGCCAGGACCAGGTCCTGGAGTATCTAATAACCACAATAGACACAAATAAAGCATCTACCCCCCATATGGGGCTATATTTATGTGGGTATTTTAATAAACTGCCCACAAAAATGCCGACCTCCTCCCACCCTGATATTCGGCAGTTAGTTAAACGTCATACACGTGGGCAAGCCACCCTACATCTGATTTTTGCGAACATGGCTAACTTCTACAGCCCCCCAACCACCCTTGCCCCCCCCTAGGTGCAAGCGATCACAAGTGCTTGGTGCTGAGCCCAGTCAATACAACAGGGCAGAAACAACAGGTGAAGAGAAGGAGGGCTCAATTAGTGACTACAGAAAGAAAAGAGGCTCTGTCAACATGTATCGCTATGACTGACTGGTCTGCTGTCTATGAGGCTGTGGACATCACTCCCGTCCAGAGGCAGAACCTAGTAACTCACTTTTAGCTAATTTTGAGAAAACAAAGGAAAACCAATCCATCTTGATGCTGTCTTACAAAGATCTACAAAGTCATCAAACGTATAGATATTTTCTTGATCTTTCATTTTCTTGCCGATTGAGCCATGGATTGAATCTGCTCTCATGAACATGTGCCCTTTCTCCAGATATTTTATTACAATCTCGGGTGGGCCCCATTCTGCGTTTGCACATTGGGCAAACGCAGTCCAGTTTTTATTTTGACCTCCACAGTTATCTGCCCAAAAGAGTATGCAAGGGGAAGAATCAAGAACAATACATTTAATGAAGGTGCTTGCAACGTCCTGGGCCAATCTTCCAAATATCCCCTCGTGCCATAATATCACATAATCAGGTTGACCGTCGGCCCCCATTCCTGCAAATGTCTCATAAAACACAATAAGGCGACTGACAAAGAAGCTCCGATTGGTCCCTTGAGATACTAGGTTTTTCTGTTGTATCTACGTGGTTATGTGGTAGTTGCTAGGTCCTGCCATTGGCGTAACAGCTTACTTACGGAACAAATTACAATATTGCATACACTAATGTAAAGCATATCACCTAGGAACTCCAAAATTATTATCAGCTCAGTTTTGACCAACATTGAGTTACTGGGTTTTGCCTTTGGACGGGAGATCACTGCCAAAGTAGCAAGTTTTAACAACTATATCCAGACAGCAATGGACATATGCATGTCTGTGCGACTGAAAAAAATGACAGATGCGGACAAACCATGGATGACAGAGAAAATAAAACAGGCTATAAAGAAAAGACAAAAAGCCCAGAATAAATGGGGGAAAGTGGGAAAATGGAGAGTAATCAGAAACTCCGCCCAAAGACTTATACGCAAGGCAGAGATTAGATATTATAAAAATGAAATGCATAACCTAAAGAAAAAGAACCCCAAGGAGTGGTGGGACTTTATAAATACAGGACTAGGACGCGCTAAATCATCAAATGATGGAACAATCAAAATACAAGAAGTTGAAGAGGACAAAGCTGCAGAAGCCCTGAACAACTTCTTTGCGGGGTCGTGGACTAAACCAACGTCCTATTATGTCTATCCCCTACCAAGAGCTACCCCAAGCGACATCTGTAGCACAGGTGAGATGAAGCTAGCCCTCACTCGGCTGGACCTCCAGAAAGCAAGTGGGCCGGATGACATTTTCACCTGGCTGCTGAAAGAACATGCAGAGGACCTGGCACCGGTCATCACACATCTGGCCAACTGCTCTTACCCACAGTGATGTGTCCCCAATGTATGGAAAGAGCCAAATGTCTGTCCCATACCCAAAGGCCAAGACCCTGGCTCAATCTCAGACTGGCGTCATATCTCACTAACTTCTTGTGTGGGGAAAACAATAGAACGTTTTGAGTTTAAAAAGTTTATGCCAACCGTGCTTGACGTTTGTAAAAATCAATATGCATATCTGCCTAAGCACAGTACTACAACGGCTCTAGTCAGGGCAATGCACACCTGGCTTACCGAAACCGACTCCAAACCAACGATGGTGAGAGTACTGTTGGCAGATATGTCGAAAGCTTTTGATGAAATTGACGATGGGATCCTGATGCAAAACATATTGGACCTGGGACTGTGCCCATATCTGACAGCCTGGCTCCATAGTTACATCTCAGGAAGGAGACAGAGAGTGGTGGCAAATGGAGCTCATAGCCACTGGATTGAAGTTACATCTGGGGTGCCACAAGGGGGTGTTGTCTCCCCATATGTCTTCCTCCTTTACATGGCCACCCGGGATGCTGTGTTTGAAGACACCCTTGATGTCGGATATGCAGACGACATCGGGCTATCGAGAGCAATCCCCATATCCAGCATCATGTCAAACACAACCATGTGCCAGGAGGCACAAAGGCTGGACGAATGGGCAGCAAATAAGAAAATGATACTCAACGGGAAGAAGTCGGTAGAACTCCGGATATGTTTTGCCCAAAATCCACCACAACCTCCTGCACTGATGTTGGGGGGACAGGAGGTCCCTGTCGTGGAAACAACAAAGTACTTGGGTTAACACCTTGACCAAAACCTCACTGGAGATGTGCACATCGAGAAGGCAATAAAAACCGCCTCCAAGTGGCTGCACTACCACAGTCATGGCGAGACATGGACTACCTGCAGACGACCTTGTTACCATCTACACCACTCTCATCAGGCCGTCTCTGGAATATAGCTCAGTGCTCTTAGTGGGCTGCTCCAAAAAACAACAGGCAGAGCTAGAGCGAGTCCAGAAACGTGCCTGTAAAATCATTACGAGTAGAGCTGGAAACATCTCACAACCCCTACCATCACTCCAGACCAGGAGAGAGGAGGCTGCAGTGAAGCTGGTCAGGGATATGCATGATGAGCAACACCCTCTGCATGACCTGCTACCTCCAACATGTGGCAGCCGCACTGCCAGGACATAGAAAATCCAACATAAGCTGGCTGAACCAGAGCCCAAAGCCAAGACAAAGAGACTTAAAAACTCTACCCTACACACTGCAATTAAGCTGTATAATGACACTGTCTAATTAAATAAGTAATACAATCATATACCAGAATGCTAATAGTTTCCATGCTGCTGCTGACCTGAATTTTATATATATATATATATATATATATATATATATATATATATATATATATATATATATATATATAATACTGTTCTTTTCATTTTTGTTTGTTTGATATTTATTGTAAAGTTCAGCTGTTTTTTTCAGTAGGGCCCTGGCTCCACTGCAAGTATGAATGAATAAAGTCAACTAAATTATAAATAATAATAATATACGTCTCTTTAAAAACTGTCTATAAAATTAAAGTGCGAATGAAAATGGAGCTTCACAACTTTAGTCATGTTTGCACTTAGAGAACTTCTCTATGACTTAAGCTTCAGACCTCTTCCGTGTGTTTGATTTTGTCATTGCGGCCACAAGTGGTGGAAGAGTGTATTACAACTGCCCACCCTACGGACCACAGCTGAGAGATGTTGTTGGTGGCCATCTAGGGGCGCTCGCTCACTGGGACCAACGTGTTACCAAGTAACATGTTACTGTAACACCGTTATTTTCGGCGGTAACTAGTAGTCCAACGTGTTATTTTTTCTATTCAGTCTCTGTGTTTACTAACAACAAGACGTCATGGCGGAACCGGAGTCTGGTTTCTTAACATGGAGTATTCTCACTACTTTTCTTTTGTCGAGCACAAAGAAAATAACATTTTAGTTAAATGTAAGTTGTGTCTTGGATCAAAGATCATATCTACTGCCCAAAACAGCAATTCAAATCTGCTGAAGCAGCTAAAAAAGCAACACGCTTAGACAAAACTAGTAAAGACAGACACAGACTATTTTTACAGTGGAGTCACCTGATTTTAGGCAGCTAACTAGCAGGATACCGGCATCAAACAGCAAATGGCAGGGAAAACATTTTCTAAATACCTGGACACAGTGGACAGTGAGTACATAAACATGGAAAGCGACCTAAAGAAGACACTCCAACCTCTGCCTCTGCTCATCATTCAGCACTGAAGGTACGCACTCTGTCAATTCTCTTATATACTCTTTCAGTCTAGACTTCTAGAGCAGGGGTGTCAAACTCAAATACAGAGTGGGCCAAAATTTTTAACGGAACAAAGCCGCGGGCCAAGGTTGAACAAATTAACCCAAAACAAGTTTTGCATTAAATATTGAACAAGCAAGGCTTATATAACTTTAGTGACATGCAAAATCCAGTTTCAAATAATAATAATAATAATAGTAATTAAAAAATTATCAATGGCATATAAAATAACATTTTAATAAAAATGTTATGCCTTTTTTTCTATTTGCAATCTTCTGAGGTAAATATCAAATTTTTTCCACAGGCTAATAATAAATTTGAAAATCCATCCATCCAATAACAATAACGAATGAACCAAACATTCAAGCTTTGAAGTAGCAAGAAAAAATTCATGAATATAACATTAATTATTGGTCCGTTTGCTGGAAGTTTCCCGGAGGAGTTAGTGCTGCAAGGGGAAATCTGGGTATTTTTTCTGTTGTGTTATGGTGCAGATGTTCACCTGAAAGGTGTTTGTCATTCTTGTTTGGTGTGGGTTCACAGTGTGGCGCATATTTGTAACAGTGCTAAAGTTGTTTATACGGCCACCCTCAGTGTGACCTGTATGGCTGTTGACCAAGTATGCCTTGCATTCACTTGTGCGTGTGTGTGTGTAAAATCCACAAATATTATGTGACACGCTGTTAGTATGGAGGAAAAGCGGACGTGACGACAGGTTTTAGAGAACGCTAAAGGCAGTGCCTTAAATGCACGCCCCCAATATTGTTGTCCAGGTGGAAATCGGTAGAAATTTGGGAGAATGGCTGCCCCGGGAGTTTTCGGGAGGGGCACTGAATTTCGGGAGTCTACCGGGAAAATTAGGAGGGTATTAGTGGTGAATGTGTACCCCGCCTTCCGCCCGATTGTAGCTGAGATAGGCGCCAGCGCCCCCCGCGACCCCAAAAGGGAATAAGCGGTAGAAAATGGATGGATGGATAGTGGTGAATGCGGTGTTACCGCGGCACCGACGCTGTATAACACCGGCAGGCCAGCTCTAATGCTAAATTGATATTGCCTCAAGGGCCAAATTAAATTACACGGTGGGCCATATTTGGCCCGCGGGCCAGAGTTTGACACCCATGTTCTAGAGTGTTTGATTATCACATCACTCGAAATGTATAGACTATAAAGTTTACAAACATAAAGAGGGATCCTCGTGGGACAGGCCAATCTTTCCTTTTCTGTAAACTATAACTGGGGAAATGCGTAGAGTGTTCTGGGCTTCAGTACCGTGTTGATCTCCTGAAGACATGATTTTATTTCACAATTCCTTGAGAGAAAAAAAAACGCCTGGTTAGGCTTTGCGTATGTCTTGCGTGCCTTCCTTGGGTGAAGCCAGGTTTACAGCTACTGTATGTTGTTATTATGCTGTTTGTTACTTATGTATGTTATGTTGCAGCTATAGTTTTGTCAATTTGTCCTGGCCTGAAATAAATTGGCCCTTTGAAACATGTCTTTGTGTGTTGTATGATACGGAGCCCCTAAAGCAGGGGTCTCAAACTCAATTTACTTGGGTGCCTCTGGACGCAGAGTCTGGGTGAGGCTGGGCCGCAAGAAAATATTTCTTAAAAAGAAAATATTTCTTAAAAAGAAAATATTTCTTAAAAAGAAAATCGCCTACTCCTCAGCATGTCTAGTTGTATAACGAGGTTTCAAATTGTATCCCTTGTGCACCGCAACTTTCTCTGTGCAAATAAGACATGTGTGCCCCTGTGCTCAACAAAGAGATATTGCATCTCCCACTTTTCCTGTAATTGTCTTTGCTCATCACTAACCTTTCTCTTCACTGCAGGGTTTGAAAAAGACATGTTTGGGGTCGTGGAATATATTTGTACTTAGCTGACGCACGGAAAATGATGTTATTTCCGCAATGTGTGTCGTTCCGCTTTTTCTACCTACAGCAACACGGCGGGTCGACGGAACGTAAAAGATGGCGAGCGGAAAAAAGCGGCGGAGTGTTATCTGGCGTCATATAAACATGTATGTAGTGTTCATCGTGTGAGGCAATGCAAATTAAACAATAAAAAAAAAAAATAAATAACGGTTTGAATTGGTCCAAGTTATCGGGGACTGTTATTACTGACGGACAGGTGTCACGGTGTGACTGCAGCCAGGCACGTAAGAAAACCCTAGTCTCCGTGGCAACGTCTCTGTCGCTTTCACTCACTTGCAGCTTTTCCACTAACACAGGGGTAAGGCAATCCAGAACGTTGGAAGAGCCATTTTGGACCCAAATAACAAAAATTGTCTCTGTCTGGAGCCAACGGGGAGCCAGTCTACCAATCACCACAGCGTGATTGGTAGATTACTTCTGCACCGCACACAACACTGTCAAGCGCCATTTATATAAAATTCGCGGCTGCACTAACATTAAACTTTCTAATTAAGGTGGGGGCCGCAAAATAACATCTCGCAGGCCGCGTGTCTGAGACCCCTGCCCTAAAAGGACATGTCCCTTAAGGGCAGGGGTGTCCAAACTTTTTCCACAGAGGCCCGCACACGGAAAAATTTAAGCATGCATTAGCCATTTTGATATTTTTCATTTTCAAACCTTACAAAATATATAATTTTTTTTTTAATCCTTAGGGCTCCTAGGGAGCATAGAGAATCTCAGTCACTAAAATGTTAAAAATAAGTCAAATTATTATTATTATTTTTTATTCAATGTTTACAGTAAATCTCTATATCAACTTGAGGTTGATATAAAGTAAAACAAATATGGTTTTATGCCTTTTCTGTCAAAGACAACTTTGTTTTTTATAGTAAAACTGAATTATGCAGTATTTAGATAGATAGATAGATAGATAGATAGATAGATAGATAGATAGATAGATAATACTTTATTGATTCCTTAAGGAGAGTTCCTTTATTTTGCAATTAAAGCCCTCAAAGATCAATAATGCAGGACACCATTGATTTGAATTATTTAATATTTTTGAGTAATCACACTGAAAAGTTCAATAAAATCCTACTAAATATATTTGAGATCCGAAAGGTTCCCCACTCATAAAGTGATGCATTTTTATTGTTTTTTTTTACTTCTAACACTTAAATTTCAAGATCAACTTCCGATATATCTGTCGATTTTAAGTTTGAACTATTATTTTGTTTGTTTTGTGCTCTTTTGTCAAAACTTTGATGTTTTTATATGGCAACCACACTATATATGCAATATTTTTTTCCACATAAAACATTTTAAAGTAATAATTTTTACGTAATAATTCATAACAGATTTTTTGGTCCTTTTTTTTGAGCAATGGAAAAAATAGAAAATAAAGACAAAAGAAAAAAAACTGCCTGCATGACAGCTTTGCGTCAACATTGCCACTTTTTCTCATTAGATTTCACCTCATTCCACTTTTTTTAAAATGTTTTTTTATTTATTTTTGCAATACTATCAATTTTGCAATTTTTGCAGAATGTGTGGCGGGCCGGTAAACATATGGCTGACGGCCGCAAATGGCCCCTGGGCCGCACTTTGGACACCCCTGCTTTAGGGGCTCCGTAGTGTGAAGGCCACAAGGCTTAGCAAAGTTCAGTGATGCCCATGCATGTCAAGTTGATCAACAATTTGTATTATTCTCCAGTGCAATAACAGTACTGAAATGAAGGCTAAAAGGTAGTTACTTTTTGGTGTAAGTAATTGAGTTACTTTTGAAAGAAAGTAACTAGTAACTGTTACTAGTTACTGGTTTTCAGTCACTAACCCAACATTGCTCACTGGTGTATAGCATTAGTGGTAAATGGCTTAACTGTTTCACTATAGCTCAATCTATTTAACACCAGCTTCTAAAACTTGGATTTGGTCGTGGATCTTCATTAGTCCCAAAGCAGTCGTTGCCTCTAACAAAGTCAGCAAAGATTAGTAGTAGCAAACACAAAAAGTGCGCTCCATTTTGTTGTTCCAAGTGCGCTCTGTTAAATCAATTAATTGAAGAAAAATCACCAAAATACAGGGAAATTACACGTTAACTTACATGTAAATTAAACGTGGCGCTGCGCCACAGAATTATTACCGCCACACCTTGAAAATAAGGAATTTTTTTTACTTGAAAACAAATTAAAGTAATATAATGTATTGTAACCCCAGAATAAATCACACAAAGTCTGACGCTATTTTTAACATTGTGGAGAGGCGTAGCTGGCAGTCCGACAGCAAGGCAGGGCACACCGTAGCCCGCTGCAAGATGGGGGCGAGGAGGCGTGGACTGTGAGCAAGCAGCGAGGCAGGGTGGGCCAGAATCTACCCCGCAAATATTATAATCAGCTGAACACAATTGTAATCTTCTCTCGCACTGTATAGCGCACTGTGTACGCACTGTGTAGCGGCCGTAAAAGCCTGGGAGAGAGGCGGAGAGACGAGAAGGAGCCAGAGGGAAGCTGATGCTGAATGAGAGCGAGAGAGAGCCACAGGAAGACGAGGACGCACGCGACTGAAAAGGTGGAGCGGCAGAGGAAGCAGGACACGGCAAGGCTGAAAAGCCACCCATAGAGACTTTTTATTATTGAAATATAAAGGATAGTCTAACCTGCGCAACAATGTCCTTCCTTGGTGGTCCTGAGAACCTGCACGACAATGGCTCGAGACCGTCACAAACATTTATTACTAATCATTAACATTTAACATTTGACAACCAAACAATTAAACAAGGCGACTCGGTAAAGAATCTGGGTATTATCTTCGACCCAACTCTATCCTTTGAGCCACACATTAAAAGCGTTACTAAAACGGCCTTCTTTCATCTCCGTAACATCGCTAAAATTCGCTCCATTCTGTCCACTAAAGACGCTGAGATCATTATCCATGCGTTTGTTAAGTCTCGCCTCGATTACTTTAACGTATTATTTTCGGGTCTCCCCATGTCTAGCATTAAAAGATTACAGTTGGTACAAAATGCGGCTGCTAGACTTTTGACAAGAACAAGGAAGTTTGATCACATTACGCCTGTACTGGCTCACCTGCACTGGCTTCCTCTGCACTTAAGATGTGACGTTAAGGTTTTACTACTTACGTATAAAATATTACACGGTCTAGCTCCATCCTATCTTGCCGATTGTATTGTACCATATGTCCCGGCAAGAAATCTGCGTTCAAAGGACTCCGGCTTATTAGTGATTCCCTAAGCCCAAAAAAGTCTGCGGGCTATAGAGTGTTTTCATTTCGAGCTCCAGTGCCCTGGAATGCCCTCCCGGTAACAGTTCTTTATGCCACATCAGTAGAAGCATTTAAGTCTCACCTTAAAACTCATTTGTATATTCTAGCCTTTAAATAGACTTCCTTCCATGTACTGCTTGCCTGTGTATCGGCTGAGGACATCTCTGCGCTGCTGATCCGCCTCCGCTTGGGATGGTTTCCTGCTGGCTCCGCTGTGAACGGGACTCTCGCTGCTGTGTTGGATCCGCTTTGGACTGGATTCTCGCGGCTGCGGTGGATCCATTATGGATTGAACTTTCACAGTGTCATGTTAGACCCGCTCGACATCCATTGCTTTCGTCCTCTCCAAGGTTCTCATAGTCATCATTGTCACCGACGTCCCACTGGGTGTGAGTTTTCCTTGCCCTTATGTGGGCCTACCGAGGATGTCGTAGTGGTTTGTGCAGCCCTTTGAGACACTAGTGATTTGGGGCTATATAAGTAAACATTGACTGATTGATTGAATCATACGATAACAAACGGTACAGTTCCAAGGGTTTTACCTCCCGTGCAAACACTTTTGTCTCATGAGTCTGCGTTTCCTCGGACAGACAACACTTTACCATGAATTGATTTACGTGGACCCCGGCTTAAACAAGTTGAAAAACTTATTCGGGTGCTACCATTTAGTGGTCAATTGCACAGAATATGAACTGCACTGTACAATCTACTAATAAAAGTTTCAATTAATCAATCCATTCCTTGTTCCCCGCCAATCACCTTTAAGCCGCGGACCGTGTGTTTGGAAACATGGGAAAAACGGACATCAAATTCAAACCATTCGAACATAAAAATTAACATGAGCTGGTCGTTAAAGTATACATTGACATACATAGTGTTACGTCTTCCTCTCAGGGAATACAAGTCACTGGTCAATGCCAAGTCCTTTCAGAGGACATATACGCAGAGTAAGATGGACCATCAAGACAGAATAGGAATATTATCAAGTTTTACTAAAGCTTTAGGAGACCAGTCCACCAGCCTGTTAATAGCAGCATCTTGAAGCGGTCTGAAAATGGGAAGAGACAACTTATTGAATACGGAAACAGCCCCCACCCTGCCCAGAAAGGAATACACTCTAATTGTTCTGATACAGATAAGATAAGAAGTGAGTACTCCAACTCCTACATTTCAACGCTTCAAGGTAAAACACAGAGTTTACTTGCGGACATAAGACACAAGTACAAAGTGTACACATGGGAAAATATCATCTGCTTGAAACATGACTATGAATAAAGAACGAACTCCTAAAAATACATGCATTTTCCACAATAGCCCTATAATTTGCACAGTATTGACAACTGATGTACCGAAAATTTGACGAACGAAAAAAGACCGCGCTACCGTAACAGGATGTAAAGAAAACGCACGCCATTCTGGAGCGTTGACAGCATGTCTGTATTGTGGACGTATTTTTAAGATATATTGCAGATATCCCCGCCGACAGCTATCCACAAAATGAGCAAATATTAAGAGGATAGTAGTGGCGGCTTTTAGGAAGAAAAAGCCCAACTGGAGCAACAGCGTCAAGCAAGTGTGACGTCACGCTTGCTGCAGCTCGCCTCTTGAGTCAGAGACACGGAGGGACAGAAGTAGTCCCTCAACACAAGTACCTTCTATAATTACACCAGAAGGAGATGATGGATTTGTTACTAGTCATTAAAAGTCTGTGAACTCTTGAAAAAATCTGAACAAAGTATCTTGTACAAAAAGCAGCAACAATTGAAAATATGGCAAAACGATAAAATATATATATGTTAATACTATTTTATAAAAAAAGATTTGTTTTAAAAGATAACCATATTTTTCGGACTATAAGTCGCAGTTTTTTTCATAGTTTGGCCGGGGGTGCGACTTATACTCAGGAGCGACGTATGTGTGAAATTATTAACACGTTACCGTAAAATATCAAATGATATTATTTAGCTCATTCACTTAAGAGACTAGACGTATAAGATTTCATGTGATTTAGCGATTAGGAGTGACATATTGATTGGTAAACATATAGCATGTTCTATATGTTATAGTTATTTGAATGACTCTTACCATAATACCGTATTTCCTTGAATAGCCGCCGGGAAGCTAATGAATTTAAAACCTCTTCTCAATCCTGCGCTTATTCAAAGCATGCGGTAAAAGTAAGCAGGCGCTAATAATTTTAAAACCTCTTCTCACCCCTGTGCTTACCAATGGCATGCAGTAAAATATTGAATGTGATTAAAAAACACCCCAGTCTACCGAGCACCACACTTCAGTCATAGGGGACTCCATCACCAGAAACATAAAGTTTAGCAAACCAGCCACAATTAAGTGTATTCCCAGGACCAGAGCACCTGACATTGAAGCTAATCTTAGGGAGCTAACTCGCAACAGGCCTAGTAAATACGTACAACAGGCTAACCGCACCACTAATTATGCGAACATAGTTATACACGTTGGCTCCAGTGACGTTAGGATGAGACAATCAGAGATTACAAAGAGAAACATAGCCAGGACTTGTGATCTCGCTAGAAAGATGTCCAGGCATCGAGTAATTGTCTCTGGCCCCTGCCTGGGAGAGGCAATGATGAGAGATATAGCAGATTAGTCTCGCTTAACAAGTGGCTGGCTAGCTCCTGTAGACAACAGGGACTAATGTTTATTGATAATTGGCCGTCTTTCTGGGGCAAACCTGGCTTGCTGATGAGAGACGGCCTTCACCCTAACCGGGAAGGCGCTATCATCTTGTCTCGGAACATAGATTTCTCGTTGAGCCACATTCGACTAACTGCACTAGAGCAAGCCCGGTCACAGGCAATTACAGAGCCTGCTAACCTGGGTGAGGAGTCAGTTAAATTAGAACTAGCCAGCACCAGGCTGGATTATCCCTGTACACATAGCAATTTTCTTAGAATAATACACAACTCACATAATGTTTTTTCTGCTATGACTATGTCAGAGTTAGACATGCGTTCTACTGAGGTGCCAAATTATGATGCGTTCAGTTTATTGCAGCACTAAGTAGACAATCTGAAAATTCCCGTCATATCAATTCCTAGATATGGTCGTAATTATTTTAAGTGCACTGCGCATAATAAATGCAACATTATTAATATTGCTACTATAGATAATTTTATTAAAAATTCCTTGAAACAGCCCACTACCTATAATATGGGATTTCTAAACATCAGATCGTCTCCCAAAACGTTATTAGTTATGGGGTCAATAGAGACAACAATCTTAACGTCATCGGTCTCAGCGAAACCTGGCTTAAACCAGACAACTTTTTTGCTCTAAATCAATCAATCAATCAATGTTTACTTATATAGCCCTAAATCACTATTGTCTCAAAGGGCTGCACAAACCACCACGACATCCTCGGTAGGCCCACATAAGGGCAAGGAAAACTCACACCCAGTGGGACATCGGTGACAATAATGACCCAGTGGGACGTCGGTGACAATAATGACTATGAGAACCTTAGAGAGGAGGAAAGCAATGGATGTCGAGCGGGTCTAACATGATACTGTGAAAGTTCAATCCACAATGGATCCAACACAGTCGCGAGAGTCCAGTCCAAAGCGGATCCAACACAGCAGCGAGAGTCCCGTTCACAGCGGAGCCAGCAGGAAACCAGCAGGAAACCATCCCAAATGAGGCATCTCCTCCTAACTTTCCATATGCGCATATTGCCCGTCCCCTTAAAAGGGGTGGGGGGTCGCAATAATATACAACGAAAACTTTAAACTTAGTCCTAACTTAAAAAATAAATATAAATCGTTTGAGGTGCTTTCTATTAGGTCTGTCCCACCGCTGCCTCTATGCCTGGCTATTATCTACCGCCCCCCTGGGCCCTATTCGGACTTTATCAGTGAATTCTCAGAGTTTGTTGCTGATCTAGTGACGCATGCCGATAGTATATTCATAATGGGGGACTTTAATATCCATATGAATACCCCATCGGACCCACCGTGCGTGGCGCTCCAGACTATAATTGATAAATGTGGCCTTACACAAATAATAAATGAACCGACGCATCGCAGCGATAATACGATAGACCTAGTGCTTGTCAGAGGTATCACCGTTTCCAAAGTTATTATACTCCCGTATACTAAAGTAATGTCCGATCATTACCTTATAATATTCGTAGTTCAGACTAATGTTCGGCAAGCTAATAATAATAATAACTGCTATAGCAGTCGCAACATTAATGCTGCCACAATGACGACTCTTGCTGGCCTACTGCCCTCGGTAATGGCACCATTCCCAAAGTATGTGGGCTCTATTGATAACCTCACTAACAACTTTAACGACGCCCTGCGCGAAACCATTGATAGTATAACGCCACTGAAGTTAAAAAAGGCTCCAAAAAAGCCTTCGCCATGGTTTACAGAAGAAACTAGAGCTCAGAAATTATGTAGAAAGCTGGAACGCAAATGGCGCACGACTAAACTTGAGGTGCACCATCAAGCATGTAGTGATAGTTTAATAACTTATAAACGCATGCTTACCTTAGCTAAAGCTAAATATTAGTCAAATCTCATTCGCCTTAATAAAAAAAGTCCAATATTTTTGTTTAGTACAGTAGCATCGCTAACCCAACAAGGGACTCCTTCCAGTAGCTCCACCCACTCGGCAGATGACTTTATGAGTTTCTTTAATAAGAAAATTTAACTTATTAGAAGGGAGATTAAAGACAATGCGTCCCAGCTATAACTGGGTTATAGTAACACAGGTACGACTGTATATACGGCGGATACTGCAAATATCCAAAATAGTTTCTCTCGTTTTGATGAAATAACATTAGAAGAATTGTTACAACATGTAAAGGGAATAAAACAAATACAACATGTTTACTTGACCCACTTCCTGGGAAACTTATCAAGGAGCTCTTTGTATTATTAGGTCCATCAGTGCTAAATATTATAAATGTATCACTTTCCTTGGGCACTGTTCCCCTAGCATTCAAAAAAGTGGTTATTCATCTTCTACTTAAAAGACCTAACCTGGATCCTGACCTCATGGTAAACTACCGACCGGTGTCTCACCTTCCCTTTATTTTGAAAATCCTCAAAAAAAGTGTTGCAGAGCAGCTAAATGAACACTTAGCGTCTAACAAGCTATGTGAAACCTTTCAATCCGGTTTCAGGGCAAATCCCTCTACGGAGACAGCCCTCGCAAAAATGACTAATGATCTATTGCTAACGATGGATTCTGATGCGTCATCTATGTTGCTGCTCCTCGATCTTAGCACTCCTTTCGATATCGTCGATCATAATATTTTATTTGAGCGTATCAAAACATGAAGTGGTATGTCAGACTTAGCCCTGTCTTGGTTTAACTCTTATCTTACTGACAGGGTGCAGTGCGTCTCCCATAACAGTGTGACCTCGGACTACGTTGAGGTAACGTTTGGAGTTCCCCAGGGTTCGGTCCTTGGCCCTGCACTCTTCAGCATCTACATGCTGCCGCTGGGTGACGTCATACGCAAATACAGTGTTAGCTTTCACTGTTATGCTGATGACACCCAACTCTACATGCCCCTAAAGCTGACCAACACGCCGGATTGTAGTCAGCTGGAGGCGTGTCTTAATGAAATTAAACAATGGACGTCCGCTAACTTTTTGCAACTCAAAGCCCAAAAAACGGAAATGCTGATTATCGGTCCTGCTAGACACAGACCTCTATTTAATAATACAACTTTAACATTTGACAACCAAACAATTAAACAAGGCGACTCGGTAAAGAATCCAGGTATTATCTTCGACCCAACTCTCTCCTTTGAGTCACACATTAAAATCGTTACTAAAACGGCCTTCTTACACTTCCGTAATATCGCTAAAATTCGCTCCATTTTGTCCACTAAAGACGATGAGCTCGTTATCCTTGCGTTTGTTAAGTCTCGTCTCGATTACTGTAACGTATTATTTCCGGGTCTCCCCATGTCTAGCACTAAACGATTACAGTTGGTACAAAATGCGGCAGCTAAACTTTTGACAAGAACAAGAAAGTTTGATCATATTACGCCTGTACTGGCTCACCTGCACTGGCTTCCTGTGCACTTAAGATGTGACTTTAAGGTTTTACTACTTACATATAAAATACTCCACGGTCTAGCTCCATCCTATCTTGCCGATTGTACTGTACCATATGTCCCGGCAAGAAATCAGCCGCTTGGTGAAAAAATGTCCACTGTTGGAGCAATCATCAGAAAATGGAAGAAGCTAAACATGACAGTCAATCTCAATCGGAGTGGAGCCCCATGCATGATATCACCTCATGGGGTCTCAATGATGCTAAGAAAGGTGAGGAATCAGCCCAGGACTGCACGGCAGGACTTGGTCAATGACTTTATTAGAGCTGGGACTACTGTTTCCATTGTCACTGTTGGTAATACACTGAGATGTCATGGTTTGAAATCATGCATGGCAAGGAAGGTTCCCCTGCTTAAACCAGCACATGTTAAGGCCCGTCTTAAGTTTACCAATGACTATTTGGATGATCCAGAGGAGTCATGGGAGAAAGTTTTGTGGACAGATGAGACCAAACTTGACCTTTTTGGTCATAATTGCACTATGAGTGTTTGGAGGAAGAAGAATGATGGGTACCATCCCAAGAACACCATCCCTACTGTAAAGCATGGGGGTGGTAGCATCATGCTTTGAGGTGTTTTTCTGCCCATGGGACAGAACGACTGTACTGTATTATGGAGAGGATGACTGCAGCCATGTATTGTGAGATTTTGGACAAAAACCTCCTTCCCTCAGTCAGCTCATTGAAGATGTGTCGTGGCTGGATATTCCAACATGACAATGACCCAAAGCACACAGCAAAACACACACACATATATATATATACACACACATGTTTTTTATATATATATATATGTATATATATGTACACAGTAAGGCAATTTAGTCAGCTACCGATTGTGAAAGTTCTCCCACTTAAAATGATGACAGATGTCTGTAATTTTCATCATAGGTACACTTCAACTGTGAGAGACAGAATGTGAAAAAAAAATCCAGGAATTGACATTGTAGGAAGTTTAAAGAATTTATTTGTAAATTATGGTGGAAAATAAGTATTTGGTCAATAACAAAAATTCAACTCAATACTTTGTAATATAACCTTTGTTGGCTAATTTTTTGTTTCGTTTGAAAAGTCATCCGCTAGACAATGAAGAGTGCTTGAAACTCTGCATGTCAACATCTCCAGCAACTATTTCCACATCAACACCGTATGAAAAAAAGAGTCAGCAACAGAAGGAGATAATGTCCGCAGGAACCTACCACATAGCGAAGGACATACACTATTTGAGTTCCTATTATGCAGCTCATTTTTATTTGACAGTTATTGAACTATCTTGTGTGACATCATGCACAAAAGTGCACTTTATTTGTTTTAAACTATTGGATCGGCGTTCTGTACAAAAAGTGCACTTTAATTTAATGTTGTTTTGATCTGTCATCTTAGTGACATCATGCACAAAAATCCAGTCATAGCTTGTTTTAAAATGTCTCTGACAATCTTGAACTTTCTGTTTTGAAATGACAATGTTTGTGCCACTACTTAATAACTGTTTAATAAATACACTTATGGTCAATTAACTTAGTTGGGATTTCCCTCTCTGCATGACAGTTTAAAAGTAGCATATATTAATGCGGTATGAAGAAGAATGTTTTAATGTAGACACATAGAATCATCATACTAGTGTGATGATTGATTGATTGAAACTTTTATTAGTAGATTTCACAGTAGTACAATTGACCACTAAATGGTAACACCCGAATAAGTTTTTCAACTTGTTTAAGTCGGGGTCCATGTTAATCAATTCATGATATAGATCAAGTGTTAATTCAAGCAAAATATGAAGATATATATCGTGTACCGTGACATGGCCTAAAAATATAGCGACATTAATAAAAGGCCATATCCCCCAGCCCTACCTTCAGTGACAATCTACAATGTAAATAGTCATGAAAATAAAGAAAATGCATCGAAATGACAAGGTGTGTCCAAACTTTTGGCCTGTAATGTGCATAAAATAATGTTGGAAGTTTTTTTAACAAAAGTTTTCTGGGCAAAATATGTCAATACCAATTACCTATATTGTTAGACTCCTCTTGCTAGCAGTTTTTCTCTATATAGAACGCGCAGAGAAAAAAAAGCCGGTGTGTTCTTGTCTCACATAAGGATGGTGGATGATGGGCAAAAAAAAGCCGCAGTTCCCCTTTAAACATTCAAAGTAAAAACAGATTGACAGATAACATGGCCGTACATGCAAACCATACCTCAGCAGTCGCCTTTGAACGAGTGCCAAGGGGGAAAAAAAGTCACCAAAAAATGATGTGCATCCATTGCAATGGCTTCCTTCCCTCTATCTTGACTGACTGTAACCCAGACTTCTATCGATAAAAGTGTTTTTGTGTTGCTTGCTGGTCTGCATTATTGTGGCAATAAGACACAGAATAAAGTTAAAATGCCAAGCGGGGCCGAAAGACTCCCACTGCTCCAGCAAAGCGCCCGCTTTAAGTTACAGCGCGATCACACACCGGAGCACTTTGGATTTAAGGCCGGAGAGATATGTCGTGTTATGTTACTAAAGTCTAATTTTCTTGTTGTGACATTGGGGCGGCGGGAGTAGAATATAGAGCTCTATAAAAGAGAAAAAAAGTACTCTTGAAGAGAGGAGTGAAATGATGTGACTGAGAGAGAAAGGGAACAAAGACAGGAATAAAAAAAAAAGAACTTACTACATGTGGAGCCACATGTGGAGTCGATTTGGCCAACTGACACATATTCCCAGTAACAGCATTAACGGCTCATTCTTTCCATCCGCAGAAGGGGTTGGAAAGGCAAAGTGAAGGCGGGCGGGGGTGGCGGGTGAATGGAATATGCTGAGTGGCGATGAGAAAGAGGGTTAAGAGTCACAATGAGGGGGGAAAACCAGCAAAAGGGATACAGTAGCATCAGTTTTCTATTTTGGACTTGAAAATACAGGGTGTAGTTTTCTTGTCCTAATGCAGACTCAGGTGACCTTTGGTGGGATTTAACCCTTCTTTGGCACATTTCTGCTGAACTTGCCAATATGGCGGTTGCATATTCACCCAAGTCAATTAAGTTTTCATTGACGGCGTGGCACAGTGGAAGAGTGGCTGTACGCAACCCGAGGGTCCCTGGTTCAATCCCCACCAAGTACCAACCCCGTCACGTCCGTTGTGTCCTTGAGCAACACACTTCACCCTTGCTCCTGATGGGTGTGGGTTAGCGCCTTGCATGGCAGCTCCCTCCATCAGTGTGTGAATGGGTAAATGTGGAAGTAGTGTCAAAGCGCTTTGAGTACCTTGAAGGTAGAAAAGCGCTATACAAGTACAACCCATTGATGCTGTCAAACAATTTGAAAAGAGAGCAATCATTACTGACTTGTAATTATTCTATTTAGGGCTGGGCGATTTTGTTTAAATATCTCGATATTTTTAGGTGACTTTTCAAATGATGCTACATATTCGCAGTAATGCTACTTATAGTACGAATGCAAACCTTTTTAAATCAAATTACCGTATTTTTCGGACTACAAGTCGCAGTTTTTTTCATAATTTGGCCGGGAGTGCGACTTATACTCAGGAGCGACTTAGGTGTTAAAACAGGGGTGCCCATTACGTCGATCGCGAGCTACCAGTCGACCGCGGGGGGTGTGTCAGTCGATCTCCAGCCAGGCTTTTAAAAAAAATAGACCTAAAAATTACTGATCATCAATCTTCACCAAGACGTCACTTAAATGACATTCACGGTACCGGAGGGTCTTGTGAGATGACGCTGGCTGCTGCAAGATCATCATTATGAAAATATGACCAAGAGGAAGGCGAGAAACACTTTTTATTTCAACATACTCTCGCGCTGTACCTTCCGTCAAAACTCCTAAGGCCGACTGCACATTTCCTATCTTCTAAATAAAAGCCCTGCTTCATGCTGCCTGCGCTAACTAAATACAGAGTCTCGGAAAACTGGCGTGCACAAGCGATCCCTCAGAAATTTTGTTAGCGCAGGCAGCATGAAGCAGGGCTTTTATTGTGAAGATAGGAAATGTGCAGTCGGCCTTTAGAGTTTTGACGGAAGGGACGGCGCAAAAGTCTGTTGAAATAAAAAGTGTTTCTCGCCTTCCTCTCTGTCATTTTTTCATAATAATGAACTGGCAGCAGCCAGCATCATCTCACAAGACCCTCGGGTGCCGTGAATGTCAATCAAGCAAACTACGTAATTTGCCGCCAATGTTTTTCTTGTAAGGTGTATGGAAGCTGGATGAATTAGATGCCAAAAACCAACCACTTTCATGTGGTATTGTACAGAAAGGACAACTTTTTTTCTCCTCCATTTGAAAATGTGGGCCTTATCATCATTACTGTCTGATTCCAATCAATGCAAGTCATCAGAATCTGGTAATACACCAACTTATATTCTTGTCTTTTTGAAAGAAAGACATCTATATGTGTTACACATGCTTGTATTATCATTAAACACATTTAACTTGTTTACAAAAATGTCTCTTTCATAAATAAATAAATATAAATGATATATATAAATGAGGTAGATCCCCTCGAGTTGGTCAATTGAAAAGTAGCTCGCCTGCAGAAAAAGTGTGGGCACCCCTGTGTTAAATTATTAACACATTACCGTAAATCAACAAATAATATTATTTAGCTCATTCACGTAAGAGACTAGGTCGGCAACCTAAAATGTTGAAAGAGCCATATTGAACCAATAATACAAAAACAAATATACCTGGAGCCACAAAAAAATAAAAACATATTACATACAGACAGTGTGTCATGAGATATAAATTGAATTAAGAGGACTTAAAGGAAACCAAATGAGCTCAAATATAGCTACAAATGAGTCATAACGATGCAATATGTACATATAGCTAGCCTAAATAGCATGTTAGCATCGATTAACTTGCAGTCATGCAGCGACCAAATATGTCTGATTAGCACTCCACACAAGTCAATAACGTCAACAAAACTCACCTTTGTGCATTCATGGACAAAGTTAAAAGTTTGGTGGACAAAATGAGACGGAAAAAGAAGTGGCATAAAACACGTCTTAGAAAGTCAGAGAAAGTTATTCATGTAAAAAACTAGGGTGAGTTCAAGGACCGCCAAAATTAGTAGGACAAAACGGTGCTCGCCAAACACTCGAATCAGTGAAGCATGTTTAATACAAACAGTGTGCTTTATAACAATTGGGGGGGTTGCCTCCCCCCGGACGAGGCGTATAAGATTTCATGGGATTTAGCAATTAGGAGTGACGGATTGTTTGGTAAACGTGTAGCATGTTCTATATGTTATAGTTATTTGAATGACTCTTACCATAATATGTTAGGTTAACATACCAGGCACCTTCTCAGTTGGTTATTTATGCGTCATATAACGTACACTTATTTAGCCTGTTGTTCACTATTCTTTATTTATTTTAAATTGCCTTTCAAATGTCTATTCTTGGTGTTGGGTTTTATCAAATCAATTTCCCCCAAAATGTGACTTATATATGTTTTTTTTCCTTCTCTATTATGCATTTTTGGCCCGTGCGACTTATACTCCGAAACGACTTATAATCCGAAAAATACGGTAGTTGTATTTAGTCGACGTACGGGGAATGTTATTTCCGCAAAGTGTGTAGTTCCGCTTTTGCTCCCTACAGCAACACGGGGAGCGCAAAAAAGTGACAGCTCCCGGAATGTTATTTGGCGTCGTATAGAAATATATGTAGTGTTCATCATGTGAGGCAATGCAAATTAAACAATGAAAAAAAAAAAAAAAAATAACAGTTTGAATTGGTCCAGATTATCGGGGACTGTTATTACTCACGGACAGGTGTCGCGGTGTGACTGCAGCCAGGCACGTAAGAAAACCCTCGTCTCCATGGCAACGTCTCTGTCGCTTTCACTCATTTGCCGCTTTTCCACTGACGCAGGGGTAGGCAACCCAGAACGTTGAAAGAGCTATTTTGGACCTAAATAACAACGCTGTCAAGCGCCATTTATGTAAAACTTCTGGGCCGCACTAACATTAAAGTTTCATATTAAGGTGGGGGCCTCAAAATAACGTCTTGCGGGCCGCGTGTCTGAGACCCCTGCTCTAATGTGTACATACATTTTGGATTGGAAGAACAGTATTTCACCATCCATCTATCCATTTTCTACCACTTGTCCCTTTTGGGGTCACAGGAGGTGCTGGAGCCTATCTCAGCTGCATTCGGGCGGAAGGCAGCGTACACCCTGGACAAGTCGCCACCCCATCGCATATGTTTTTTTCCTCCTTTATTATGCATTTTCGGCAGGTACGACTTATACTCCGGAGCGATTTATACTCCGAAAAATACGGTAATCGATTTAGTCAATCGTTCCAGCCCTAAAACAAATAATCATCAACACAAAATAATATGTTTTTATATTCTAGAAATAGAGAAACAGATGTGTGGGTTACACTACTGTTGGACGGCAAATAACTGACTGTGATCGTTAAATACTCTGTTGCCTTACAGCCGTACTACATTGAGCTTTGCAGATGAACAAAGGAGCCAAACAGCAATATAAAAGTTTTTTTTTTTTTTTTTTTGCATCATTCTATCTGTGGGCTGAAGAAAAAAACGTTAAATTTAAAAAGATGAGACAGCAAGAAGAGTATTAGGACTGACTGCTTTGGCCTTAATTGCATTTGCATGAGGAACTGCACTTAAGGAGATTGCTAACACACACACGCACATGCACACACACACGCACACGCACACGAAGCACATGCACTGACAGTAAAGGAGTGAAAGCATCTCCAAGCGTTTGAGCATACAAAGCACCATGACAAGGAGCTTTACGAGGAGTCAATATAAAGAGGACATAAAGACAAGCCCATGTCCTCAAGCGGCTGTGCAGCTAATTCCCGCAGTACATAAAGCACGTTCAGAACGCAGCTGAATAAAACAAAAATGTTGAGCTGCAGCACACAAACTCACGAACCCACTCAATAACTTAGGAACCAAATCGATAGCAGCAAAATCAGAGTTGTGCATCACAGTGGTGAAACTTCAGCCTTGTGTGTGTTGTTAGTAGCCACAAAAGTCTCTCCAGCAGCGACGTCCAAACTTTTTCCGCCAAGGACCGCAAATTATAAAAGTCAATGCATGCGGGGGCCATTTTTATTTTTATTTCATAGGGCTGTTGAACGATTGAAATAATTACATGCAATTAAACACATTTTCGTCACTGCTAATTAGGGGTGTTATGGTACACATAAATTTCAGTTCGGTACATACCTCGGTTTGGAGGTCACGGTTCCGTTCATTTTCATTATAGTAAGAAAACAACAAAATATACATTTTTGGGTTAATTATTTACCAAATTTGCAAAATCTTCCACCAAAAATATATTTCTTAGTGGAATATTTGATGTGAAGTAATGAGAACCTTGAATAAGTTAATAATTCATAATAACACTGATTTTGATTCAATATTATGTTTGGAGCAATGACAGTTTGAAAGAAAAAAAAACAGCTTTGTTTTATTAGTCAACATTGCAACTTATTCAAAATTAGATTTAACCTTTAAGCTTTTTTATTTCACTTTTGTTATGTTATTTTAATAGTATTTTTAGAATGTGCCGTGGGCCTATAAAACATTAGCTGTGGGCCGCAAATGGCCTCCGGGGCACACTTTTGACACCCTTGTTTTAGATAATAAAAAATTAAATCTGATAAATCTATGGATGAAAAGCAGAGCTTGGCAATGCATGCACGTTTATCTTAACTCTCTCGCTCTCTCAGTCTCTGCCTCTCCCTCGCCAATGCCGCTGCGCTACACAATTTGTTTGTATTTGTTGAAAATACAAGCAACCCTAACTCAAAATGCCGGATATTTGAGGCATTTAAGAAACTCCACCCGGACAGCCCCGCAAAAGAGGACATGTCCGGTGAAAAGAGGATGTATGGTCAGTCTATCCTAGCCCAGTCGTTGTTAGCATGCCGTGTGTTGTGCTTCTGTGTGCATTGTTTACACAACGTGCGGTACGCTACTTGATATGTCCGTGTAGAAACTCTGTCCGTTTGGAAACTCGTTCGGTACACAACCGAACCGAACTGAACCGAAACCCCTGTACCAAAACAGTTCAATACAAATACATGTATCGTTACACCCCTATTGCTAACTCAAAACTAACAATGATTAATCGCAGATAGACATATGTTATCATTATCAATAAGTGTACCCTAGAAACGTTTTTTTCAACCACTGTGCCGCGGCACATGTGCCGTAGGAGATTATGTAGTTTCACCTTGCAAACCATCCATCTATTTTCAACCGCTTGTCCCTTTTGGGGTCGCTGGAGCCTATCTCAGCTGCATTTGGGCGGAAGGCGGGATACACCCTGGACAAGTCGGCACCTCATCGCAGGGCCAACACAGATAGACAGACAACATTCACACTCACACACTATGGCCAATTTAGTGTTGCGACCCCAAAAAGGGACAAGCGGTAAAAAATGGATGGATGGATGGCAATTAACCTATCCCCAGGTGCATGGCTTTGGAGGTGGGAGGAAGCCGGCGTAACCGGAGGGAACCCACGCAGTCACGGGGAGAACATGCAAACTCCACACAGAAAGATCCCGAGCCCGGGATTGAACCCAGGACTACTTAGGACCAATTTTCCCTCCAATATTTCATATGTGTGAGCAAACGCCAAAACTCCTTGAGCATTCAGTGGCACACATGTGAGCGACGGCAGACGTGCACACTGTTATGCGCTTATCTTTTTATTCGATTTTGTGTGCGGCCTAGATTTGCCGTGCGCAGAGGATGGGTGAACAGTGTGCAATTGCACAGGAGCGTACCTTAGAGGGAATGTTGCTTAGGACCTTCGTATATTGAGGCAGATGCACTAACCCCTCTCCCACCGTGCTGCCCAGTAATTATAATCCACAAAAAACATACCGTTGTTGAGTGTCTGTGCTGTCTAGAGCTCGGCAGAGTAAACATGTTAATAGCTAATTGCTTTGTAAATGTCGAGAACAGGTCGTGTGAGACGACGATGGTTTGTCATGATCACAATATGCTGGGACAGCGGGAGGCAACGTGCAGGTAAAAAGGTATATAACGCTTAAACCAAAAATGGCATTGATGATGCCTCAACAGCCTGGAGCTAAACGCCCAGAAAACAGTGGAGATGATCATGGACTTCAGGGAAGTCACAGCCCCACCATCTCCCCTCATCCTGATTGACGCTCCCACCCCCGTCTCCATTGTGGACTCCTTCTGTTTCTTGGGCACCACCATTACCTAAGACCTCAAGTGGGAGCTGTCACGCCAAATTTCTTCCCCCCTACACCCCCCCCCCCCCCCCCCCCCAAAATTACTTCCGGGGTCAGACGTTTTGTTAACGCTATATTATAAAAATGTAATGCTATATTATAAAAATACAGACGTTTTGTTAACGCTATATTATAACCCCCAAATAAAATGTACAAATACAAGCTATGGGATGACGCATTTACTTCCGGGGTCACGTTTCCTCTTATGTCATCCCATAGCTTGTGTTTGTACATTTTTTTGGGGGGTTATAATATAGCGTTAACAAAACGTCTGTATTTTCATAATATAGCGTTAAGAAAAAAACGTCTGTATTAATCATGACCCCGGAAGTAAATGGGGGGGGGGGGAGGAGAAGAAATTTGGCATGACAGAGCCAACTATCAGCTCCCTCATCAAGAAGGCCCAGCAGAGGATGTACTTCCTGCGGCAGCTGAAGAGACTTAAGGTGCCGACCAAGATGCTGGTGCAGTTTCATCATCGAGTCCATCCTCACCTCCTCCATCACCGTGTGGTTCCCCGACGCCACAGTCCAGGACAAGCATCGACTGCAGCGCATGGTACGTGCTGCTGAGAAGGTGATTGGCTACAAGCTCCCATACCTCCAGGACCTGTTCTCCTTCAGGACCAGGAGGCGTGTGGGTCGGATCACAGCTGACTCTTCTAACCCTGAACACAAACTATTCTCCCCTCTTCCCTCAGGCAGGAGACTACTGTCCATCCAGACCCACACCTACCACCACCTAAACAGTTTTTTCTCCTCGGCCATCAGACACATGAACAAGAACAAGATCTGATAGCTCACTTACAGCTCATCTTATTACCTATTCTGTCTTATATGTCTTCTATGTTGCACGATTGCACCAAGAAAAATTCCTAGTTTGTGAACCTGTTCTCAAACAATGGCAATAAAATCTATTCTGATTCTGATTCTCATGCTTTGGGAAGGCTATGCGGAGCGAAACTAAAACTGAACTGGCCACAAAGTAAACAAAAACAGAATGCTGGACAACAGCAAAGACTTACAGCGTGTGGAGCAGAGACGGCGTCCACAACGTACATCCGTACATGACATGACAATCAACAATGTCTCCACAAAAAAAGATAGCAACAACTTAAATGTTCTTGATTGCCAAAACAAAGCAGGTGCGGGGAATAGGGCTCAAAGGAAGACATGAAACTGCTACAGGAAAATACCAACAAAACAAGAAAAGCCACCAAAATAGGAGCGCAAGACAAGATCTAAAACATTACACACAGGAAAACTCCAAATAAGTCAGGCTGTGATGTGACAGGTGGTGACAGTACACCTACTTTGAGACAAGAGCTATAGTGATGCAAGCTTGGTTGTGCTTTAAAGTCATATCCAGCAACTGCGACAACCACTTTTTATTGTCTACTGAGTTTCATTTTTCAATACTTTCTGCTGGTGGTGTGCCTCCGGTTTTTTTCGAAGAAAAAAATGTGCCTTGGCTCAAAAAAGGTTGAAAAACACTGCCAACGACAGATAATTTTCAACAACAGACAATTACTTTCAATGAGATATTTTTTAAACATTATTATTTTTTAAACAGCTCAATACAAACATGAAATACACACACTTAACCTCTTAAGGTCCAAGCTGCTAGTTTACATGATTGTATTTATTTATTTATTTCTCATTGCTATTTGGGCTTATTGGACCCTAATTAGAATAAAAACTAAGAATCAATTTTGATATGATGTACTTAGTCCATAAGTAACAGCCCACTTTGAGACACTGTTTAGCGTGTGGTATTTAGATCTTGGTAAATTAGGCCCAAAGGAGATTCAACGATTGGTAAAATCGATAAAATAAAAAGAAAATGGATTAGAAAAAAAGCTTAGCTTTTTCATTTAATCAAATGTATTTATGTAACCCTGAATGATGTGTGTCTTAAAAGGCTTCACTAAAGCACATCACCTAGTCTAAACCCACATCTGGACAAGGAAAAAGTCAAAAGACCCTAGCTCGGGAAAAAGAGGAAACCTTGAGAAGGGGCTGCTTCCAGGGTGATCGGCTACAATGGATGCCGGGTGGTTATTATTGAACTGTTACATTGATCCATCAAATGGGAGTCCGGTCTATAAGAAAGCGAAAAGACAATTATGGGGGGATATTCTGTTGTTTCTGGTAATTGTCTGAGTGTAAATAATAAAAATGATCAAATCCAGTACCCATCCATCCATCCATTTTCAACCGCTTATTCCCTTTCGGGGTCGCGGGGGGCACTGGCGCCTATCTCAGCTACAATCGGGCGGAACGCGGGGTACACCCTGGACAAGTCACCACCTCATTGCAGGGCCAACACAGATAGACAGACAACATTCACACTCACATTCACACACTAGGGCCAATTTAGTGTTGCCAATCAACCTATCCCCAGGTGCATGTCTTTGGAAGTGGGAGGAAGCTATTCAGTACCCATAACTTAGAATATTTTTATTTTTTATTTTTGTCCTGTTCAGCTTCTCAGGCAAATCAGCTACCGTATTTTTCGGAGTATAAGTCGCACCGGACAAAAATGCATGATAAATAAGGAAAACAACATGTACGTCGCACTGGAGTATAAGTCGCATTTTTGGGGGAAATTGATTTGATAAAACCCAACACCAAGAATAGACATTTGAAAGGCAATTTAAAATAAATAAAGAATAGTGAATAACAGGCTGAATAAGTGTACGTTATATGACGCATAAATAACCAACAGAGAAGGTGCCTGCTATGTTAACCTAACATATTATGGTAAGAGTCATTCAAATAACTATAACATATAGAACATGCTATACGTTTACCAATCAGTCTGTCACTCCTAATCGATAAATCCCATGAAATCTTCTTCCTTGATGTCACTTTTAAACAGCTCTGCCAACTCCAAAGGTATGCACCGCTTCCTCTTGTCTTATTTTGCCGCATATTTCACTACGTCAAGCTTCTAATCGGCAGTACATGATTTCCTTTTCGGTGACATTTTTGTTCAGCCCTTCTTAGTTTTTCTAAGTTACCGCCAACGATGAAATGATCCATTTTAATAGCTACGGCAGTAGCGTATAGGAGTTAGCATTCCATGACCCACAACGCACTTCTGCCATGACCCTCCCCCGCCAAATTCTTATTGGTTGACATGTATGTGACGATTGCTGACGTGTGTGTGACGATTGCAGACATTTTCTTCGTCTCTTCCACAAATAAGATAAATAATATTATTTGATATTTTACGGTAATGTAAAACACATAATTCGCTCCGGAGTATAAGTCGCATCCCCGGCCAAACTATGAAAAAAACTGCGACTTATAGTCCGAAAAATACGGTAGTTGATGTAGATGCTCATATCGGCTGCTCAGATTTACTTTACAAAAGAGAGCCCCCGTGCCACACTTTGGACAGAGTGCTCAAATGGGCACCCTGCAACAAAACCATGTTCACACAACAGAACACGTGCATGGATTTTACGACTGCCGATTATAAACAGGATCAGTCTCCTCAGAGTGGTTTAATATTCACCTCCAGTTCCAAAACACACAACTTTTAGCGAATTCGACTTTCTCTCTGGGTACACAAGGCGCACAAGGACTGCATAACACTTCCTGCAATTAATGCAAAAAGGACTTAATGAAATCAATGACTAGTTACATTGCGGGCAGGCAGGACTAGCGTGGTGCACTTGCATCGAGGCCACAGCTCACTGACTTTACTGTCGGAAGTGAAACTTTTTAAGATTTGTATTTGGAGTTGCAACATTGTTGTCAGCAAGTCTATCAGCGAACAAAGTCTCTGTGGAGCTGTATAAAGCTTACATAAACACTACCTTAAAGGCCAGCAATTTGCTGTATTTATCCATTGTACAGTTATATGGCCATTTGGGGAAGGACTTGGTAGATCTCCATTAGGCAAAGTCGATGACATTTTTTTTTTTTTTTTTTTACAAGCACAATTATTTCCAAGCCATCTTAAATTTAAATGAAGTACTTTGTGAACAACATTTTTGGAAAAACTACTTTAAACTTATTTATTAGAGTGTTATTTTTCATTTTTCTAAGGGATTATTGGAAGTAGGGCTGGGCGATATGGCCTTTCATTAATATCTCAATATTTTAGGCCATGTCACGATACACAATATGTATCTCAATATTTTGCCTTAGCCTTGAATGAACACTTGATGCATATAATCACAGCAGTATGGTGATTCTTTGTGTCTACATGAAAACATTCTTCTTCATACTGCATTACTATATGCTACTTTTAAACTTTCATGCAGAGAGGGAAACCACAAGTAAGTCAATTTACCAAAACTATACTTATTAAACAGTTAAGCAGTGGCACAAACATGTATGTCATTTCGAAAACAGAAAGTGCAAGATTGGCAGAGACAATTTAGAATAGAATAGAATAGAATAGAAAGTACTTTATTGATCCCTGGGGGAAATTCAGCATTTTAAAACAAGCCTTTTATGCACTTGTGTGCATGTCACTAAGATGACATATCAAAACAACACTAAATTAAAGTGCACGTTTTGTACAGAACGCCACTACAATAGTTTAAAACAAATACTCAAGTGCACTTTTTTATATGACGTCACTAAGATGACATATCAAAACAACACTAAAATAAAGTGCACTTTTTGTACAGAACACCACTACAATAGTTAGAAACAAATAAAGTGCATTGTTGTGCATGATGTAACACAAAATATTTCAATGACTGTCCAATAAAAATGAGCTGCATAATAGGAAATCAAATAGTGTATGTCCTTCGCTATGTGGTAGGTTCCTGCGGACATTATCTCCTTATGCTGTTGACTTTTTTTTTTCATACGGTGTTGATGTGGAAATGGATTATTTTTGATGGTGTGGCACCGAACGGAGATGTTGACATGCGGAGTTTCAAGCGCTCTTCATTCATTAGCAGGTGACTTTTCAAATGATGCTACAAATTAGCAGTGGTGCTACTTTTTGTAGCGACGCTTTTGCCACATACTTAACATAATATGGTTGTCTGTTCAACAGCTTCCCGCTTGAAGCCACACCACCGCCAGACGATGGACCGTGCTGTTATTCTTGGAATGAATTCTTCCTTCATTTGTTACCAGACTCGCACCTTCTTTCTCTTGTATTACCACTCACACCTCTCCGCTAGCATCACAGCTAACGTTACCCATGCCACTACCTCTCTGCTCCGCGAGTGTATGACTTTGCACGCGTGACAGTATGTGCTGATGTAAGAAGGTGCGCTTGTTTTATGTCTCTGTGAGAAGGAGAGACAAGAAGGAGTGAGAAACACCTGTAGTGTAATGCCCGCAGCTAAAAGCAACTGCGTGAGAACGTGTACTCGAATATCACGATAGTAATTTTATATGTTGCACAGAGACAAACCCGCGATATATCAATTGTATTCCATATATCGCCCAACCCTAATTGGAAGGTGTCTACTTGCGGTTAGACTGTAAAAAAAAAAAAAGCAACTCAAAGAAATAAAGAGTGTCTATATAGCCAGGGTCTCATTTGAATGTATTTGATTGTGTTGGTGCACCACAGCAATCTATTATCCGCCACAGCTTAAAAAAATAAATAAAAATAAAGTAATATAATGTATCGTAGCATCCAGAAGAAGACACACAAAGTCCAAGGCTTTTTTTTTTTTTAACTTTTTTGCCAATTATATGCTAACAACAGGCCCAATTTCAACAAGTATTTCACCCATGCATACACGCCTGCCTCTGTGCTTTACTCCAAGACACACAACAACACTGCCTCATTCTCCACCGAAACGGTATGTTCACAGGCCATGGGAAAAAAATTACCTCACAACACACAAGCATACACATTAACACCAACAGGTAGTTACAGTTAGAATATATAAATTTGTATATACATATGCAATGCAGCTGAGATAGGCTCCAGCGACCCCCCCACAACCCCGAAAGGAAAAGCGGTAGATAAAGGATGGATGGATATATACTTTATTATTCGTGCACTATTGACCAGTGATGCACTGGAAATGTGGTCAAAATAAGACATACTTAACGGAGCAGCCCTGCAGAAACCGAATGTTTTGATGACGTAAGCGATACGCACAGGGTTGTCTGGAGCTGAAGCAGCATGTCCGGGATGTGGACATACTTTAATGTACCGCTGAGAGCGATCTTCAAAAATTTAAAATGACCCTGACGGCTTTGAAGTAGAGTATGGCTCCCAGCTGCGCAAAGCAAGTGTGACGTCCGTCTCTCTGCAGCACGCTTTTCATTGCTTACATGGAGCGACGGAAGTAAAGAGTCTCTAAAAATGAGTACGTTTTACAATAACACCAAAGATGAACGCCAGATTTGTTGCCAGTCCTTTTTAACTAAGAAAAAGTGACTAAGAATTGGAAAAATCTCTAGAAAAATAACAGCAACAACTGAAAAATAGAGCAAAATGATATGTAAAATTTAAAAAAATATTCTAAATACTATAACAGATTTGTTTTGAATGTACGTATACATGTTTGCCTTTTTAAAGGAAATATATGCATCATAGCAAATAATGTGATGATGTCGTATTGACCAAGCTCCTAACCACGTCCCCGCCGCCGCAGGTATCTTGGTGATCTGTGCGGAGGGCCCCGCGATCCGTTTTGTGAGAGAACGTGTCAATGGCGCCTCAAATGCAATTTTACCGCAAACATTCCTAGCCCCTTCCTGCTCTGTCACTGAGAAGAACATAATGGCACATTCTGCAAACAAAGCCGCTGTTCCCCGTGGTGTGCAGCTTTGGTGCTGCTCATGTAAGACAATCGTACTGTGTTCGATCCCTGGTCAGGGTTGTGTCAGAAAGGTTTTATTAATTAGGTCAAAGTTGTTATTCAGATTATTTGTTTGACAAAACATTTAATGAGCCAAGAAGGCCCTGAGCATACAAAGAAGTGAGTACAAACCCTATTTCAACCCTTATTTTTATCACAATGTATCCCCGTGAATGCGTGGGTTCCCTCCGGGTACTCCGGCTTCCTCCCACCTCCAAAGATATGCACCTGGGGATAGGTTGATTGGCAACACTAAATTGGCCCTAGTGTGTTAATGTGAGTGTGAGTGTTGTCTGTCTATCTGTGTTTGCCCTGCGATGAGGTGGCGACTTGTCCAGGGTGTACCCCGCCTTCCGCCCAATTGTAGCTGAGATAGGCGCCAGCGCCCCCCGCGACCGCGAAAGGGAATAAGCGGTAGAAAATGGATGGATGGGATGGGTATCTCAAAGGACAATAGTACAGTAAACCAGTGACTATGCATTTGAGTACCATATTTTTCAGACTAAAACATGCACTTAAAATCCTTTCATTTTCTCCAAACTCAACAGTGTGCCTTATGACGAGGTGCGGCAAATGTACGGAATAATTCTAATTGTGCTGCCAACCTCAAAGCTATTTTATTTGGTATGTTGCGTAATGATAAGTGTGACCAGTAGATGGCAGTCACACATAAGAGATAGGTGTAGACTGCAAGATGACGCCAGTAAACAACACCAAAACTTCAAAGTGTTCCATTGAAAAATATAGAACATTACACACTGCGCTCAAAAATCAGTCAACATTTTTTAGTACGACTTTGGTAAGCTATGAAGCCGTACCGCTTGATGGATTGGCGGAGCATTACGGCTACCTTAGTCCGACGTTCGGTTATTATAGTGTGTGTATAAGGACCTATTAGTAGACAAATTATCTTGCGTTTTGTTTTGCAATATAATACAAAACCAACTTTTCTTACCTTTCGGTACCTGCTGTTTTGTATTTGGGATCTGCATAAGTCCTGAAAATTTGTGCGTGTCCGCCATTGTTGTCCGGGTCGACTCCGTTGTCGACAAGCATCTTCTTTTTCTCAACCTTCTTTTTGTGGGGCATTCATCCTCTGCTGTTGCCATTTCTCGTATAAAGTAGCGTTAACTCATAACTTACATCTCGCTATTGAAGTGCTACAAACTACCGGTGTAGTGGTTTTACATAAATCACCCACTGAACTTTAGTTATTAGAGAGTTCCGGTAGGACGGTATTTCCTGCGTTGTTGTTGCACTAGTGAGCCACGGATGAGGAGCTGCTGCTCCGTTATTGATTGAAGTAAAGTCTGAATGTCAT
>NC_084631.1:32055832-32210832 GCF_033978795.1 Nerophis ophidion | reverse complement strand
TGATTTGGAGGAGAAAACGGAACAACCAACACAAATTGTCGACCTGCAATCCTCCGCCAAAGCCAATTGGCTCCACTTAGAGCTCTCAATGTTAAAGACAAGGAAAAACTACCTGTGATTCCTGCACTCCGCCTCACCCCTCCTTCCAAAATCATCCCGCTGACAGGACAGACAAACGACATGGAAAATGGAACCTCCTCGGAGCTAATTAACTTTACAGAACAAGCTGAAGAACATTTCACTGGGAAATCATATTTTGACATAAATATCTCTAGGCTTGTGGGAGATAAGAACATCTGAGGTATGGTGTTTACATGCAGGTTAGATCCCAAAGCAGCTCTGCTCCATTTACCCAACCTCTGAGGCACTCTGGGTTCACAAATAACTATACATGAGCGTGAGGCAATCTCCTGTGTCTGTGACATGGAATGAATCTTTAAGGAGGGTTGTTTGCTATGGAAGGAGTGCTGATCGGTTCCGAGTTATCCTCCCTACAAGTTCCAAACCCAGGGGTCCCCAAATTGCGGCTTGGATCCGGCACAACAACGTTCACAATCTGGCCCGTGGGACATAGAAGTTGATAAATAAATAAATATACAGGCCTCAGATTTAAACTTTTAAAGGTCAAGGCAAGTGTTGTCTTAAAGGAGGGCACATAGATTAGGGCACTAAGGCAAACATTTTCTTTCCAGGCAGGAGCTCCAAAGCATGCATGCATGTGAGTGTGTATGATATATTTATATATATATATATATATATATATATATATATACATATATTTATATATATATATATAAACACACACACACACATAGTATATACGTACATATATACACACATACACATACATATATATGCATACATACATTTACATATATACATACATATACTTACATATATACATATAAATATATATACACACACATATACAGTACATATATACATATAAATATGTATATATACACATATACATATACAGTACATATACATATACATATATACATACATATATATATATATATATACTGCATATACACATATACCGTATTTTTCGGACTACAAGTCACACCGGCCGAAAATGGACAATAAAGAAGGAAAAAAACATATATAAGTCGCACTGGAGTATAAGTAGCATTTTTTGGGGAAATTTATTTGATAAAACCCAACACCAAGAATAGACATTTGAAAGGCAATTTAAAATACATAAAGAATAGTGAACAACAGGCTGAATAAGTGTACCTTATATGACGCATAAATAACCAACGGAGAACGTGCCTGGTATGTTAACGTAACATATTATGGTAAGAGTCATTCAAATAACTATAACATATAGAACATGCTATACGTTTACCAAACAAACTGTCACTCCGATGAGATCTTCTCTGGTATGCGCCCCGCTAGCATCCTTTCTTTCTGCTGCTCGAATACTGTTCTCTGCAGCATGTTTCACTACGTCCAGCTTGTAATCTGCAGTACATGATTTCCTTTTTTGTGCCATTTTAGTTCAGTCCTTCTCAATTTTTATAAGTTATCGCCAATGTTGATGTGATCCATTTAGATAGCTCTGGCAGTAGCGCATAGCATATAGCAGTTAGCATAACAAGACCCACAATGCACTTCTGCCATGACCCGCCCCCGCCGAATTCCTATTGGTTGTTGTGTGTGACGATAGCGGACATTTTCTTCGTCGCTCACGCAAATGAGACAAATAATATTATTTGATATTTTACGGTAATGTGTTAATAATTTCACACATAAGTCGCTCCGGAGTATACGTCGCACCCCCGGCCAAACTATGAAAAAAACGTTGACTTATAGTCCGAAAAATACGATACATATATATATAAAAAATATACACATATACACACAAATATACACATACATATATACATACACACACACACACACACACACACAGACATATATATATATATATATATATATATATATATAGATATATATATATATATATATATATATATAGATATATATCAATCAATCAATCAATCAATGTTTACTTATATAGCCCTAAATCACTAGTGTCTCAAAGGGCTGCACAAACCACCACGACATCCTCGGTAGGCCCACATAAGGGCAAGGAAAACTCACACCCAGTGGGACATCGGTGACAATAATGATCCAGTGGGACGTCTGTGACAATAATGACTATGAGAACCTTAGAGAGGAGGAAAGCAATGGATGTCGAGCGGGTCTAACATGATACTGTGAAAGTTCAATCCACAATGGATCCAACATAGTCGCGAGAGTCCAGTCCAAAGCGGGTCCAACTCAGCAGCGAGAGTCCCGTTCACAGCGGAGCCAGCAGGAAACCATCCCAAGCGGAGGCGGATCAGCATATCTATATATATATATATATATATATATATATATATATATATATGTATATATGTCTTGATTGGATTATCCAGAGAATAGTGCTCGATACCGTGGTAGAGCGCAATATGTAGGTGTGGGGAAAAAAAATCACAAGACTACTTCATCTCTACAGATCTGTTTCATGAGGGGTTCCCTCAATCATCAGGAGATCTCCTGATGATTGAGGGAACACCTACATATATATGTATATATATAGTTTTTAAAAAAGGCACCAAATAGCCATAAGACGTAACTGCACTTGTTGTCCATATGTATAAAAATAGTTTTTATGTATGAGATCTCTGGCTTCCAATTATGGCCAAAGTAATAATTAAGATTATTGATTGTCAGGTAAAACAGTGTTGGGGTGTGAACTTAATACCATCATGTAATTTGAGTGAAAACTGTGTGGCATAACAATGCCGGATTTGTTCCTCCGTGGTTGCGTCGGCAAGAACACAGCAAAATGTAAGAAATAACGATTTATTAAACTCAAAACAGGCTAGTACAAAAACACTGGTGCTAATAGAAAAAGGCAAACAAATGGCGCTAGCATGGAGGCTAGGAATAACAAACGAAACACAAACACTTGGCACGAAGACACAAAGAGAGAAAACAAAACGACTAGCATGAAAGCTAGGAATAACAGAGCTTAGAGCTTAGCGAGTAATTGAATCAATAGCAGTCGTCACTAGTTGCGTATAAGCAAATTAGGATTCCAGGCAGAACTAACAAAAGGGGCGAGCTTAAATAAGGGAGTTGATTAGTAAAACAGGTGTGCGGGAACCAAGAGTAGCAGGTGGAAACAATATGAAACCATGGTGATAGACTAAACAGGAAATAAGGAGGTCAAACTACCGAAAGTGATATAAAAATGGAACAAAGCAACAATATGTGAAGATCCGAACAGCGGATCGCAACGATTTGTAATCTATCTATCCATCCATTTTCTACCGTTTGTCCCTTTCGGGGTCGCGGGGGGGTGCTGGAGCTTATCTCAGCTATAATCTGGTGTAAGTGATGTGACGAGATGGAGACTTGTCCAGGGTGTACCCCGCCTTCCGTAATACCATCATGTAATTTGTAATCCACCCATCCATCCATTTTCTACTGCTTGTCCCTTTCAGGGTCGCTGGGGGTGCTGGAGCCTATCTCAGCTGCATGTCTAATAAAAAGGCTATCGATACTGTAAATGTCCATATATCTAATATCTACATCCCACAGGCCAGAATGTGGAGTTTGGGGAACCCTAGTCTGACCTGATCCTAATGAAGAAATTGAATAAATAATTTTGCACATACAGTATAATGTATACGGTAGATGAAATCTGCCGAGCCAAGCTTTAGAAGCAGTCGCCGTTGTGCATCTCTTGGTTGCCAGCGTGAGTTAGAGAGAAAGCTCTGCCTACTCTAAATGTTTCATGATGTTTACCAAGCTGTTTGTTTTGAGAGCAGATGAAGGCCAGACCCCTCCCCATCACCATAGAGGAGGGGGCACGGAATGGAAAAACGGAGGGTTGCAGTTTTGCAGCTGCATGCAACATTGGATGAATGGGTTGATATAGAGCCAGAGGGGGGTTGATGATGGACGCATGCATAGATGATGTGGACATCACAGCAGCTTCCCAACTCTGTAATGTATAAACAGTATGTTGTTTATGTCTACTTCTAAAAGAACTAATTGAAGGACACCATTGTAAATATTATCAGTCCCTTCATGATTTTGCTGGCTTTCTATGTAATTTGCAATCTGCTTGTGATCCCATTAACTTGTTATCAATGTTTGAAGTGGTCTTCATAACCCAGACTCAGAAAAGCACATGATTTCAACAAATGTAACTAAATAACTGCACAAGCGTAGATTGAAAAACATTAATAAAATTAAGAAGTGACTATTAATAATACATTTTTGTGCAAATGTGTATACCGTATTTTTCAGATTATAAATCACATTTTTTTTCAGTTTGGCCGGGGGTGCGACATAAACTCCGGAGCGATTGATGTGTGAAATTATTAACACATTACCCTAAAATATCAAATAATATTATTTATCTCATTCACCGAAGAGACGAAGAAAATGTCAGCAATCGTCACACACACGTCAGCAATCGTCACACACACGTCAAACAATAAGAATTCGGCGGGGGAGGGTCATGGCAGAAGTGCATTGTGGGACATGGGATGCTATATGCTATATGCTACTGCCGTAGCTATTAAAGTGGAGCATTTCAACGTTGGCGGTAACTTTTAAAAACTGAGAAGGGCTGAACAAAAATGGCACCGAAAAGGAAATCATGTACTGCAGATTACAAGCTGGACGTAGTGAAATATGCAGCAGAAAACGACAAGAGGAAGCGGCACATACCTTTGGAGTTGGCAGAGTTGTTTAGAAGCGACATCGAAGAAGAAGATTTCATCGGATTTAGTGATGAGGAGTGACAGATTGTTTGGTAAACGTATAGCATGTTCTATATGTTATAGTTATTTGAATGACTCTTATCATAATATGTTACGTTAACCTAACAGGCACGTTTTCCTTTGGTTATTTATGCGTCATATAAGGCAGTGGTCCCCAACCACCGGGCCACAGAAGAAATTTTTATTGATTTACATTTTTTTTTTTTTTATGATCTTTTTTATTTTTTTATTAAATCAACATAAAAACACAAGATACGCTTACAATTAGTGCACCAACCCCAAAAACCTCCCTTTTTCATGACAAAGAAAAAAAGAAAAAAAAGAACCCCTCCCGCCGGGCCGCGGGACACATTATCAAGCATTGACCAGTCCGCAGCTACAAAAAGGTTGGGGACCACTAAAATAAGGTACACTTATTCAGCCTGTTGTTCACTATTCTTTATTTATTTTAAATTGTTTTTCAAAAGTCTATTCTTGGTGTTGGATTTTATCAAATAAATTACCCCCCAAAAATGCGACATACTCCAGTGCGACGTATGTATGTTTTTTTCCTTCTTTATTAAGCATTTCCGGCCGGTGCGATTTATACTCCGGAGCGATTTATAATCCGCAAAATACGGTATATTCGCTCTTTTAGGAAGCATACGCGGTATTTGTGACGAATCATGATGTCTCCAGCTGTGGAGAACACCTCTTAGGAAGGCGGTGTGCAAACTGGCAGACGCTGTCTCGTCATGTAATGCAAGAGAAACATTCTTTTCATGTTTACAGTAAATAATAATATGTTTTGTTTGACACAGTGTTAGTTTGTTAGTATTAATAGCAGATGACGTACTGACTTTGCCACCGCCGCCGGTAGTGATTCCCCTTCGTCTCAGGATCGAAAATGCCTCATTCATTCAACTATCACATTCTCCGTATGCTAATGCTTCTGCTCATATTTTCTCAATTTGATATAATATCCACTTTGCAAGTATTGCAACTTGCCCTGTTGTCCTCCCTTCTCCTGAATATTCCTAACATCTGTGCTGCTGATATTCGCCGTGTGTGGTAATCCACAAGTATCAATAAGGGAATGGTTACCAAAACTGTCAAATAATTCCCAGGAATCAAAGGTTCTCAACAAGATTTCAATTCCAATCGCTAATCCGCCAACCACAGACAGAGGCAGACTGAAAGACCACAACAAATAAACTTTCCACCGAAATTGCCGAACGAATGTCAACACCAGTAATTCTGCGACCCATCAATAACGCCAGGACTGTCACGAAAACGGACGAGGTACCCCGCCGACACGCACACCCAGATACAAGTATTACTGTGGTGTGTGTATAAGGACCGCAAAATGGCACCCATTAGCTGGAATATTATCTGGCGTTTCGTTTGCACAATATTATGCAAAACAAACTTTTCTTACCTTCTGGTACATGCTTATGTATATTTGAGGTCTGCATAAGTCCTGAAAATTTGCGCAGGTCCGGCACCGTAGTCCGTGCCGATGGGGTAGTCCATAAGCTTCTTCTTTTTCATGTTAAGTTCTAACGAGGGATGTCCAATAATATCGGACTGCCGATATTATCGTCTGATAAATGCTTTAAATCGGTTTCAAAAATGTAAAATGTCTGACTTTTTAAAACGCTACAGTGTACACGGACTTAGGGAGAAGTACAGAACGCCAATAAACCTTAAAGGCACTTCCTTTGCGTGCCGGCCTTGTTACTTAATATCTACGGCTTTTCACACACACACAAGTGAATAAAATTCATACTTGGTCAACAGCCATACAGGTCACACAGAGGGTGGCTGTATAAACAACTTTAACACTGTTACAAATATGCGCCACACTGTTAACCCACACCAAACAAGAATGACGAACACTTTCGGGAGAACATCTGCACCGTAACACAACACAAACACAACAGAACAATTACCCAGTACCCCTTGCAGCACTAACTCTTTCTGGACGCTACAATATACACCCCCCGCTACCCCCTACCTCAACCTCCTCATGCTCTCTCAGGGAGAGCATGTTCCAAATTCCAAGCTGCTGTTTTGAGTTATGTTAAAAGAAATAATGCTCCGACTGACTGAGTAGGCCACTTCAAGCATTCACCACTAGCTTGCAGCACAATTGTGTTCCTCATACAAATATGTTAGAGCAGAGCAGATTGAGCCCAGTTTATAATTCCCTGTTATACAGTATGCCACGCAATCCTGCACTAAAGGAGGATTATGTTATTGTTTACTTGATGACTCTAGTACTCTCTGGACTGAAGCTGTGTGCCTTCATTGTTTTGTAGCTGTTGTTTGAGGCATGTTTAAAAAAAAGAAAAAAATCATGCACTTTGTGAAAGTTAAAGTAGAGTACTTCCCATAGTTGTAGTAGGTCTCAGGGAGAGCATGTCCCAAATTCCAAGCTGCTGTTTTGAGGCATGTTAAAAAAAATACTGCGCTTTGTGACTTTAATAATAAATGTGGCAGTGCCATGTTAGCATTTTTTTCCATAACTTGAGTTGATTTATTTTGGAAAACCTTGTTACATTGTTTACTGCATTCAGCGGTGCATCACAACAAAATTAGGCATAATAACGTGTTAATTCTACGACTGTATATATCGCTATCGGTTGATATCGGAATCGGTAATTAAGAGTTGGACAATATCGGAATATCGGACATTGGCAAAAAAGCCATTATTGGACATCTCTATTTCTAGCTTATATCTCGCTTTGGAAGCGCTAAAAACTACCAGTGTAGTGGGTTTACATAATTCACCCACGGAACTTTAGTTATTAGAGAGTTCCGGTCTGACTTTTTTTCACGGGACACATTTCCTGCGTTGTTGTTGCAGTAGTGCGCCACGGATGAGGAGATGCTGCTCCGTTATTGATTGAAGTAAAGTCTGAACGTCATTAAAACAGTTAGCTCCATCTTTTGACACATTTTCCACTCCCGTCCTTGCACGCTACACCGCTACAACAAAGATGACACTGTCAAAGGTGAGCCACGTAAATAACACCGCCCACAAAAGGGCGCATCCTGAAGCGCCTGTCAGAAAGTGGCTTGAAGATGGTCCGTAAAACATCATCCATGCAACATTTTGATCAAATAACCACCATAACATGTTATGTAGACCACAATGAAATGTTTTAAATTTAGAAAAAAATCATAATATGACCCCTTTAATGCGCCTTTTGTTTGAAAAAAGACCTGAAAAGATCCGCTCATTGGCAGTACGCCTTATAATCCAGAAAATATGGTAGGTTCAGTGCCAGAAGTGGTAGGCAAGTGTAAGATGGTTAGTTTGAGTGAGAGATAATATGTGCGTGTCTCTAAAAGTGTTTCTGTCCATTTTGTGTTGCACTGTTTAAAAAGCGATCATATTTAATAAACAAATATTTCCACAATACAAACAAATTGAGCAGTCCCATGCAGATAGCGGTACAAACTTACAGTTTATGCAATCATGAATTATGTGTGGCATAGTCAAATATAAATTACTAAATTGATTGAAATCCAATTCATGTGTGTACAAGGATCCACAGCACAAATTATGATTGCCTCAGATTCCAAGAGAAGCCCTCTATCAAAGAATACTGGCAAACAATGAAAAGAATGAGCGGAAATTGAAGATGAATGAAAGGAGCTCAAAACCACTGAAACTAAATTGCAGTAGAAAGAGAAACCTCTTGTCTACAGTCAGGAATATGCAGGGAGAGAGCGGCGACATAAAAAAAGAAATTTGCTGCGGTGCTTAATCACCAAGAATGTACAATGTGATGGCTTGTTTAATGGGCCAGCATGGGAAAGCGGGATTTTTGGTATGGCATTGCAAGATAACCAGTTCACCCTCAGATGATTCATTTAGCATATCCCCACGGTATTGTATTCGCGACGCTGCGACTGAGAGATTGGATCAAAAAAAAAAAAAAAACTTAAACTGAATTAAATTATCTGGAAATATATGGCTATTCCTAGAAGAGCTTAGGCATGTGTTATGTTTTCTATTCATTCTCCACTTACAACTAAAGGGACCACAGTAAACACGTGAGGTACTTGTTGTTTTGCCATTAGTTGTACCTTTGCAAGATGAAACAGCAGGGAACACGCAGGAATCGAACATGCTACAACGGGACTCAACAGTAACGCACACATAATTGTTGTGCAAACATGGTCAATTGTCCTAGCCAGTTAAAGAGCTCACCAATTCAACAACAATTTACAAACACAAGTTCTTTGCAGCATTAAACTCCAAATCAATGGCAAGGGCATCTTTTTGACAGCAGGGTTTGACACTCACCAAAGCTCTGATCTAATATCGCCTTGTCTTTAAACAAGCTTTTCCAAAACACAGCTGTGGATTTTCAGCAAAGGGTAAATTACTGTTTTTTGAAAACAAAAACATGCACCTGGCGATAGGTTGATTGGCAACACTAAATGGGCCCTAATGTGTGAATGTTGTCTGTCTATCTGTGTTGGCCCTGCGATGGGGTGGCGACTTGTCCAGGGTGTAACCTGTCTTCCGCCCGAATGCAGCTGAGATGGGCTCCAGCACTTCCCGCGACCCCATAAGGGACAAGTGGTAGAAAATGGATGGATGGTAAGTAAAATATTGTACTTCCAATCCAAAATGTATGTACACATTAGAGCAGGGGTCTCAGACAAGCAGTCCGCGAGAGGTTATTTTGCGGCCTCCACCTTAATAAAAAAGTTGAATGTTAGTGCGGCCCCAACGTTTTGTATGAATGGCGCTTGAAAGCGTTGTTAATTGGGTCCAAAATGGCTCTTTCAAAGTTCTGGGTTGCCTACCCCTGCGTTAGTGGAAAAGCTGCAAATGAGTGAAAGCGACAGAGACGTTGCCATGGAGACGAGGGATTTCTTACGTGCCTGGCTGCAGTCACACCGCGACACCCGTCCGTCAGTAATAACAGTCCCCGATAATCTGGACCAATTCAAAAAGGCCTACTGAAATGAGATTTTCTTATTTAAACGGGGATAGCAGGTCCATTTTATGTGTCATACTTGATCATTTCGCGATATTGCCATATTTCTGCTGAAAGGATTTAGCAAAGAACATCGACGATAAAGTCCGCAACTTTTGGTGCTGATAAAAAAGCCCAGCCTGTACCGGAAGTTGCAGATATGCGCGTGACGTCACGGGTTGTGGAGCTCCTCACATCTGAACATTGTTTACAATCATGGCCACCACCAGCGAGAACGATTGGGACCGAGAATGCGACAATTTCCCCATTAATTTGAGCGGGGACACATTTACTAGGATAATTCTGGAAAATCCCTTTTCTGCTTATTGTGTTACTAGTGTTTCAGTGAGATTATATGGTCGTACCTGTACAACCTGAAGGTCGGCCCCGCACCGTTTATCAGCACCAGTCGACGGGTGGTGGCGATGCCCATCTCTGCCCTTCGCAAGGGATCCTCTTCGAAACACGATCTTTCGAAATGATCGCTGCATAATACACTGTATTCCGTGTGTGTGGTCCAATCCAACCATGTTCGCTTGACCGCCCTGTTCCATAGTAAAGCTTCACTGTCATCTTTTGGGAATGTAAACAATGAAACACCGGCTGTGTTTGTGTTGCTAAAGGCGGCCGCAATACACCGCTTCCCACCAACAGCTTTCTTCTTTGATCTCTCCATTATTCATTGAACAAATTGCAAAAAACTCAGCAACACAGATGTCCAGAATACTGTGGAATTATGCAATGAAAACAGACGATTTATAGCTGTGAGCGTTGCTGGAACAAAATGTCCTCTGCAATGCGTGACGTCACGCGTCATCATACCGCGACGTTTTAGCAGGATACTTTGGCGCGAAATTTTAAATTGCAATTTAGTAAACTAAACCGGCCGTATTGGCATGTGTTGCAATGTTAAAATTTCATCATTGATATATAAACTATCAGACTGCGTGGTCGGTAGTAGTAGGTTTCAGTAGGCCCCAAAGTTTTATATGAATGGCGTTATTTGGGTAAAAAAATGGCTCTTTCAACGTTATAGGTTGCCTACCCCTGCGTTAGTGGAAAAGCGGCAAATGAGTGAAAGCGACAGAGACGTTGCCATGGATACGAGGGTTTTCTTACGTGCCCGGCTGCAGTCACACCGCGACACCTGTCCGTCAGTAATAACAGTCCCCGATAATCTGGACCAATCCAAACTATAAAATGTTTTTTTTTTTTTTTCATTGTTTAATTTGCATTCCCTCACAGGATGAACACTACATATATTTCTATATGACACCGGATAAGATTCCGGGAGCCGTCACTTTTTTTGCGCTCACTATCCTGGCTATTATCCGCCGATCGCCATGTTGCTGTACGGAGGAAAAGCGGAACGACACACATTGAGGAAATAACATTCTCTGTACGTCGGCTTAATACAAATATATTTTACAAACCCGAACATTTCTTTTTCAAAGCCTGCACTGAAGAGAAATGTTAGTGATGAACAAAGACATTTCCAGGAAAAGTGGGAGATGCAATATTTCTTTGTTGAGCACAGGGGCACCCCGAAGTGTCTTATTTGCACAGAGAAAGTTGCGGTGCTCAAGGGATACAGTTTGAAACGTCATTATACAACTAGACATGCTGAGGAGTATGCAAACATTGTTTTAAAGAAATATTTTCTTGCGGCCCAGCCTCACCCAGACTCTGCATCCAGTGGCCCCCAAGTAAATTGAGTTTGAGACTCCTTCATTAGAGGGACAAAAAATGCTTCTAGCCTCACCGATATCCCCTCCAGAATGTCCCACGTCCCAATGGAAGATTCAGTTAAAGAAAAGGAATAAACTGCGGTTAATATGGTTGAACTTTTTTAGACTTACATGTACAATGAAGGGTTTAGAAACGCAATTTAAAATCTCAACATATAAGTTATTACCTGTGAGCTTAAGTCACAAGTAACAAGGAGGGATGTAACCAAAAATTGGAATAAGGATAACGACAGTTAACTCCAAACGGTTAGTTTTACTGTTTTAAATCGAAATATTCTAAAAACCAAGATTGATAACTCAATCAATCAATGTTTATTTATTCAGCCCTAAATCACAAGTGTCTCAAAGGGCTGCACAAACCACAACGATATTCTCGGTTCAGATCCCACATAAGGGCAAGGAAAAACTCACAACCCAGAGGGATGTCATTTTTAATGACTATGAGAAACCTTGGAGAGGTCCGCAGATGTGAGTGATCCCCGCGCACCCCTCTAGGGGAGACCGGATGCAATGGACGTCGAGTGGCTCTAACATAAAATTGTGAAAGCCCAGTCCATAGTGGATCTAACATAGTAGAGAGAGTCCAGTCCATAGTGGATCTAACATAATAGTGAGAGTCCAGTACATAGTGGATCAAACAAAATAGAGAGAGTCCAGTCCATAGTGGGGCCAGCAGGAGACCATCCTGAGTGATATTAAAGTCCCCCATTATAATTATATTGTCGGCGTGCGTCACTAGATCAGCAAAAAACTCTGAGAATTCACAGATAAAGTCCGATTAGGGCCCTGGAGGGCGGTAGCTAACAGCCAGGTATACGATTTATATGTATTATTTAGGTTAAGGATATGGTTAAAGTTTTCATTGTTTATTAGTGCGACACCCCCACCCCTTTTAAGAGGACGGGCAATATGCGCAGTCGTATAGTTAGGTGGAGATGCCTCATTCAGCGCAAAAAAAATGTCTGGTTTGAGCCAGGTTTTGCTGAGACCAATGACGTTAAGATTGTTGTCTCGAATTACCTCATTAACTAATAACGTTTTGGGAGACAATGATCTTAGGTTTAAAAACCCCATATTGTATGTAGTGGGCTGTTTTGAGGAGTTTTTGTTGAAATTATACGTAGCAGCAATATTAATAATGTTGTGTTGATTATGCGTAGGGCGCTTTAAAATATTTTGGACCATAGCTAGGAATTGATATGATGGGAATTTTTGGATTGTTTACTTGGTGCTGCGATACACTGAACGCATCATAATTTGCCACCTCAGGAGAATGCATGTCCACCTCTGACCCAGTCACTGCAGAAAAACCATTATATGAGTTGTGTATTATTCTAAGAGAATGGCTATGTGTGCAGGGATTTTCCAGCCTGGCGCTGGCTAGTTCTAACTTAACTGACTCCTCACTCGGACCAGCAGACACGGTAATTGCCTGTGACCAGGCTTGCTTTAGTGGAGTTAGTCAAGTGTGACTCAAACAGAAATCTACGTTTCTTGACAGGATGATGGCGCCTTCCTGGTTAGGGTGAAGGCCGTCTCTCATCAGCATGCCTGGTTTACTCCAGAAAGAGGGCCAATTATCAATAAATGTTAGTCCCTGTTGCATAGAGGGGCTAGCCAGCCACTTGTTAAGCGAGACTAATCTGCTATATCTCTCATCATTCACTCACGGACTGACTGGCGCCAGCTCGCTAGCTGAAATGCTAACAAACAAGAGAAATTAAGAACTGATATACCCCAATCTAAACTTATACAAACACATGACTGTCTGTGCAACTAAGATATTCATGAGCCTGCAAGCTGTGCTCTCAATGTCTCTCAGAGTCATCGATCTTACGTCAGAGAAAAAGAGACTGAGGTGTTTGTACAAGGCGTTCAAGGACCACTGAACAGAGCAGGACACCAGCCGCCAGACTGATAAATAACAATCCATTTTATTTGTTACGCACTTTTCATTTAAATAAATTTTTAAATGCTACAGTACAAACTAGTATTCAAAAGGAATACAAGATTGGCCATCAAAGTAGATAAAATATGACTGAAACACTATCAGCGACGGATGGAAAACAAAAACTAGTGGTTTATTATAAGTGTGTCTATTATATTTCAAGTTATTTGAAAATACAAAAAAAGTTTGTGAACAAGTACTTTTTGAACACATTGAACAATACTGCGATAATGACAATCGTCATCATTTTTCTCATAATAACCGTAATATGAAATGTTCATATATCCTACTGGCAACAGAAATGTTCACAGTGTACATTCAGGTAGTTGCGGTAAGAATATCGTTAGTTGTCGAAGATTGGGATTGTATTATTAAAACAACTGTAGTGAAAAACACAAACTGCTTATATGTGTTATTTTGAGATCATTTAGTTATTAACAATTCAAATCATACTTTGGTAGTTCATTGTATTCATTAGCTGGTTACTCTGTGTTGTGTACATACTATTACTGTGTTGTATACTGTTCAGTAGCCTATATGGCAAGAATTTTCAACTAAATTGTTTTGGGGGCCACATTTCCAGAAATGTGGCCCCCAGGGGGTTCGGACATCTCCCTTCACAATTAGTTTTAGAATATTTCAGAGAAGCACGTCCTCTACAGTGGACATTTGATTGGTAATTACTTATTTGTTCAGAGTTACAGCTAAAAAAGTTACTGTTACTGCTGTTTTTAGAGATTATCTGCAAAAATGCAAATCAGTAATAATTTATACGACAGCACTCAAGTGTTTTGAAGAATCTTCTGCAAAAATGTGAGTCCCTCACAAATTTAAGAATTAAACTTGCGGACCACCAGCTGTATAGCTCAAAGGATGAAAAAGTGAGGACCTAAGATGGAACCTTGAAGAACACTACTGGCATAACTAAAGAAACTGACTGAATCTTAAGGTAACAAGCAACACCTTAGTTGCATAAATTACATTACGGAAAAAATGTGTAACTGCAAAAAAGGAGAAGACTCGGAGGGGCACCTTGAGGAACGCCTCAGTTATCCATCCATCCATCCATCTTCTTTCGCTTATCCGAGGTCGGGTCGCGGGGGCAGCAGCCTAAGCAGGGAAGTCCAGACTTCCCTCTCCCCAGCCACTTCGAGGCGTTCCCAGGCCAGGCGGGAGACAAAGTCTTCCCAACGTGTCCTGGGTCTTTCCCGTGGCCTTCCACAGGTTGGACGTGCCCTAAACACCTCCCTAGGGAGCCGTTCGGGTGGCATCCTGACCAGATGCCCGAGCCACCTCATCTGGCTCCTCTCGATGTGGAGGAGCAGCAGCTTTACTTTGAGCTCCTCCCGGATGGCAGAGCTTCTCACCCTATCTCTAAGAGAGAGCCCCGCCACCCGGCAGAGGAAACTCATTTCGGCCGCTGGCACCCGTTATCTTGTCCTTTTGGTAATGACCCAAAGCTCATGACCATAGGTGAGGATGGGAACGTAGATCGACCGGTAAATTGAGAGCTTTGCCTTTCGGCTCAGCTCCTTCTTCACCACAACGGATCGGTACAACGTCCGCATTACTGAAGACGCCTAGGTACTTGAACTCCTCCACTTGGGGCAGGGTCGCCTCACCAACCCGGAGAATGCACTTCACCCTTTTCCGGGCGAGAACAATGGACTCGGACTTGGAGGTGCTGATTCTCATTCCGGTCGCTTCACACTCAGCTGCGAACCGATTCAGTGAGAGCTGAAGATCCCGGCCAGATGAAGCCATCAGGACCACATCATCTGCAAAAAGCAGAGACCTAATGCTGCAGCCACCAAATCGGAACCCCTCAACGCCTTGACTGCGCCTATAAATTCCGTCCATAAAAGTTATGAAGAGAATCGGTGACAAAGGACAGCCTTGGCGGAGTCCAACCCTCACTGGAAATGTGTCCGACTTACTGCCGGCAATGCGGACCAAGCTCTGACACTGATCATACAGGGAGCGGACCGCCACAATAAGACAGTCCGATACCCCATACTCTCTGAGCACTCCCCACAGGACTTCCGGAGGGACACGGTTGAATGCCTTCTCCAAGTCCACAAAGCACATGTAGACTGGTTGGGCGAACTCCCATGCATTCTCAAGGACCCTGCCGAGAGTATAGAGCTGGTCCACAGTTCCACAACCGGGACGAAAACCACAATGTTCCTCCTGAATCCGAGGTTCGACTATCCGGCGTGGCCTCCTCTCCAGTCAGTACACCTGAATAAACATTATAGGGAAGGCCGAGGAGTGTGATCCCACGATTGTTGGAACACACCCTCCGGTCCCCCTTCTTAAAGAGTTATGTGATTCTCAAGTTTGGACCCCAGTGTTTTATGTTTGCTTACAAGTAGAGATGTCCAATAATATTGTACTGCCTATATTATCTGCAGATAAAGGTTTTAAAATTGAATATTGAAAATGATCAGTATTGATTTCAAAAAGTAAAATGTATGACTTTTTAAAACAGCGCTGTACGGAGTGGTACACGGATGTAGGGAGAAGTACAGAGTGCAAATAAACCTTAAAGGCACTGCCTGTGCGAGCTGGCCCAATCCCATGATATTTACGGCTTTTCACACACACAAGTGAATGCAAGCATACTTGCTCAACAGCCATACAGGTCACACTGAGGATGGCCGTATAAACAACTTTAACACCGTTACAAATATGCGCCACAATGTGAACCCACACCAAACAAGAATGACAAACACATTTCGGGAGAACATCCGCACCGTAACACAACATAAACACAACAGAACAAATACCCAGAACCCCTTGCAACACTAACTCTTCCGGGACGCTACAATATACAAACTTCCGCACCCCCCTATCCCCGCACACCTCAACCCTGCCCACCTCAACCTCCTCATGCTCTCTCTGGGGGAGCATGTCCCAAATTCCAAGCTGCTGTTTTGCGGCAGGTTAAAAAAAATAATTCACTTTGTGACTTCAATGATAAATATTGCAGTGCCATGTTGGCATTTATTTTTCCATGACTTGAATTGATTTATTTTGGAAAACCTTGTTACATTGTTTAATGCATCCAGCGGGGCATCACAACAAAAGTAGGCATAAAAATGTGCTAATTCCATGACTGTATATATCGGTATCGGTTGATATCAGAATCGGTAAATAAGAGTTGGACATAGGCCTTTTTTAATCTTTAACGTTTATATTGATATTTTTAGGCCACATTGCGATACACGATATATATCTCGATATTTTGCCTTAGCCTTGAATGAACACTTGATGCATATAATCACAGCAGTATGATGATTCTGTGTCTACATTAAAACATTCTTCTTCATACTGCATTAATATATGCTACTTTTCAACTTTCATGCAGAGAGGGAAATCACAACTAAGTTAATTTAGCAAAACTGTATTTATTAAACAGTTATTAAACAGTGGCACAAACATTCATGTCATTTCCAAAACAGAAAGTGCAAGATTGTAAGAGACATTTTAAAACAAGCGATTAGTGCACTTTTGTGCATGATATCACTAAGATGACATATCAAAACAACACTAAATTAAAGTGCACTTTTTGTACAGAACGCCAGTACAATAGTTTAAAACATATAAAGTGCACTTTTGTGCATGATATCACACAATATATTTCAATATGTTTCAAATAAAAATGAGCTGTATAATAGGAAATCAAATAGTGTATGTCCTTCGCTATGTGGTAGGTTCCTGCGGACGTCATCTCCTTCAGTTTTAGACTATTTTTTTTATACAGTGTACATCTGGAAATGGTTGCTTGGGCATTTTGTTGGCTGTGGCACCGGCCGGACATGTTGACATGCAGAGCTTCAAACACTCTTCATTCTCTAGCGGGTGACTTTTCAAATGATGCTACACATTAGCAGTGCCACTACTTTTGTAGCAACGCTTTTGCCATATACTTGTAAAACATCTTCCCACTTGAAACCAAACCACCGCCAGACAATGGACCCTGTGCTGTTCTTGTGAATTAATTCTTCCTTCATTTGTTACCAGATTCACACCTTCTGTCTCTCTTATTACCACTTGCTACCTTTCTGCTCAGCGAGAGCATATGACGTTGCGCGCGCATCAGTATGTGATGTATGTAAGAAGGTGCGCTTGTTTTAACTCTCTGTGAGAAGGGGAGACAAGAAAGAGTGAGAAATGCATGCAGCTAAAAGCAACTGCGTGAGGACGTATCCTCCAATATCAAGATATACCGTATTTTTCGGAGTATACTTTTCACCGGCCGAAAATGCATATTAAAGAAGGAAAAAAACATATATAAGTCGCACTCGAGTATAAGTTGCATTTTTGGGGGAAATTTATTTGATAAAATCCAACACCAAGAATAGACATTTGAAAGGCAATTTAAAATAAATAAAAATAGTGAACAACAGGCTGAATAAGTGTACCTTATATGACGCATAAATAACCAACTGAGAACGTGCCTGGTATGTTAATGTAACATATTATGGTAAGACTCAATCAAATAACTAAAACATATAGAACATGCTATATGTTTACCAAACAATCTGCCACTCCTAATCAATAAATCCCATGAAATCTTCTTCCTCGATGTCGCTTCTAAACAACTCTGCCAACTCCAAAGGTATGCGCCGCTTCCTCTTGTCGTTTTCTGCTGCATATTTCACTACGTCCAGCTTGTAATCTGCAGTACAGGATTTCCTTTTCGGTGCCATTTTTGTTCAGCCCTTCTCAGTTTTTATAAGTTACCACCAACGTTGAAATGGCCCATTCTAATAGCTACGGCAGTAGCATATAGCAGTTAGCATCCCTTGACCCACAATGCACTTTTGCCAAGACCCTCCCCCGCCGAATTCTTATTGGTTGACGTGTGTATGACGATTGCTGACATTTTCTTTGTCTCGTCCGCGAATGAGAATATTTTACAGTAATGTGTTAATAATTTCACACATAAGTCGCTCCGAAGTATATGTTGCACCTCCGGCCAAACTATGAAAAAAACTGCGATTTATAATCCAAAAAATACGGTAGTCTTTTTCTATATCGCACAAACCCGCGATATATCGAGAATATCGATATATCACCTAACCCTACTTACAAGGTTCAATGTCAACATAAGGAACTCTCACTGTTTTCAGTGGCCCAAGTCCTTCTATTCGACAGGAGAAATCTGTTTTTTTTTTTTTTTTGGAATTTGCTGCAATTTTTGTACTGACTCCAACATGCCAGCCTGTATGGTGCCATTCCCAGGCCACCAATATATGGTGGTGCTGTTAAGGGTCTTGAGGGTACATGCCCAGGGGATCAATACAGTTCTATACAATCAAAGATGTGACACAATGCTAAGCATGTGCCATTTGGCACCATTCACACCCAACGTCACCTTGTCCTTCCGTTTCTCCTCCGGCAGGCTGTAAGTCAGTAATTGACATTCTCACAAGAGATCAGTGCTGACCTGGAAGCGAGCAGGGGAGCGTTTAGTCTGCGGCAAAAGCTCACAATGCCCCGCTGTTCGGCTGGTAATTATACCCGGGGCACAGAGCTCAGTCACCGCTTATTGAATTCATATCGCATAAAACTCTGGAGAAAGTGCCAGCCGGTGTTGTTATGCAGAAGTCCTCCTATCTCTTTATTGTCGTCCCCCTTTTATTCACCCCATCCCTCATTTAATCAGCCCTGCTCATTCAAAGCCTACTTACGTCCACGTTTAAGTTTTGTTATTTCCTCTGTGTGTCGTGCATGATTTCCCTTCCCAGCCCTGGCCAGGTTGTGTTCGTGTCAGCGTGCTTTCTTTGTCCCTGCCTCTCTGTCACTTTCCATTTCCCCACATTACATTCTCCACCTTATTTCTCCTGTAATTGCCTCCGCATCCAACAGTCTCATTACCTCTCCTTTTTTTTTTACTATTTCTATTATATTTTTATTCATATTTGCAAAGGTCATATTGGAGCCAAGCAGAATACAGATTACTCCACATTGCACTGACCAAGCATTAGTGTGCATTCTACTTCCATTGATGTGATTCCAATGGACCGCAAGAGTAACTCGTAGTATGTTTTGTTGTTGTTGCTCTGCTGCAGTTCATCTCCACTCCAATAGTTCATTAGCCGGCCACTTGGGGGCGTCATGGCCATATGCTTTCATTCCCAAACCAGCATGCAACTGCAAACAGTTTCTCGGGCCACATCCAGTCCACTATCTCCAGTATGCACAACCTGATGGGTGCCCGCATCTCCCTTTACCCCCTTCCCTTCCATTTATTAAATCAGCAGTGATTTAAAAAAAAATAAAAGATGCCAGATTGAAATGTCACAAGCGTATCTCGAACTGCCAGAACATTAACCCGGTCCACCTCGGGTGCCATTCTGATGGAAGGGATGGAGTGTGGAGATTGGGTTTAGCGGGGAAAACATGAGGAAGGTGGGGTGATCCAGCATTGATTAAGACCCCTGGAGGGTTTGCACAAGCAGGTAGATAAAGTGGGAAAGAGTCCAACAAGTTGGATGCAAAAGTCCAAAAACAGGATGATGAAGAAAGGATGAGGAGGTAGACCAATTGCATCAGGGTGAGTCAGATCATGAATAGCGATAAGTGTGGGCATTGATCTTGAAAGGGGGAGTGGAACAGACCAGGAGTAGATGTATGGAACATATCAGTGGGAGTAATTTGGTTGATAATAGGCTGATAGAGCAGGTGGCTGCTCTCAATGCCTGTCATAAATCTTTCATTGTTGCTTCTTGTCTCCCCCATCTCTTCTTTTCAACCATTTGTACCTGGACGGCCATCTCAACTGCACTATACCACAGCACAGGGATGCATTTTTGAACAAGAAAAAGAGATAATGGGTGCAGCTAGGAAGAAGAGCCAAAACGTTGACTCAAGTAAGAGTACTGTTACTGAAGGAGCACGACTAAGTCTGGGCGATATGGACCTAAATTGATATCCCGGTGTTTTTAGGCCTAATGGCGATATAGGACATATCTTAGACAAAAGGTTGCCTAAGTGTTTTATGGCTAGATAACCAGTGTTAGGAGTGCTAAGGTATTTTTTGTTGTAAGTAGTAACGTGTTGTAGGGCTGGGCGATATATCGATATACCGTATTTTTCGGACTATAAGTCGCAGTTTTTTTCCATACTTTGGCCGGGGGTGCGACTTATACTCCGGAGCAACTTATGTGTGAAATTATTAACACATTACCGTAAAATATCAAATATTATTTAACTCATTCATGTAAGAGACCCGACGCATAAGATTTCATGGGATTTAGCGATTAGGAGTGAGAGACTGTTTGGTAAACGTATAGCATGTTCTATGTGTTATAGTTATTTGAATGACTCTTACCATAATATGTTACGTTAACATACCAGGCACCTTCTCAGTTGGTTATTTATGCGTCATATAACGTACACTTATTCAGCCTGTTGTTCACTATTCTTTATTTACTTTAAATTAGGGCTGGGCGATAAATCGCGTATATATGCTTTCCGTGTGGCCTGTAAAAAGACCATTACTAGGATAATGGATATCTCCGGAGAGCCAAAATTTGAAGCAATGGATGGAAATCCCAATGAACATATATAAAATGGAGAAAATAACTGCTTTTATTCATTTTAGATTGGAGAAGTTGACTTCATACTGGGAAAACTGGGTCAATTATGTCACGCCCCATAAGCCTGACTTTAATTGCTCGAATTAGTGATTGTACTGTTAAAAAAAAAAAAGATTACTCCCTATATATATATATATATATATATATATATATATATATATATATATATATATACATATATATACATACATATATATACATATATATACATACATATATATACATATACATATATCTGTTTATAATTTTTTATTTTATTTCTGATTATTATTATTAATAATGTATTATTTCTTTCTTTTTTTAATTAATGTATTTGAAAATACTATTTGGTTTTCCTCCTGTTTCTTTCTTTTTTTGTGGGGTTGGGGTATGGTTGGGATATAAACACTAAAATACATTTTGACATTTAAAACAGACAACAGGTGTATGATGTATGTAAATATGATGTAATGCAGTGTTTTTCAACCTTTTTTGAGGCCGAGGCACATTTTTTGCGTTGAAAAATTGCGGAGCCACACCACCAGCAGAAATCATTTAAAAACGAAACTCAGTTGACAATGAAAAGTTGTCGTCACAATTGTCGGGTATGACTTTAAACCACAACCAAGCATGTATCACTATAGCTCTTGTCTGTGTCATCACTGGTCACATCACACCCTGAATTATTTGGAGTTTTTTGCTGTTTTCCTGTGTGTAATTTTTTAGTTCTTATCTTTCGCTCCTAATTTGGTGGCTTTTTCTCTTTTTTTTGGTATTTTCCTGTAGAAGTGTCATGTCTTCCTTTGAGCGATATTTCCCACATCTACTTTGTTTTGCTTTTGATCAAGAATAGTTCAGTTTGTTTTTATTATTTTTTTGTGGACATTATTGATTGTCATTTCATGTTCGGATGTACATTGTGTATGCAGTCTTTACGCCAAAGTAAGTCTTTGCTGTCGTCCATCATTCTGTTTTGTTTAATTTGTAGCCAGTCCAGTTTTAGTTTCATTCTGCATAGCCTTCACTAAACTTCAATGCCTTTTCTTAGGGGCACTCACCTTTTGTTTATGTTTGGTTTATGCATTAGACACCTTTTTACCTGCAAGCATTTCTTTCTTTTTTTTTACATTTTATTTTTATTGACATCCAGCATCAGACATTCCTATCCATTACATCAGTGTTTTTCAACCACTGTGCCGTGGCACACTTGTGTGCCATGAGATACAGTCAGGTGTGCCGTGGGAGATTATTTAGTTTCACCTATTTGGGTTAAAAATATTTTTTGCAAACCAGTAATTATAGTCTGCAAATGATGTGTTGTTGTTGAGTGTCGGTGCTGTCTCGAGCTCGGCAGAGTAACCGTGTAATACTCTTCCATATCAGTAGATGTCAGCCGGTAACTAATTGCTTTTTAGATGTCAAAACAGCGGGAGGCAGCGTGCAGGTAAAAAGGTGTCTAATGTTTCAACCAAATACAAACAAAAAGTGAGTTCCCCTAAGAAAAGGCATTGAAGCTTAGGGAAGGTTATGCAGAACGAGACTAAAACTGAACTGGCTACAAAGTAATTGATTGATTGATTGATTCATACTTTTATTAGTAGATTGCACAGTACAGTACATATTCCGTACAATTGACCACTAAATGGTAACACCCGAATAAGTTTTTCAACTTGTTTAAGTCGGGGTCCACGTTAATCAATTCATGGTAAACTAAAAGAGAATGCTGGAGGAGAGCAAAGACTTACTGTGGAGCAAAGACAACGCCCACAACGTACACCTGAACATGACATGACAATCAACAATGTCCCCACAAAGAGGGATACAAACAACTGAAATATTCTTAATTTGTTAAAAAAAAGTAGATGCGGGAAATATTGCTCAAAAGAAGACATGAAACTGATCAAGGTAAATACCAAAAAAAAAGAGAAAAAGCCATCAAAATAGGAGCGCAAGACAAGAACTAAAACACTAGAAACAGGAAAACAGCAAAAAACTCCAAATAAGTCAGGGTGTGATGTGACAGGTGGTGACAGTACACCTACACCAACAGCGGGAGGCAGTGTGCAGGTAAAAATGTGTCTAATGCTTAAACCAAAAATATACAAAAGTTGAGTGCCCCTAAGAAAAGGCATTGAAGCTTAGGGAAGGTTATGCGGAACGGAACTAAAACTGAACTGGCTGCAAAGTAAACAAAAACAGAATGCTGGAAGACCGCAAAGACTTATTGTGGAGCAAAGACGGCGTCTACGATGTACACCCGAACATGACAATCAATAATGGAGATGGACCATCAAGCTGGATAAAAACAACTGAAATATTATTGATTACTTTGGGAAGTATCGCTCAAAGGAAGACATGAAACTGCCACAGGAAAATACCAAATAAAGAGGAAAAAGCCACCAAAATAGGAGCGCAAGACAAGAACTAAAACACTACACAAAAGAAAACAGCAATACACTCCAAATAAGTCAGGGGGTGATGTGACAGGTGGTGACAGTACACCTACTTTGAGACAAGAGCTATAGTGATACATGCTGGGTTATGCTTTAAAGTCATATCCAACAATTGCGACGACGACTTTTTACTGTCAACTGAGTTTCGTTTTTTTAAGATTTCTGCCGGTGGTGTGCCTCCGCATTTTTTCAACGCAAAAAATGTGCCTTGGCTCAAAAAAGGTTGAAAAACACGGGGCTAAATGAACCTCTTCAACACACTATTTGATGCATTTGAACTACTCTGACAGGTATAATTTCTCCAAAAACTTACTGAAGTAAATGTGGCACTTTAGTACCCATCTCTGATCGTTTTGTTTAGCCATCAGTGCCAAAAGCATTTTGATTGCTTTTAGTTGATGTAACTTTTAAAAGGCATTTAAGAGTCTGTAAATAAGCGAGGAGCAGTTCATTGCAAATTATAGCTCAGAAAGCTCTATTTTTCTCAGTACGCACTGCGCTTCATTCTGCACTTTCCCTCCACTTAAGACATTGCGACTGTCTCTGTCTTTTCCACCCCCGCCCCCTCCCTTCTGCAACCTTCCCTCCCTGCCTATGTGGCGTCCTTGTTTCCATTGCGCCGCTCCCTTGACGAGGCCATAACTCACCAGGACCGAGGGTCTTGTTTGCATCAGGAGGGTAATTAAAGGTAGTGTATGTAGAAGCGCTGAGGCCATGATGAATGAGCTGGCCTAGATAGGCCACACTTAACTGACACGGATGGCACAAGCACCGATTAAAAAAGGTGCAATTGGTACAGTGTTGGGTTTTTACTATTCATGGAAGACAATACTACAGTAAATACACATACGTAGTCTGATAAATACCAATGCAAAATCTGTATCTGTAAGGCCGCATTTACACTGCACACTAGGGTTGTACGGAATACCGGTACTAGTATAGTATCGTGGTACTAATGAATCAAAAAAGGTACTATACTCGGTTTGAAAAGTACCAGTTCGCCGTATTAGATTTTTTTTTTTTTTACAGGCATGACGGCGCATCGTTGTCACGTCGTGACATTGCTGGTTTTACGAGCAGAGGAGCATGTTCGGCAGCGCACAATCACAGAGTACTTACAAGCAGACAGTGTTTAGACAGAAAAGGGATAATGGACGCATTTTGGCTTAAAAAGTAACAATAAAGGCAAAGCTATAACACTGAAACGCCCTTAGGAAAAGGTGCTTTAAAAGATGGCTAGCTAGTTAGCGGCTGATGTTCATCGGCAATCGGCAGTTTTTTAGCTACTTTTAAATCACTAAAAAGTGAGTTTCTTACAAGTAACATTATCAATACAGGACGAGGAGTAGCTAAACATGTTTCACTACACACCGTAGGATACAATAGCTCACTGGCATCACAATGTAAAAAAATACCATGGGTAGATCTACACCTGACATCCACTGTAATGATGCCAAGTCCAAGAGTGTATCTAGTCGATACTACTATGATTACATCGATATTTGTTTTATCATCACAAAACTGTTTTTTCTTTTTTAAGTTAATATTATATTCATAAACTCTGGAAATAAGTCCCTGGACAAATGAGAACTTAAATTGTGACCAATGTATAACCCTGGTATTGGATCGATACCTAAATGTGTGGTATCATCCAAAACAAATGTAAAGTATCCAAACAGAAGAATAAGTGATTAATACATTTTAACAGAAGTGTAGACAGAACATGTTGAAATGTAAAGTAAGCAGATATTAACAGTAAATAAACAAGTGGATTAATAATCACTTTTGACAGCCTGTCCATCATTTTGACAAAATAATAGGTAGAAAAATGACAATATGTTACTGCGTTAGTCAGCAGACTAATTAGGAGCCTTTGTTTGCTTACTTAATATTAAAAGACAAGTTGTCTAGTATGATCACTATTTTATTGAAGGACTAAATTGTTCTTCGATTGCAATAATAAACAGATGTTTTTGATTAATTGATTGATTGAAACTTATGAGCACAGTACAGTACATATTCCGTACAATTGATCACTAAATGGTAACACCCGAATAAGTTTTTTAACTTGTTTAAGTAGGGGTCCACGTTAATCAATTCATGGTACAAATATGTACTATCAGCATAATACAGTCATCACACAAGTTAATCATCAGAGTATATACATTGAATTATTTACATTATTTACAATCCCGGAGGTGGGACGTTGAGGGGGGGTAATGGGTCTTATTTTTATAGTCTTTGGTATGACCCGGCCGGGGTTTGAACTCACAACCTACCCGTCTTAGGGCGGACACTCTAACCACTAAGCCACTGAGTAGGTATAGATGTTTAATGTATCCTAAGATTTTTTGTTAAAATCAGGCCAATAACGCCATTTGTTTGTGGTCCCGTTTATTTGGAAAAGTATCGGTACCAAAATATTGGTATCGATACAACCCTACTTCACACCGAATCAGATTTTTTGCCCCGAAGTGACACAGATCGGATTTTTTTTGCCAGTTTTGACGCTCCAAAGTGATTGAAACACAATCTTGTCGCATCAGAATCAGGCCACATCAGGAGGTAGTCCAAATCCGATCTTTCAAAAGTGACTTCAGTATAAACGGAAATGCGATCCGATTGCGACTTTTTCCGTCACCTCCGTCATTCGTGTGGGCGGGGAAAGAAGCAGCCCTCCGACGTAAGTGGATACGTCAAGACAACTCTGGTTTCAGTGAGCAAAGTCTTTTTTCGAGAGGCTATTTTTCGGTGCATCACTAATCAATGGTGCACGAATAACAGGCTATTTGTGATACATGAATATTCCAAAGAAATAGTTATTTGTGAATGACGAGAATAATACATTGCGTAATTTGCTTACATAAGTGAGTTGAAAAATAAAGCCAATGTCCGTGTCTCCTCTACTTAACAGCCATACAAAGATTAGAATCAATCAATCAATCAATCAAGATTTTCGTTCACTTTTGTCTAAAAGCGCCAAATTTGGCACAGGTGTAGCTCAGGGCATACTTAAATGATTTAGCTAGGGCGCCCGCACCGCTGACCTTTGTGGTCGACAAAGCTTTTGTCTCTAACATTTGAAACAGATGAGCTACAAATGTAAACTTTGTGTCTACTTCATGTGTTTTGACAATTAGAAATGTGTTGGAATGCTCATTTTTATTTTGGGGTGTGCCTACACCCCAAATTTGCATATTTCCAAGTGGCGTTTTGCTATTCTGAAGACATTGGACGTAACTTGGGCATTGCAATGAGTAAAACTTGGGCATTGTAATGAATAAAACCTGGTGCAACATGCATGATTCCTTTCTAATGTTTATAAGAAATGTTCACATATCACACAATGAATACCACTGGTTTGGGGATGACTTGATCGGAGCTTTTTAGGACTTAATAGGGAGGGAACAGCATGCATTCTAGCCCTTTTAACACAAGAACTACTACAGTAGCTTCTGCAGCATTTGTGGTATTTAGCCTTATTTAATACAAGTGTTGATTTGATACCTGAACCATCATACAATGGATCAATTGCAACATTTATACACTAAGGTACAGAATTTGCAATTTCAGTGAAATCTTTGAGATCCTTTTCTCGCGACAAAAGTTCCTTCGCTTTTGGGTGTTTGTAAGGGGTCAGCAGACTGTAATTGGCAGAGACTACATAAGTCCCACTTGATGCTGCTGCTGCTACTACTACTATCAGATGATTTGGAGGCCATATTGTTTGATAATAGCTACACTGAAAAATGCATTACATGAAAATACATTTGGGGGGGTGGGTAACACTGACTTTCTCTACTTTTACTAATGTTACAATGAAATATATATGTAGCTTTACATTCTATCTGTGTTGAAATATATGTGCAATACATTTTGGTAGATAATGGCTATGTTGTTCTCTAATAAATAAATGATCATAAATTTGATCATTCCAGTATGTTTCTGATGCTCAAAAAAACCTAAAATAGTTTGCCAAAAGTATCAAAAGTTAAGGTACACCTCATGTTTTACATCGCCGCCATCTTGGAACAATGCTTATTAGGTGTCCAGACACACCTAATCATGAAGATGATTTTTCCATCATATTTCAAATTTTCAAAAAAACATGAAATACACATCAAGTTTGGATTTGTAGCTCATCTGGTTCAAATGTAGAGGCAAAAGCGTGTTCAGGTGGTGGCCGTATTGGATCAGCCCTAGCCAGATCATTTAAATATGCCCTGAGCTTCACCTGTGCCAAATTTGGCGCTTTTAGACAAAAGTGAACGAACACACCCAAAAATCTCCCTAAGGGCCCCCCCACTATCCTAAAGGAATCATCCATCCATCCATCCATTTTCTACCGCTTATTCCCTTTCGGGGTTGCGGGGGGCGCTGGCGCCTATCTCAGCTACAATCGGGCGGAAGGCAGGGTACACCCTGGACAAGTCGCCACCTCATCGCAGGGCCAACACAGATAGACAGACAACATTCACACTCACATTCACACACTAGGGCCAATTTAGTGTTGCCAATAAAGTACTATCTATCTCTCTCTACATATAAATATCCATTCATATTACTTTAATAGATTTTCACGTAAAAAAACCCCACAATTTTTTAAGGTGTGGTGACCAAATCTGACTTAATCATTTACAGAAACCGGTCAGCTTCCTTTGTTTTCACTTTATTGAACTGGACATACAAGTGACGTCGAGGCGACATTGGGGCCACACTGGTGCCACATTGGAGCGTGTGGGTGTTTATACCAGAGTCTGATTAATATCACATTTTACTTGCAGTGCAAATAGCCGGATGGAAAAAAATCAGATTTTGAAAACAAATCTGATCTGGGCCACTAAATGTAGTCTAAGATTACGACATTATGTATTACAGTCAGTACAATGGGTAGTAACATGCTACTTTGACTCCGTTACATTTACTTTGGAAACTTTGGAATAAATTGTACTTGTCAAAGTGGTTTTAATGTAACATACATTTGACTTTTACTTGAGTGTTTTTGTGAAGCCACTTTTAGTCCTTTAAATTGAGTTATTCTGATTGTTACGTTGATTTGAATCTGTTGATTACAATTTGCCAAAAATGTGTATTGCTTTGGCTTGTCGGACACTTCTTTTGTCACATTTCCCAAATCCAATCCAAGCACAAGGCATACAATTAAATTAAAATGTTATATTACGATTATCATGACCAAAATGTTCGCGGTTACTTATATCACCGAATTGTTGAATGCGTTTTACACACACAATAAAATCTTTTGACCATTTTTTTTAATTAACATATCAGAATATTTGTATCTAAGTTATCACAAAACTTTGAGTTACATTGAGTTCCAAAAGCTGTCTTTGATATTACCAAGCAAAAGAATTGTAAAACTTCACTGTGTAGGATGGGGAGCAACATGAGAGTGTCAGTTTCTTTGATGTATTGTAATCCACAGGAATATTTTGTCTTTACCCGAGATCTACAAAGCGGAGAAGAGGCAGGGCCTGTCCTCCCTCCAGGCACCTTTTCTTTAAACTGTTTTACGACCTTTTCTTTGAACTGTTTTGTAACCAAATACTGTTTATGACCCCCTCCGTTAGATACAGCTGTTGCCATGTAATCAGGGAAAGTCCAAATAAAAGAGTAGGCATAATTTTTCGTACAGTGTCTACAATTTTCTCCTCAATTGAGCTAAATTGAATTATGTATGTTTGATTCCTTGCTTCTTGTCTTGTTTAATTGATGTCATCAGTGTTTGAACCTGACATAACAAAAAATAGAAACACTATTTTGCATGCTTTGTGTTTATTACGATCCTATGATAGTGTTTTAGTCTTAGTATTTGATCTGTATTGTTTGTCACATAGCATCAAGCAGCAGTTGGCAGGTTGGTGTTCCTGGCTAAAATAGTTGTGTGTTTCTACCTTCAAGGTACTTAGACCCTATTTCTACATTCATTCATTTACACACACAAGCTGTCATGCAAGGCCCTAACCACGACCCACCAGCAGCAAGGATGAAGTTTCTTGCTCAAGGACACAATGGACGTTGACTATAATGGTGTAAGCCAAGGATCGAACCAGGAATCCTCAGATTGCTGGCACGGCCGTTTCACCGACCGAGCCACGAATGTTTAGCTCTAAAAACACAATTTTTAAAGGTCAATTATTTTCATGTTGCTGCTGACCTTCTAACATGTCCAGGGCACTTTATTTCACTTTTTGTTCTTTTGTGTTTTTGTTAGCTGAAGAATTGAACATAATTAAATGTTATTTTTTTAAAGAAGATTGGAGATTATATTGCACTTTTCTTACATTTCTTTCAAGGCTTTTTCTTTTGTCCTATCTAATAAGACTTCTTAAATTAGGATTACAAAACCATTTTTTTCATACTTTGTGTTTTTGGGATCCCCATCAGTCCCAAAAATTGAAAAACAAGGCATGGTGGAAATATTTAGTTTTGTCAAGAAATATTTCCATTCATGGGTAAGTTTATGGGCCAAACTATATCGGGATATGAGTTTTGATCCATATGGCCCAAGCTCAACAATCTTGTTAGTGACAGTGCTAGCACAGTTTAGGGATGTTCTCTGTTGAATTGAGCATTATAGTAGGCCTTGTGTTGGCATTGTGTTTATATGTCTGAGTGTACAAGTGTACATTCAGTGTGAATTAAATTGTGATATTTAAGACATTTCAAATTGCAACTACATTTTTTACATTTAGTAGCACCAATGCTACTGGTGAAAAAGTTAATGTGCACAAATGGATATATTTGTTGCTAAGACTGTAACTTGTTTATATACATTTAGATTGATGTAAAAAATTTTTATGGGAAACAACGTTATTGTCTCTTGTTTTCATGTTAGCATTTAAGATAGCGAGCTGGCACCAGTCAGTGGATGCATTTATTTAAGATGCAGTAATCAATCACGCTTTTTTAATAGTCTTAATTTAAAACGGTAATACTAACTGTCGGGGGTTAGCGGTAATCATTACTAATGTTTATCGTTACAGCCCTATTAAGCACTAGTCCTGTTTGACTCCATTTAACCAATTAAAAGGTGCCTGTTAGTCACATGACCACACTCAAAAATAGGGTGGGCTAAACTGTCAAAAATATTTACGTCACAGGCTGACAGCAATTGAGAAATCGACAGCGACTTGCGGTCAGAAGAGGCTTCACGCCTTTTGTAAGCATTGTTTACTTACAAACTAGGAAAAATAACGTTAGTATCCGTCCCGATCATCTGTGTCAGGAGAAATGTTCACCTTTGAGCCTCCAAGAATTCCACTTTCTCAAGTATCGCCAATAATTGTGTTGAAATCTGGGGTAACAATTACAAATCAAACATCAACTCTACGTTATTACTTCAAAAGGAAGTATATTCTTTTATTATCGTGTTAAGCAATGTCAGCTAAGATTTATCTGAGAGCCAGATGCAGTCATCATCAAAAGAGCCACATTTGGCCCGAGAGCCATAGGTTTCCTACCCCTGGTCTACCATATATAAAGATATCCACTGATGTCACAATCGGGAAAACATCACAAATTGGGCACATTTCAACTGGCTTGTTCGGAGGAAGTATGAAGGAAGGCAATCTTTTTTTTACAAGTATTTCCGCCTCGCATTTGTGGTTTGATCTCAAATTTTCAGGACTTATGTAGATCCCAAACACACAACATCAGTCACCAATAGGTAATAAAAGTTGATTTTGCATATTAGGTTGGCTAGTCTACACACCTCTGGTAATAATGGTGGCATATCAATGCAATTTTCTGGTGAACTAGTGTCTTGATTGAGCTATAGGGGTGTGTTGAAGGTATTTCTACCTTTAAAATCGACTGAAGCGGAGTGCACTTGAGAAAAAAAAACATCCTCAGCTGCATCTATTCGCGGCCAACAAGTCTGCCTGTCGCCAGCTCCATTAATGCTCAAAGAAGGGTCTTTCAGAGTGCACACCTGTGAATTAGCATAATAGATTTGACAGATGGTGCACCGCATATTTAAAGATTCCTATACCTTGTTGGCTCAGAGTGGAATTAAAATGGTGCATATGTATGTCTGGATGGTCTGTTGAAGTGTAATGAGCCATTGCAAATATATTCAGTATGATACTGTGCGGTTCGACATCGCCAAAACCTGCAACCACAGTAATTAACATAGGTCAATTAATCCCTCTGTAAAAAGACCATTCACATATGTGCTCCAATTTTTATTGTGATTTTTATTCGCTCATCAGTTGTTTCTTTTTTATATATAATTGTAAACATTTATATATACATTTTTTTTTTTACAAATTTGTACGTCTTTTTTTTTTCCAGGCAAATCATTAAGTTACTGTAGATGCCCACATCGGCTGTTCAGATTTACTTTACAAAAGTGAAGAGTAGGATACTTCTCTTGTCGCCTTATTTGTATTTGACTTTACTAAATGTATTTATATTATCATTTAGTGCAACCGGGCCGGAGCAGGAGGGGGTAGAAAGAGAAAAAAAAGAAAACAGAGGGGGAAATTGTGGGGACGAGAGGCGGATAGGACAAGGAGACAAAAACAACAACAGCAATCACAACAACAACAACAATAAAGCAACATCAGCAAATACGATAAGTACAAATATGATGGTAAAAGTGATAGCAAAGAAGCAGTTAGCGAGATAAATAATACAGAAATGACAATGAGCATTGTTACACTACATAAATACTAATACCAATAGAAATAGTGCTATTGTTAATGAATAATACCAATAATGTACCTCTTTCAACAATACGGTTGTTCAAATGCAACAATACATATACGTAACAATAACTTGAGATACAAAAGAATGCAGGAAAATGGAGGGGAAGAAAGAGAAGCAACCTATATTAACTTTGTAGATTGTTATAGTAACAATAGGTTAAGCTTTGTCAGTGTGCCATGTGTTATCCAGTTTAACCTAGAGTAACAACGTTCATTTGTTTGATGAAACGTGATTATGTGAATGAGTGTATGTTTGTACAGTGAATGTATATGTACAGTATGTGTATATGTATGTTTGTAAATTGAATGTATAGGGAATTGTACGTCTTTAAATTACAGATTGGCCGTTTATCAGCCAGGCCAATATTTGGCATTTTGATGTATATCTAAATCTATATATATATATATATATATATATATATATATATATATATATATACACACATATATATATATATATATATATATATATACATATATATATATATATATATACATATATATATATACATATATATATATACACATATATATATATATATATATATATATATATATATATATATATATATATATATATATATATATATATATATTGATAACTCCAACTACATCAGCAGGTACGATACATTCACATAATACTAGTCTGTAGTAATTAAAAAACAAATAATTAGTGAAGTACGTAGTAAAAGGTACTGCTCAAGCACTAGCCATCGGGCCGTGCATGAGAAAAGTTCCTTTTTTGCTGGAACACAATTATTTTTCGACTAATTTAAGTAGGGCTGGGCAATAAAACGATAACGATATATATCGCGATAGACATGTGATCAATATCAATAGAAAATGGGGTCTATAGAACGTTCGATAATTTCACTGAGTTCTGTTAGAAAAAAATAGTAAGAAACGCAGAGCCGGAACCGCACGGCATTCTGGGGGGTGTAGGCAAGGGAAGGGCTTTAGCCTTTCGACCTTTCACGGCCGAGCTTGAACCGCAAGGCAGTCTGGGAAATGCTAACAGGGAAAAAAAAAGAAAAAGCAACGATTGATTGATACTTTTATTAGTAGATTGCACAGTTCAGTACATATTCCGTACAATTGACCACTAAATGGTAACACCCGAATAAGTTTTTCAACTTGTTTAAGTCGGGGTCCACGTAAATCAACTAAACGGGAATATGAGTGCGGCAGCACGAGATTAAATTGTAAATAAAAAAGGAAACGTCACGTCACCAGTTTGGCAGTATTTTGGATTGTTTAAGTCCGATACGAATCAGAGTAATACTGTCTGCAAACTTTTCAAGGTCGTAGTCCCGACCGAGTCTTGGAACACGACAAACTTATTTTACCACCTGAGCCGCTCTCACCCGCTGGAGTACAGCAGCAAACAGCCACAACATCAGCCGGTGCAAGTGGAACAGCACCGAAGCGGCAACAACAGACCACCATCGAGAGGCACTCGGCAGCAGTGCCATAAGACAAAAATTCAAAACATTATAAAGAAATAAGGGATGCAGTGGTGTATCAATTAGCGAAGGACATGCCACCGCTCAGCATAGTTGAGAAGTCTGGGTAAGCATTTATTTAATGTCAATATTTGCACATCGACCAGTATTTTCATTTATTTGACTGTTTTTCTTAATGCTGACCTCGTTCTAAAGGTTAAAGGTTATATTTGAAATAAAAGTATTTAAATTCAGCCTTTTTTCCTCCTGGTCTTTATTTAGAATAGTTTTTTGGGTTTTTTTATCGATAATTATCGATATCGACTGATATGAAACACTTATATCGTGATACATTTTTTAGTCATATCGCCCAGCCCTAAATTTAAGCATAAAAGATATTCTCAATGTATATCATCATGTTTCATCCGCAGCTTGCAGGATGAATACAATGATCCCCATTTATCTCGATCTCGTGCCTTTTTGACGCATTCACGGAAGCTAAGCTTGGTCTAGTCTTTGATGTTAGAAGCCCATGTTGCTTCCTCTCTTTCCTTCTACTAACTGTCTCTATTAACCATCTTTCCTGATTCCGCGGCCCAAATATTTAAGTTTAAGTGTTTTAATTGGATTGAGTAGTAGTTTATTACCATGCATTGTTTCTAAGATGTGTGTGTTTGTTTGCTTCCAACTTCTTTGATGACGGTTTAGGTAAGGTCCATGTCTCAGATGCATACAGTAGGGTAGACCACACATATTATCTCAGCATTCTTGCGAGTGCATCCAGTTCCAGAATAAACAAAAACAAGAGTGGATGAGGAGGAAAAAGGTGAAAGATGCAAAAATACTGTCATCCCATATGCATCAGGTCTACCCGGGAAACTCAGAAGAATTCTTAACCAACACAATATTCTGGTACACTTCAAACCAGGCAACACTCTGAGACGGAGACGAGTGCATCCTAAAGACCGGACACCTCACACTCACAAAAACAATCTGGTGTATGCTATATAATGTAATGATGAATCCCCTGAGCAAACTCTTCAGGCCAAGACTCAGCTGTCTCCCTGCGCCTCAGGGATAAACAGCATTCCTTTGAGAACACAAATGTACAGATTCTGGACAGGGAGAACGGATGGTACGAATGAGGAGTGAGGAAAGCCATCTACGTCGAGGTTAAAAAACCATCCCTGCACAGAGGAGGTGGTCTCCCACATACAACACCGTCCTTTCAACCATTCCCAAAAGACATGCCTCCAACAAATAACAGGAGTTAGACACATTAAGCTCACAGATGGTCCTGAATGCCAGTTGTTTATAGCTGAATGGAATGCAAATGTGGGTGATTCCGACTAATTTGGGCGGTTAGTGATCCATCTACAGCAGACCTGGGCAAATTAAGGCCCGGGGGCCACATGCGGCCCGTTAAGCCTTTCAATCTGGCCCGCCGGACATTCCCAAATAGTTTTTTTTAGATCTTTAATATGGAAACTGTGGCTGCCATTATGATGTGCAGTGATGTTTTCTAATGACTGTAAGTCTTGAACTATACAAATTATTTCAATGGTTGGAATCTGCGCTTATGGATGATATACCAGTTACTATGGTAATTGAATTAGTTACTATGGTCATCTCATTGGTTACTAAGGTCATCTCATTAGTTACTATGGTTATCTACGTCACAGCAGCTCAGACGAGGCACCAAGCAGTGATGGCGGGAAGCGTTTCCACAGACAACCCAAGGAGCTTTTCACAACAAAGTTCTAAAACTTAGTGATATATCAGATAAATCAGATTGTAGGTGGGTTTATTTTGTAGCCTTCGTGTTCATATTTCACTGTTTGTTAGATTTTTGCTGTGTTTCGCTTGATTGTAAAATATGTCGATCGAAAGGGGGTGTGATATTCATATTTTGTCAATATTCCGTGTTTTATCATTTATAGACATATGTAAAATTCCATTATGGTTTTTCAAGGTGGTCTGTCATAACATTTTCAGCATTCAATCAGACATTTTGAATTTTTGTATAAGTGTCCCAAAAAATAGATATACCGGCCCCCCAGACACATTTTTTTCTCTAAATGTGGCCCCCCGAGTCAAAATAATTGCCCAGGCCTGATCTACAGCGATCGTTCTGCCACACGCGAGGGCATTGGCATTGATAGTAGGATTGTTTGTTTGCATTTAAGCAGTTGTTTTTCTTGCTACGATAGGGTGAAAGCATTCTTGCCCAGGCACACCCTCCTGGTGTAAATAGTTGGAGATTTGGCACCACCCACGAGGCTAGATCTGACCAACGTAAGCCTATGAGCATGAACTAACGAAGCCACCTCGGATGAGATACGAAACATCTTCGAAGAAAAACCAAACAGTCCAGTTGTGATCGATTGAAAGCCCTGAACTTACAATGACCGGGGTGAATAAGAACATCCACAGGCCATCAGAGGGCCGTTTGTAACAGTATGAATATAAATCTATGAATTTTCTTCATGATATTACACAATTGCCTTTCCATTTGATTACAGTATTGTATTTTTTACATACACGGAAAAAAATTATCTGTAGATTTTGCTGGCAGCTCAGTCACCAGAACTTTATCAAAAATGTATGGCGGTTTCTACAGAACACAAAGTACAATAATATAATACTTACATTATTACATAGTATTCAAGTTTTAAACATATGCAATTGTATAAAGTGCATGTATTTTTTCGGTCAAGTATTTTGACGCATTTTGATTCCAGGATTTTGCGGGCCATATAACAAACGGGACAAGCGGTAAAAAATGGATGGATAACATGACTTGGCTGGCCAGATGTGGCCTGCGGGCCTTGAGTTCGTCGCCGGATTTAGATAACTGCTGTCAGGCTGAATTTTTATTGTGAAGCTTGCGTGGTTGGCTTTAGAGAGCTTGACAAATGTAATGTTTTGGCGTGACAAAGATTAATAGCTCACATGATGGCTCTTTTTGTCATTCTGTCATTTAACGCTTGTATTTAATGTTATATACTGTATTTTGAATCGCTTTCATGTGTCCTGTGTACAATTTGAGTGACTTAAGAGTTTATTTAGCTACGATATACAAACCCTTTTTCCATATGAGTTGGGAAATTGTGTTAGATGTAAATATAAACGGAATACAATAATTTGCAAATCATTTTCAACCCATATTCAGTTAAATTTGCTACAAACACAACATATTTGATGTTCAAACAGATAAACTTTTTTTATTTTTGCAAATAATCATTAACTTTAGAATTTGTTGCTAGCAACACATGACAAAGAAGTTGGGAAAGGTGGCAATAAATACTGATAAAGTTGAGGAATGCTCATCAAACACTTAACTGGAACAATCCACATGTGTGCAGGCTAATTGGGAACAGCTTCCCAAAAAATTCTGTCTTTCACAAGAAAGGATCGGGCGAGGTACACCCCTTTGTCCACAACTGCGTGAGCAAATTGTCAAACAGTTAAGGAACGTTTCTCAAAGTGCAATTGCAAAAAATTTAGGGATTTCAACATATACGGCCTATAATATCATCAAAAGGTTCAGAGAATCTGGACAAATCACTCCACATAAGCGGCATGGCCGGAAACCAACATTGAATGACCGTGACCTTCGATCCCTGAGACGGCACTGTATCAAAAACCGACATCAATCTCTAAAGGATATCACCACATTGGCTCAGGAACACTTCAGAAAACCACTGTCACTAAATACAGTTAGTCGCTACATCTGTAAGTGCAAGTTAAAGCTCTACAATGCAAAGCGAAAGCCATTTATCAACAACATCCAGAAACGCCGCCGGCTTCTCTGGGCCCAAAATCATCTAAGATGGACTGATGCAAAGTGGAAAAGTGTTCTGTGATCTGACGAGTCCACATTTCAAATTGTTTTTGGAAATATTCGACATCGTGTCATCCGGACCAAAGGGGAAGCGAACCATCCAGACTGTTATCGACGCAAAGTTCAAAAGTCAGCATGTGTGATGGTATGGGGGTGCATTAGTGCCCAAGGCATGGGTAACTTACACATCTGCGAAGGCACCATTAATGCTGAAAGGTACATACAGGTTTTTGAACAACAAATGCTGCCATCTAAGTGCCTTCTTGTTCATGGACGCCCCTGCTTATTTCAGCAAGAAAATGCTAAGCCACATTCAGCACGTGTTACAAAAGCGTGGCTTCGTAAAAAGAGAGTGCTGTATTTTCCGGGCCTGCCTGCAGTCCAAACATGTCTCCAATCGAAAATGTGTGGCGCTTAATGAAGCGTAAAATTTTCTGTTGAACGACTGAAGCTCTACATAAAACAAGAATGGGAAAGAATTCCACTTTCAAAGCTTCAACAATTAGTTTCCTTAGTTCCCAAACATTTATTGAGTGCTGTTAAAAGAAAAGCTGATGTAACACAGTGGTGAACATGCCCTTTCCCAACTACTTTGGCACGTGTTGCAGCCATGAAATTCTAAGTGAATTATTTGCAAAAAAATTAAAAATAAAAAGTTTATGAGTTTGAACATCAAATATCTTGTCTTTGCAGTTCATTCAATTGAATATGGGTTGAAAAGGATTTTATATTTACATCTAACACAATTTCCCAACTCATATGAAAACAGGGTTTGTATTTTAGGTATACAATATGTCTCGTTCATAACCTGAAACCACCTGTATTCATATTGCACAATATACCTTAAGGACCAGTTTAACTTCAAACTCAACTATAAGTAGGGGGTCCCTACTCCTCTTTATCAATTTGGGGGTCCTTGGCATGGAAAATATCTGAGGCTCCATGTGTAAGGGAATGAGAATCACTGGATTAATACATCAAGACTAAAAAAAGGAATAAAATAAGTCTTCAGTCTGTATGACCATAATGGGATTAAAGCAAAGCGCTCGTGGACCGCTAGCTGACAAGTGGTATTTAGTATCTTCCAACCTCCATGATGGAATGTTCTATTGTCTCACATCAGCCAGAAAAACAAAGGCTATAAGAGGGAGAGAGAGAGAGAGCATGGAGATTATGGCTGGACTAAAAGAGGGAGGAAGGGATGCAAGACTATGAACATGAGGCAGCAAGAATGAAAAAAGCTATTTTTGCTACTTAAATACCACCTTTTTTATTACACATGTAGGCCATCCATACTTGCCAACCCTCCCGGATTTTCCGGGAGACTCCTGAAATTCAGCGCCTCTCCCGGAAACCTCCCGGGACAACAAGTTTTCTCCCAAAAATCTCCCGAAATTCAGGCGGAGCTGGAGGCCACGCCACCTCCAGCTCCATGCGGACCTGAGTGAGGACAGCCTGTTTTTACGTCCGCTTTCCCACAATATAAACAGCGTGCCTGCCCGATGACGTTATAACTGTAGAATGATCGAGGGCGAGTTCTTGGTTTCTTATTTGGGTTTATTGTTAGGCAGTTTCATTAACGTCCTCCCAGGGCGGTAACAACACACAACAACAGCAGTCACGTTTTCGTCTACCATAAAGCAGTTCGTCTGCCGTAAATAGCAATGTTGTGACACTCTTAAACAGGACAATACTGCCATCTACTTTACATGCATATGTGACAATAACATCTACGGCTTTTAAAGAATGCAGTGCACAACCGCGCACACAACAAGGAGACGAAGATGGAATATTCCAGACTCTAGTGCATTTGATGAAAGCACGTTTGTGCGTGCCACACAGCAATGCATCATCAGAGAGGGTGTTCAGCATGGTTAGAAAAATAGTGACAGAGAATAGGACAAGAATGAACAATTCAACCCTTAACTCAACAATGAGTACATGAGTGTTATGTGTGTGTATATGTGTAAATACATGAACACTGAAATTCAAGTATTTCTTTTATATATATATATATATATATATATATATATATATATATATATATATATATATATATATATATATATATATATGAAATACTTGACTTGGTGAATTCTAGCTAGCTGTAAATATACTCCTCCCCTCTGAACCACACCCCCAACCATGCCCCCCACCCCGACCACGCCATCCACCCAACTCCCGAAATCGGAGGTCTCAAGACATCTTGCTCAAGGTCTCGCTCCATTATTCCACCATGTTTTTTTTTCCTGTACGAATCACACAAAAGCAAAATGATGGTTGAAAGAGGAGAGTCCCGCAGCTTAGCCCGTGAAGAAGAGGGAGCACAGCATGGCTGACAGGATCTTATTGTATATTGTTTCCAAAGAGGCTGAGCGTGGGATGCAAGGTGAAAAGGAATTGCCTCGCAAAAAAGCCACATTACATCAACCTGGATCTTCGGCTGCATCTCGGGAAATCAAAATATGGCATAAAAGTTCTTGGAATTCAAGGAATTTTTTTAATTCAAACAAAAGGCTGAAATATGCCGTGTTCTTTGACCCTCGGTAGTTGGAAGTCAGAGGTGGGAATGATGTCGCAGCCGAGTTATGAGCATTCCAGCTACCAGGTCGGAAATGAAAATGGCTATATCCACAAAAGCTATTCGAAACGCTTGCCTTATGTGAATATGAAAAACTTATGGCAAAAATATGCACTCTTTCTGCAACCTTTAAACACTATCAGGATTTACCCTTAATGTAACAGAGTGTGCCACGGCATTTTCATTGTGCCACACTTAGAAAACATTTTTAACGCGACAACAAATTAAAGTATAAATAATGATGTAATTTATAATGCATTGTAGCCCCAGAGGAAATCACACGGTCAGAGGCTAATTTTTAACTTTTTGACATGGCGCGGATTAGAACCCGCTTCCCTCCTCCTTTGGCTGCTTGCCCCGACACGCCCCCGCTCACGCTGAGCGCAGCATACCCACGCAGTGACAAACCTGCAGACGATCTGCAATCTGCACACCTTGGACTGATTAAGGCGAGCTGGATAAAGGACCAGTGGACCCAAGAAAAGATGCGGGAACTTAAGTTTACCTCTTTGGATACCGTAAGGCTTAAGCTCTCTCTTTCTGCATTTTTCCCTCATGTCTGACGTCCTTATTTGTTCTCCCATAGTTCGCATGGTGTACCTTCCTTCCCTAGTCTGAACCATTGTGCTCCCTTGTGATTTTGACTGCCTTTCGCGATCCTCAACCCCCACTACTGTATATATAGTATACAGACAAAAAAAGTTGAAGTACTACGAGTATTAAATCATAATTTGGCATGGGTAAACATGGTTCAATTATACTTCACTACTGTATGTGAGTGTGAATGTTGTCTGTCTATCTGTGTTGGCCCTGTGATGAGGTGGCGACTTGTCCAGGGTGTACCCCGCCTTCCGCCCGATTGTAGCTGAGATAGGCGCCAGCGCCCCCCGCGACCCCGAAAGGGAATAAGCGGTAGAAAATGGATGGGATGGATGGATACTGTACAGACCGTCCTGGCAAAGTATTCCTTCAGAAAAACCTGTTGTCCTTCTCTTTGAGAGTTTACAGCACAGACCAATCAATGAACACAGTCCAGCCTTTGCAGTTTTTCAGTCCAACTTGGATGAACTCAGCTTGCCATATGTACTGTAAATAAGTGCCTCTCTTCCTTTAGAGCTTTCTCTTCCTGTCTCATTGGCACAGCACTCCTCTCTCAGCGGAGGTGTGCACACATCCAGCTGGTGTGTGTCATGCTCTGCTGCTTGCTACTCCTCATTAATGGCCACAGCGGCCAGGAGACCAGCTGGACACACACACACACACACACACACACACACACACCATATTCATTCCCTCATTACCATATTGCTTGTCTCTCAGAAAGAACGGGGGACAGGTGGAAGGGGATGGGTTGGGGTGCTGTTGTTTCACCCCAGAGCGCCATCCAAGCGCCTTGGAATAGCTTTCACGCTGATGACCAATGGCAGGTTTCCATTTCCAGCAAACCAGAAAATGCCACAGGGGTAAAGGTTTACGCCTCAACTCACAATTGCTTGGATATTTTTGCCTTAAGTGGCACTTATACAATACCAAGTCAATAGTGCTATGAACAAATTGCATTGTTACAAGAAGACTGGAAGCTGGAAACAATTAACTATCGGCTGTTTTCTGAGCTGGGTTTCAACAGGTTTATCTCCATTTTGGTATCAGTGCTGCCGCAAATAACTTGTGGTTCAGGACAAAATCATGACTACAGATAGAACGTATTTTATATTGCTCGAGAAAAAGGTAGGCAACAAAAAAGTGTGTGCAGGTAAAGGCTAGGCGATATATCATTATACTCGATATATCGCGGGTTTGTCTTTTGTGCGATATAGAAAATGACTATATCGTGATATTCGAGTATACGTTCTCACGCAGTTGCTTTTAGCTGCTGGCATTACAGTACAGACGTTTCCCACTGTTTCTTGTCTCTCTTTCTCACGGACAGCAAGCCCACCTTCTTACATACGTCACATACGTATACGCCCTCACGGAGCAGAGAGGTAGCAGCATTGGTAACACTAGCTGTGATGCTATCGGAGCCGTCAGAGTGGTAATACGAGAGAAAGAAGTTGCAAATCTGGTAACAAATGAAGGAAGAATTAATTCCCAAGAAAAACAGCACGGGGTCCATCGTCTGGCGGTGGTTTAGCTTAAAGTGGGAATATGTCGAACAGACAACCGTAATTTGTCAAAAGTGTTCCTACAAAAAGTAGCATTACTGCTAATAAGTAGCATCATTTGAAAAGTCACCTGCTAGAGAATGAAGGGTGCTTACTCCGCATGTCAACATCTCCATTCTGTGCCACACGCCCACACCATCAAAATGCAGATGCAAACATTTCCAGATCAACACCGCATGAAAAAAATAGTCAACAACAAAAAGAGATAATTTCCACAGGAACCTACCACATTGCGACGGAAGAACACTATTTAATTTCCTATTATGCAGCTCATTTTTATTTGACAGTTATTGAAATATATTTTCTGAAATCGTGCATAAAAGTGCACTTTATTTGTTTTAAACTATTGTAGTGGCGTTCTGTACAAAAAGTGCACTTTAATTTAGTGTTTTTTTTATATGTCCTCTTAGTGACATCATGCATAAAAGTGCACTAATAGCTTGTTTTAAAATGTCTCTGACAATCTTGCACTTTCTGTTTTGAAATTACATGAATGTTTGTGCCACTGCTTAATAACTGTTTAATAAATAAGCTTTTGGTCAATTGACTTAGTTGTGGTTTCCCTCTTTGCATGAAAGTTTAAAATGAGCATACAGTGGGGCAAAAAAGTATTTTGTCAGCCACCGATTGTGCAAGTTCTGACACTTAAAATGATGACAGAGGTCTGTAATTGTCATCATAGGTACACTTCACATTGTAGGAATTGTAAATAATTTATTTGTAAATTATGGTGGAAAATAAGTATTTGGTCAACCATTCAAAGCTCTCACTGATGGAAGGAGGTTTTGGCTCAAAATCTCACAATACATGGCCCCATTCATTCTTTCCTAAACACGGATCAATCGTCCTGTCCCCTTAGCAGAAAAACACCCCTAAAGCATGATGTTTCCACCCCCATGCTTCACAGTAGGCATGGTGTTCTTGGGATGCAACTCAGTATTCTTCTTCCTCCAAACACGATGAGTTGAGTTTATACCAAAATAGATACATGGATGATACAGCAGAGGATTGGGAAAATGTCATGTGGTCAGATGAAACCAAAATAGAACTTCTTGGTATAAACCCAACTCGTCGTGTATGGAGGAAGAAGAATACTGAGTTGCATCCCAAGAATACCACACCTACTGTGAAGCATGAGGGTGGAAATAACATGCTTTGGCGCTGTTTTTCTGCTAAGGGGACAGGACGATTGATACGTGTTAAGGAAAGAATTAATGGGGCCATGTATCGCGAGATTTTGAGCGAAAACCTCCTTCCATCAGTGAGAGCTTTGAATGGTTGGCCAAATACTTATTTTCCACCATAATTTACAAATTAATTCTTTAAAATTCCTAGAATGTGAATTCCTGGATTTTCTTTTCACATTCTGTCTCTCACAGTTGAAGTGTACCTATGATGAAAATTACAGACCTCTGTCATCATTTTAAGTGGGAGAACTTGCACAATCGGTGGCTGACTAAATACTTTTTTGCCCCACTGTATATCAATGCAGTATGAAGAAGAATGTTTTCATGTAGACACATAGAATCATCATACTGCTGTGATTATATGCATCATGTGTTCATTCAAGGCTAAGGCAAAATATGGAGATATATATCACCTGCTAGAGAATGAAGCGACATGGCCTAAAAATTTTGAGGTATTAAAAAAATGCCATATCGCCCAGCCATAGTGCAAGTAAAAATTCGAGTTCCATGGTTTATCCCATCTGAATTACGGTGTTGTCTCATTGCAGTGATTGTGAAAGCCAACAGTTTTAGGGCAACCTCCATCTTTCTCAGCTGCCTTGGTTTCTTTCAGGGGGTAGTAAGTGTTCTGCAGTTGCGAGAGGGAAGATCTTTAATGGCGCCTATTAGCTAATGCTGTCCGAGGCAGCGATATCATTAACATTGAAATTTCATGCAGCAATGGCTTGTCTCTCCTTTAATCTGTGGCTACAGAGTGAAAAGTACACAGCGCATTCTGTGTTTACTCCACATGGAGTTGATCGTGATAAAGCGCCATGGCAAAATAAAAGCCACTTCACCTTAAAAATGTATATCTATTTTTCACACTAAGACACATATGAGTAATGTATTGTACACATGGATGTATATATAACCTATTTAAGCACTATTGTATAGTGATGCACCGAAAATTCGATCACTGAAACAGGATGCTTTGATGACATTTTGCAGGAACTGCGACATGCACGCGATTGATTATCTGGGGCGGAGGTAGCATGTCTGTGATGTGGATGGAGTAAAGGGAAATTGCACTTTTTCGGAATTTTGCTTATCGTTTACAATCATTATGAAAGACATGATAAATGGATATTTCAATACATTCTAAATATTAAATACATTTTATCAAAGGCCTGCTTACAATGGAGCCCATGGGAGCCGTTTCATTCTGCCTATAGAGTCCCAAAAAAAAACATCCAAACACCTCCATTAGGGTTTTATATACATGATGCAAGTATATATGGGTTATAATTGTATAGCGCTTTTCTACCTTTTTTTAAAGGAACTCAAAGCGCTCTGACACTATTTCCACATTCACCCATGCATGTCTTTGGAGATAGCTGGAGTACCCGGAGGGAACCGACGCAGTCACCGGGAAAACATGCAAACGCCCCACAGAAAGATCCCAAGCACAGAATCGAACCCAGGACCTTTGTATTGTGAGGCACACACCCTATACCACCGTGTATGTTAATGCTAATTACTGATAACAGATTTGTTTTTAAATGTATGGACAGTATACCTTTTATTAAAGAAAATGTATGTGCCAATTATAAAAATAAAGTTATGACGTTAATTTGATCACGCCTCCTAGTCACACATCTAACCACACCCCCACCGCCACAATTACATTGGCCATCTGGGGGAAACACCAACATTACTGCGGGTACTTTACCACTAGTAGGATCTTCACAATATATACCAGGAAAAGGACACCTGGGTGACTCAGTAGGCACACACAGATTATGAATATTTTTCTCAGCAAAGACTGACTCTTATTTCCAGAAGATAGATTAGGAATAGGAACCTTCCACATACTGATATGGGATAAAAATTAGGAATCGTTATCAGTACTCAATGTTTGTTTCAGTACATTATTGTTATTTATTTGTATAATCATTTTTGGCTGTGTTGGTATGTGTGCTATAACTCTTCAAGTCTAGCCCAGGAACATGCTAGCGCAGACAGGAGACACAAGAGAGGCTTAACCAAAAATAGCGCCAAACGCCAAATAGTAAATGACGAGGAACTTTCTTTTGAAATTTTACTTTAAACCTCTTCCTAGCACTTTCCTGGCCCATCGCTGTTAATAGAACACAATATAAAAGTTCACCTTACCATTTATAAGTGTCTTGTGGTATGAGCAAAGAAAAAACTTCAACAAACATAAGCACAAATAAACAAAGAACCGTATTTTTCGGATTATAAATCGCTCCGGAGTATACGTCGCACCGGCCGAAAATGTATAATAAAGAAGGAAAAAAACATATATGCGTCGCGCTGGAGTATAAGTCGCATTTTTGGGGGTAATTTATTTGATACAATCCAACACCAAGGATAGACATTTGAAAGGCAATTTAAAATCAATAAAGAATAGTGAACAACAGGCTGAATAAGTGTATGTTATATGACGCATAAATAACTAACTGAGACGGTGCCTGGTTGAGGTGGCGACTTGTCCAGGGTGTACCCTGCCTTCCGCCCGATTGTAGCTGAGATAGGCGCCAGCGCCCCCCGCGACCCCAAAAGGGAATAAGCGGTAGAAAATGGTGCCTGGAATGTTAACGTAACATATTATGGTAAGAGTCATTCAAATAACTAAAACATATAGAACATGCTATACGTTTACCAAACAATCTGTCACTCCTAATCAATAAATCCCATGAAATCTACTTCCTCGATGTCGCTTCTAAACAACTCTGCCAACTGCAAAGGTATACGCCGCTTCTTCTTGTCGTTTTCTGCTGCATATTTCACTACATCCAGCTTGTAATCTGCAGTAAATTATTTCCTCTTCGGTGCCATTTTGTTCAGCCCTCCTCAGTTTTTATAAGTTACCGCCAACGTTGAAATGATCCATTTTAATAGCTACGGCAGTAGCATATAGCAGTTAGCATGCCATGACCCACAATGCTCTTCTGCTATGACCCTCCCCCGCCGAATTTTTATTGGTTGACGTGTGTGTGACGATTGCTGACATTTTCTTCCTCTCTCGAGATAAATAATATTATTTAATATTTTACGGTAATGTGATAATAATTTCACACATAAGTCGCTCCGGAGTATAAGTCGCACCCGGCCAAACTTATAAAAAAACTGCGACTTCGAAATCCGAAAAATACGGTATATGAAATACAAACTGAGGGGTTTTCTCAGAATGCAGTGAGAAAGTCTGGACAACAAAGTCCACAGTCATTTTTTGTCCAGTCCAGCCCTAATTGAAGGTATTGTAATTGTTACACACCAGTAGTTGAACTGCAACGTGCATTTAGTTGTATGTTTGACTGCCAAATTTGGAGGCGCTAAAATCGCCAATGCCAATCAGTACCATGTTTGTAACCTATTCAATGTAAATTAGTATCAAGCTAGCTTCAAAAGTAGAACCTCAAATTTAAGCGCTTTCTATCAGGCATGCTTGCTTTGTTGACATGGAAAATTACAACATTAGCTAGATGCAGTCTACTTTGAATATGCCCGCAAAGTACTTAAGCCGGATTCTGCAACTGGACGTGACGTTATGAGCAACCAAGATGTCGAAAATCTGTTTGAGACTACGTGTATCAGAAGAAGCAACATAATTTGGTCGGTACCTAGAATATTATTGAATTCAGTCTCCATTACCACCTCTATTGAAAATCTCAACATGTATTTTAAGAGTCTAAAAGCCAAAACACCAGATTTTATCTACTTTTACTGATGCTAATCTAATGCTATTACTATAGGACAGGACCTTTAAATACACTCCTATAAACGCGTTGGAAATAATGCAAAACTACCGTATTTTCCGCACTATAAGGCGCACCGGATTATAAGGCGCACCTTCTATGAATGGCCTATTTTAAAACTTTGTTCATATATAAGGCGCTTGAATAGATGCTACAGTAGAGGCTGGGGTTACGTTATGCATCCTTTAGATGGAGCTGCGCTAAAGGGAATGTCAACAAAACAGTCAGATAGGTCAGTCAAACTTTATTAATAGATTACAAACCAGCGTTCCGACAACTCTGTTCACTCCCAAAATGAATAAACAGCTGTTTTGTTAATTTCCCCGATTCAATAAACACGTAAAAAACAGTCTGATACTGTTACGGTAAATCAAACGTTAGTGCAATCACTATATAGTAACACTCGAAATAGTGCAAAGCAATAATATATCAATAACTCAACGTAGCTCAAACGATAATGTCACACAACACAACACACAAAATAAACATGTAAAGCTCACTTTATTAAGTTATTCCTCATCCACGAATCCCTCAAATTAATCATTCTTCAGTGTTCGAATTAAACAGTTGGGCGAATACGGCATCCAAGATGCCCGGCTTAAAATGCTGTTAATGTTAAATTCTCTCGCTGCTGCTCTATTCGCGTCTTCTACTGTGTGACTGATCGCCTTGAGTTTAAACTCTGCGTCGTAAGTGTGTCTCTTAATAGGAGCCATTTTGAAAATAAGGTCAGCGACTGCACCGCACTTCTTCTACGGGGGAAAATAAAGTTGGCGGCTGCTTACCGTAGTTGCGAGACCTCCATCCGTCCATCCATCCATTTTCTACCGCTTATTTCATCCATGAATTGTCATGGATGAAAGTTGATGAAAGACTGGCTTGTAGTTTGATTTTATTTTTTAAAAAACATCTATACATACCATAAACCCTCATATCTGTATTCTCAGCTCTTGCTTGCCAGTGACAGTCACAACTACGGTACCAGGCTAGCCCAAAGAGGTGCTCTCACCCGTCTTAAACCCAAAAGTGATGTTTTGAAAAAGACTAATGTATCGGGCAATCACTTACTGGAATAGACTTCCACAATATCTGCTATCAATCACCAGCATAGTGGGCTTTAAGAATAAACTAAAAGGAGAAGTATTGCGTAAAGAGATTATTTTAGATTGTACCAAATGTCATGACTGTTTTTATTGACTATTGAGTATTTTATTAATTATGGGATAAGCAGCAGAAAATGGATGGATGATACTTTTTCGTCACTTATTGTTTGTCTTTGGTACACTAATGTGTATATTTTAGGCCATTGGTTCTTTGTTTTATTTTTGCAAAAATGTATACAGTATATCTATTTTTATATTGCTATTTTTATATTTGGTATGAAAATTATTATGTAACAACATTTATTAGTATTTTTTGGTTCTTTGCTGTTGCTATTTTTGTATTATGACAATTTATTATTGGATCATGTTGTACTGCATTTTAATCGTTTGTTCTGTGGTTGTGTGATGTTTTTTGCCTGGACCCCAGGAAGAATAGTCTCCACTGCGGTGTAGACTAATGGGGATCCTTAATAAACTAAATAAACTAAATTGTGGCTCAATATTGGTCTATATATAAAGCGCACTGTCAGCTTTTGCAAAAATTTGAGGTTATTAGGTGCGACTTATAGTGCGGAAAATACGGTAGTTAATTATATCTTAATTCCAACTAGGGCTGGGCGATATGGCCTATTTTTAATATCGCAATATTTTTATGCCGTATCGCGATACACCATATATACCTCGATATTTTGCCTTAGGCTTGAATGAACACTTGATACGTATAATCACAGCAGTTTGATGATTCCAAGTGTCTACATGAAAACATTCTTCTTCATACTGCATTAATATATGCTACTTTTAAACTTTCATTCAGAAAAGGAAATTACAACTAAAAATATCTAAAATTTGTCCATACGGTGATGATCTGGAAATGTCCGCCTCGGCATTTTGATGGTGTGGGTGTGTGGCACCGAATGGAGATGTTGACATGCGGAGTAAACACTCTTCATTCTCTAGCACAGGGGTCGGGAACCTTTTTGGCTGAGAGAGCCATACAAGCCAAATATTTTTTAAAGTATTTCCGTGAGAGCCATATAATTTTTTTTTTAACACTGAATACAACTATATGCGTGCATTTTTAAGAAAAAACAACATTTTTAGAGTATAATAAGTCTCTTATTCTTTTTAACAACATTGTTATTCTGAGCCTAACCAACAATAAATAAAATACTTCTTACGATTAATGCAACTTCTTGAACAGGTGCGGTAGAAAACGGATGGATGGATGAAAATGCATGAGAATGTTTTATATTTGGAACGTTATTTTTGACACTGTGATTACCGGGCGGAATTGCTTATTACTTATTGTGTTAAGCAATGTCAGCTAAGATTTATCTGAGAGCCAGATGCAGTCATCAAAAGAGCCACATCTGGCTCTAGAGCCATAGGTTCCCTACCCCTGCTCTAGCAGGTGACTTTTCAGATGATGCTACATATTAGCAGTAATGCTACTTTTTGTAACAACGCTGTTGCCCCACACTTGACATATTACACTTGTATGGTCGACATATTCCCACTTGAAGCCAAACCACCGCCAGGCGATGGACCCCCTGCTGTTTTTCTTGGGAATTAATTCTTCCTTCATGTATTACCAGATTTGCACCTTCTTTCTCTCGTTTTACCGCCGGCACCACAGCTAACGTTACCCATGCTGCGACCTCTCTGCTCCGCGAGGGCGTATACGTATCTGACGTATGACATGACGGTATTTGACATAAGCAAGAAGGTGCGCTTCCTGTCTGTGAGAAGGACAAACAAGAAAGAGCGAGGAGAGCCTGTAGTGTAATACCAGCAGCTAAAAGCAACTGCTTGAGAACGTATACTCCAATATCACGATATAGTCATTTTCTATATTGCACAGAGACAAACCCGCCATATATCGAGTATATCGATATATCCCCCAGCCTTAATTCCAACACATTTTACTACTAAAGCACAATGAGTGCGTGAAAGGGAAAAAAACCGAGACAATCATGCTGAAAGCCACAGATAAAATGAAAAGATATAGAAGAAAAATATGTCATTTGGTTTTGCAAAGACGCTCTTTCATTGTTTCCCCTCTCCACGCTTAATGGAATGTATCCCCCATTCTTTTCAATAACGCCACCTTTATTCTCTTCTGTGGTGCTATTTTGTCCCACTGCCTTATTTGGGTGTACCACGCCGCTCACCTTCCCCTCCCTCCTTCTCTCGGCGCTCTCTTGTCCCCTCTCCTTGGCTATATGGTGATGTATGGTCGCTGTCAGTGCTGGAATCAATGAGACGCCGGTTGTTTTAATTTAGCCTGGGAGCCCGGCGGATCCAGATCCTGAGCATCGTGGAAGAGCGATGGCACTGGCCTTTCTCCCTCTTGTGGCTACCTTCCCCCTGTCCTGCCTCACCGCATTGATCAATGCTTAGCTCCCCGCTGGACAAGGCTCCGTACCCCCCCCGCTCACCGCAGAGGATTTACAGACCGGAGTGAGCTCACCTGTTGTCGGTGAACACGCTGTGGAGTCCCATCGGTGCCGGCTGATGAGCTGCCGTGTCAGCGGCTTGAGCCTGAGGACAAAAAAGTCAAAGTCAAATATAAAACACAACAGGCAGACAGGTTTTAAATAATGGGGTGTGCTGTTATTACAGGGTGCTATAAGGCGTGCATTGTACAAAATGTACAAACTACTGAAGGTGGGAACAATATCGTATTGAGTTGACCTGAATCAATGATAGTATTTTTTTTTTTTTTTTGCCAAGAAAAATGTCTAGGCTTCACGGTGGCAGAGGGGTTAGTGCGTCTGCCTCACAATACGAAGGTCCTGCAGTCCTGGGTTCAAATCCAGGCTCGGGATCTTTCTGTGTGGAGTTTGCATGTTCTCCCCGTGAATGCGTGGGTTCCCTCCGGGTACTCCGGCTTCCTCCCACTTCCAAAGACATGCACCTGGGGATAGGTTGATTGGCAACACTAAATTGGCCCTAGTGTGTGAATGTGAGTGTGAATGTTGTCTGTCTATCTGTGTTGACCCTGCGATGAGGTGGTGACTTGTCCAGGGTGTACCCCGCCTTCCGTAAGATTGTAGCTGAGATAGGCGCCAGCGCCCCCCCCCCCCCCCCCCCCCCCCGCGACCCCGAAAGGGAATAATGGATGGATGGATGGATGGAAAAATGTCTAGAAAAAAAGCTCGTTTAACACTGTAAATATTTATTGGCTCAAAACTACCGTATTTTCCGCACTATAAGGCGCACCTAAAAACCTCATATTTTCTCAAAAGCTGACAATGCGCCTTATAATCCGGTGTGCCTTATATATGGACCAATATTGAGCCACAACAGGCTACAATAAGCAGCCGCCGACTTCATTTTCCCTTGTAGAAGAAGTGCGCTTCGTCTTCTACAATAAGCAGCCACCGACTTCATTTTTACCCCCGTAGAAGTAGTGTGCTTCTTCTTCTACGATAAGCAGCCGCCGACTTCATTTTTCCCCGTAGAAGTGCGCTTCTTCTACGATAAGCAGCCGCCAACTTAATTTTCCCACGTAGAAGTAGTGCGCTTCTTCTACGATAAGCAGCCACCGACTTCATTTTTACCCCCATAGAAGAAGAAGTGCGCTTCTTCTTCTACGATAAGCAGCCGCCAACTTCATTTTCCCCCGTAGAAGTAGTGCGCTTCTTCTACGATAAGCAGCCGCCGACCTCATTTTCCCCCGTAGAAGAAGTGCACTTCGTCTTCTACGATAAGCAGTCACCGACTTCATTTTTATCCCCGTAGAAGTAGTGTGCTTCTTCTTCTACGATAAGCAGCCACCGACTTCATTTTTACCCCCATAGAAGAAGTAGTGCGCTTCTTCTTCTACGATAAGCAGCCGCCAACTTCATTTTCCCCCGTAGAAGTAGTGCGCTTCTTCTACGATAAGCAGCCGCCGACTTCATTTTCCCACGTAGAAGTAGTGCGCTTTTTCTATGATAAACAGCCGCCGATTTCATTTTCCCCCGTAGAAGTAGTGCGCTTCTTCTATGATAAACAGCCGCCAACTTCATTTACCCCCGTAGAAGTAGTGCGCTTCTTCTTCTACGATAAGCAGCCGGCGACTTCATTTTACCCCGTAGAAGTAGTGCGCTTCTTCTATGATAAGCAGCCGCCGACTTCATTTTCCCCCGTAGAAGTAGTGCGCTTCTTCTACGATAAGCAGCCGCCGACTTCATTTTCCCCCATAGAAGAAGTGCGCTTCGTCTACTACGATAAGCAGCCGCCAACTTCATTTTTACCCCTGTAGAAGAAGTAGTGCGCTTCTTCTTCTACGATAAGCAGCCGCCAACTTCATTTTCCCCGGTAGAAGAAGTGCGTTTCGTCTTCTACCATAAGCAGCCGCCAACTTCATTTTCCCACGTAAAAGTAGTGCACTTCTTCTACGATAAGCAGCCACCGACTTCATTTTGACCCCCGTAGAAGAAGTAGTGCGCTTCTTCTTCTACGATAAGCAGCCACCGACATCATTTTCCCACGTAAAAGAAGTAGTGCGCTTCTTCTACGATAAGCAGCCACCGACTTCATTTTGACCCCCGTAGAAGAAGTAGTGCGCTTCTTCTTCTACGATAAGCAACCGGCAACTTCATTTTCCCCTGTAGAAGAAGTGCGCTTCGTCTTCTACGATAAGCAGCCGCCAACTTCATTTTCCCCCGTAAAAGAAGTAGTGCGCTTCTTCTACGATAAGCAGCCACCGACTTCATTTTGACCCCCGTAGAAGAAGTAGTGCGCTTCTTCTCCCATGATAAGCAGCCACCGACTTCATTTTTACCCCCGTAGAAGAAGTAGTGCGCTTCTTCTTCTACGATAAGCAGCCGCCGACTTCATTTTCCCCCGTTGAAAAAGTAGTCCGTTTGTTCTTCTACGATAAGCAGTCACCGACTTCATTTTCCCTCGTAGACGAAGAAGCTTGCAGTGCATGCTGGGATATATAACTGCGGGAGGCGTGTCATATCGTATGTTTATGTATAGACCCCAAATCGGCTCCTATTAAGAGACACGCTTACGACGCAGAGTTTAAACTCAAGGTGATCAGTCACACCGTAGAAGACGCGAATAGAGCAGCAGCGAGATAATTTAACATTAACAGCAGTGACACTGACTCGTTTAATGACCACTTCGACGAGACGGAGCCGGGCATGTTGGATGCCGTATTCGCCCAACTGTTTAATTCTGATGAAGAATAATTTGAGGGATTCGTGGATGAGGAATAACTTAATAAAGTGAGCTTTACATGTTTATTTTGTGTGTTGTGTTGTGTGACATTATCGTTTGAGCAACGTTGAGTTATTGATATATTATTGCTTTGCACTATTTTGAGTGTTACTATACTGTGATCGCACTAACGTTGGATTTACCGTTTTTTACATGTTTATTGAATCGAGGAAAATAACAAAACAGCTGTTTATTAATTTTGGGAGTGAACAGAGTTGTCGGAACGCTGGTTTGTAATCTATTAATAAAGTTTGACTGACCTATCTGACTGTTTGTTTGACATTCCCTTTAGCGCAGCTCTATCTAAAGGATGCATAACTTAACCCCAGCCTCTACTGTAGCATCTATTCTATGCGCCTTAGATTGCGGTGCTCCTTATATATGAACACAGTTTTAAAATAGGCCATTCATTGAAGGTGCGCCTTATAATCCGGTGCGCCTTATAGTGCGGAAAATACGGTACATCCAACATTTCAAGTCCAACTATGGCTTCAAACCTCGTCTGTTTGCCTACCAAAATGTCTGCCTGTATCCGTTCCCTCGACATAATTGCACCTGTGGCAGGTTTACCGTGTCTGGCGGGAGGCCCGTGCTGCGCTATTTAGGACTGCAGACTGCAAACGCCAGTTGGAGAATTGCCACTAGGATTCCTAATAATAATCTACATATTATTTATCGTCAACAACTTATTTTCCCCTGACAAAAATAAAACAATAATGAATCCAAACAACTTACATGTTGATGAAGACAAAAACTACATTAAGTGACATTTTACTCAACAAAAAAAAAAACTAGACAAAAATGTTGACAGAAAGGGAATCCAATCTTATTTAATTTCATAGGACAAGTTAGGGCATATATACCGCTAATACAAAAACATATGGATTTAACATGTTCCACATCGTAAGATGTGTGCATCTAGAACGGGGGTCAGCAACCACATGCTGGTGGCCCCATGGAACTTTTTCAAAAATGTATGGAAATGGAAAAAAAAATGGGGTGAAAAATATTTGTCGCAATATGGTTTCTGTGGGAGGACAAACACGACACAAACCTTCCTAATCGTTCGAAAGCCCACTTTGTAAATGTTTTTGCTTATGCTGTACTCATGAAGTATTTCGCGAACGCCGTTTTGTCCTAATTTCCACGGCCCTTGAACTCACTGTTGTGTGGACTGTGACGCAAAAGTTTATTTGCATGTATAACTTTCTCCGACGCTGTCACATAGATGTGTTTCATGCCACTCCTTTTTTTGTCTAATGTTGTCCACCAAACATTTTATACTGTGCGTGAATGCACAAAAGTGGCCTTTGTTGATATTAACTTGTTATGGAGTGCTAATCTGGCACATTTGGTCACTGCATGACTGCAAGCTAATCGATGTTAACATGTTATTTAGGCTAGATGTATGTAAATATTGCATTATTATGCCTCCTATGTAGGTATATTTGAGCTCATTTCATTTCCTTTACTTATGTCAGGTGTGTATCTATTATTTACATGTCTCATGACACATGGATGTAATATCGGCTGCATTTCTGATAGTTGTTAGTGTGTCATGTTGTTCCAGACCACAGCAAACATTACCAAGCCTGCAAATATTGTAATAAATGGATTAGAAGAAGACAGCATGCCATTTCCTTTAACTTGGACACACAAATCTATACTTTTGGCCATAACTCATTTCCAGGAGTTATCTCACCCTCTGAGAAGCTTCACTAATGTTCTCCAATGTTGTAAAAATGTGTAGAATAAATATTACATCTCAACATATCTGTCAACGAAGATTCGCGTCAGGCTGCGACACACAGTAATTTTTATAGTAGGCTAATATAGCTAATATAGACACTTAGATCATGTGTCGCCTTCATTCTAACACTTACATAGGACCTTTTATTTTTTGCGGCTCCAGACAGATTACTTTTTTGTATTTTTGGTCCAATATGGCTTTTTCAACATTTTCGGTTGCCGACCCCTGCACTAGAAGAAACGGAAGAGGACAGGTTTCATTTTTGATGCTAAAATGCCATCAGCAGGTAAGTCACTGATTGCGACATCTACACAACTGTAAGTTTAAGCTACCGTATGCCAATAATTCATGACAAAAAAATGGAGTAATTGTGTCTTTCCAAGGCCATGTCCACACGAACACAGATATTTAATGAACACATACTTATCTCTGCGTTAAAGCCTCTTTTCCACACGCATAAGCATACTTTTGTCTTTAAAAACGCAGACTTTTGCAAAAGCTGGCCAAAGAATAGAGTTCCAAAACTCTCCGCTGAGCGTATGCGTGTACACGGCAGAAACGGAGAATTGAGATGATTTAGAAAGATCATTTACAAAGCTCAACAACACTGCCTTGCTTCCTTGAAACACACTCTTAGATGAATTATTGTTAAAGTCAAGTTAAAGTACCCATGATTGTCACACACACACTAGGTGTGGCAAAATAATTCTCTGCATTTGACCCATCACTCTTGATCACCCCCTGGGAGGTGAGGGGAGTAGTGAGCAGCAGCAGTGGCCGCGCCCGGGAATCATTTTTAGTGATTTAACCTCCAATTCCTACTCTAAATGCTGAGTGCCAAGCAGGGAGGTAACTTGTCCCATTTTTATAGTCTTTGGTATGACTCGGCCGGGGTTTGAACTCACGACCTACCGATGTCAGGGCGGACATGATTTATTGTATATTTTAATGTAAATATGCTACCATTTTCACTTTACATTGATTAAAAAGACACACTAAAATGGGCTTTGCGACACTTTCGTCAGCTGTGGCACCTCCACCTCAATCAATCAATCCATGTTTATTTCTATAGCCCTAAATCACAAGTGTCTCAAAGGGTTGCACAAGCCACAACGACATCCGTGGTACAGAGCCCACATACGGGCCAGGAAAAACTCACCCAAGTGGGACGTCGATATGAATGACTATGAGAAACCTTGAAGAGGACCGCATATGTAGGGAACCCCCCCTCCCCCTCTAGGAGCAATGGACGTCGAGTGGGTCTAACATGATATTGTGAAAGTCCAGTCCATAGTGGATCTAACATAATAGTGAAAGTCCAGTCCTTAGTGCAGGGGTCGGCAACCTTTACCACTCAAAGAGCCATTTTGACCCGTTTCACAAAATAAAGAAGGCAAAGGGAGCCGCAACCATTCTCGCGAATATCTACTGGTGGTCACCCGGATAACAATAATAAGCCATTGCCTTAGTTAGACGCCTTCTACAGCATGTACTAACTGCTTGCAAAGTCCAGATACATGTTATATGTAGCTTCCGCAGATACACGTACACGACTGCAAGGCGTACTGGGTGATACAGTTTACACTGAAGGTTGTGATATAAACAATTTTAACACTCTTACTAATATGCACCACACTGTGAACCCACACCAAACAGGAATGACAAACACATTTCGGGAGAACATCCTCACAGTAACACAACAAATACCCAGAATCCTTTGCATTCATGACTGTTTCTGACTATATTATACACCCCGCTAGCGTTATTGCACGTCTAGTACACTAAAATAAACACAACAGAGGTGTATTGCCAACAAGTCAGCTGTGGCTGCTTTTTTCAGGCTTCTGATTGGACAAAATGTGCATGACAGCAGGTGTATGTGCTTGTGTGTAGACAGAGACACTTTTGAAACTACACTTAAGTGGATGGAGATTGTGTTAACCCCAAATATGTGTTTTTGAAACTGTCTGTGTTCATGTGGACATGCCCTAAAGCAGACCTGGGAAATTTAAAGCCCGGGGGCCACATGCGGCCCGTTAAGCTTTTTAATCTGGCCCGCCGGACAGTCCCAAATTAATTTATTAGATCTTTAAGATCAAAACTAAAGCCGCCATTATGATGTGCAGTGATGTTTTCAAATGTCAGTAAGTCTTGAACTACACAAAGTATTTCAATGGTTGGAATCTGCGCTTTTGCATGATATACTAGTTACTATGGTAATCTAATTAGTTACTGTGGTAATCTAAGTCGCAGCAGCTCAGACGAGGCACCAAGCGGTGTAGGTGGGGAGCGTTTCTACAGTGTCAGCCTGAAATGCGGGTGTCAGGTAGATTTTTACGAACAAGTTCTAAAACTTAGTGATATATCAGATATATCAGATTGTAGGTGTTTTTGGGGTTGGTTTTTTTTATATTTCGTGTTCATATTTTGCTGTGTTTGTTGCATTTTTGTTGCGTTTTGCTTGATTGTAAAAAATGTCAATCGAGAGGAGGTGTGATGTTCATATGTTGTCAATATTCAGTGTTTTATCATTCATAGTTAATATAGTAAATCCTGCATTCTTTATTTTCATGTACATTCTGGGTGTCTCATTCAGTATTTTAAAAAAAAAATCCCATTCTGTTTTTTAAGGCGGTCCATCATGTTTTTAGCATTCAGACATTACTACGAGGTTTTGTATTAGTGTTCCTAAAAATAGATCTACAGGCCCACAGTAACATTTTTTCTCTAAATTCCTTTAGCCCTGTTTAATTAATGGTACATCTAAAGCAGGGGTGTCCGAACTTTTTCCACTTAGGGCCGCAGACTGAAAAATCAAAGCAAGCAGGGGCCATTTTGACATTTTTTTTATTTTAAAAACCAATACAATATATGTATAACCAATATACATTTAGGCCTCCACTCAGGCTTGATCCCCAGGACCCCAAAGGATTTTGGTCAAAAAAAATATTTAAAATGTGTCAGTCAGTATTATTTTGTTTTATTATTATTCAAGTTTTAAATCTCCAGATCAACATTAGGTCCATCTGTCAGGGTTTCCCACACATTCATTTCGCCCTGAAAGAATTACGGCCGCCAAAAATAAAAAACAAAAAATAAAAATAAAAGAAAAAACATTTTTTATAATTTTTTTTTTTCCGGCTTTTGACTCGCTCGACCGCTTATAAAAGCAATGGGACTCTGTGTGAATGGAGCTTGTAGTTACAAATTATATAAATATGTAAATATTTTATAAATATGTATATAAATATGTACATAAAGTGTTGTAATTATATTCCAACTCCGTGTTCTTCTTGGTCATCGCTGCTGCCGCTGACACGCCACGCCCCTCCACCCCGCCGCTCGACCACACCACCACAAATAGATGCCCGACCTGTGGGAAACACTGTCCGTCAATATAATGATTTCAAAGATTTAAGTTGTATGCTCATTTTGTCAAAGAAAACCCTGTTTTTTGATGGGGAAAAAAAACACAAAATATGCAATATTATCACCCAATATTTTTTTAAGTGGAATATTTGAAATTATATAATAATCAGAGCCTTAAAAAAGTCAATAACACCATTTATTTTAATTCATTATTATTTTTTGAGCAATGACACTTAAAAACAAATCACACTAAAATTATTGGGGATCCAAAAGTGTCTTACTTATTAAAGTGTTAAAAAATAAATTATACATTGTTTTACTGTTTACTTTTAACACAATATTCTCGAGATCAACTTCAGATCTATCCGTCAATTATAAGTTTTATTGTTTATGTTTTTTGTTTGTTCATTTTAGGCCCTTCTTTAAAAAAACAGCTCAGTTTTTTTATATGGCAAACACAAAATATGCAACATTTTCCCCCAAAAATATGTCAAAGTGGAAAATTTAACGTGACGTAATTGGAGCCTTGAATAGGTCAATAATTTTTAATGACATTGATTTTGACTCATTATTATTTTTTAAAGAAAGAAACAGCCTGCATGGCAGCTTTGTGTTATTAGAGTAAACATTGCAACATTTTCTTGTTACATTACACCCGTTTGCTTCTTTATATCACTCTTTACGTTTTAAAAATGTTTCAATCGTATTTTTTAAATGTGCCGTGGGGCCACTTTGGACAACCCTGATCTAAAGGCATGGCAACTTTTAATGGTCTGTTTACGTCACACATGCAGCAAAAAGAGTAGATGGAGACAGACAAGAAACAAGTTGTGTCAAAACAACCTGCTATAACACAAGATTTGCAATAAAAGTACAAAAAGACTGTGGTACTTTGTGTGACTTCTTTTGGACAAAACCACAACACAATAAGCTGAAAAAGGACACATTCAATCATAATTTTTAGAGCACACCGAGATATTAAGTACTAGGGATGGGAATTGATAAGATTTTTCTGGTTCCGATTACACTTTGATTCTGCTTAACAGTTCGGTTCCTTCACAGTTCTTATATGAAAAAAATGAAATAAAGGTGGATTTCCCTCAATTTTGTTAACTTTAGAGGTAACATGACTTTACAAAGCCTACAGAGAGGTCAGATACCTAGCATAAAAGAAAAAAAATTACTTTTTTTTTTTTTTAATTCAGGTCATAAATAGATATTGTTCTGTAGAATTTAACGAAATAAATCATGTGGAAATTACACAATAATGTAACATTAGGTAACATATGATATTACCTTTTTACATGCAGATTTAGGTATGTTAAGTTTTTATTAGTTATAATTGTGGCTTAGTTTGTGAAAACTTGAATAGAAAATCTCAGAACATGTGGAGTTTCAAAAAGTGTAAGCCAAGATCATCATATATCATCCAAGCCTGATATATGACATGTAATGAGCTAATATTACTGATTAGTTTCAGATTTGAAGTTAATTACTGACAAGAATAGACTTGTATACACAGTATTCTAATTTCACCTGTAAAAATATAATGACAGAGAAAATCTGGAAGGAGAACAACATGCACATTTCCTCTGACTACAACTACCAAAACTTTAGAGTGTCTAGTTGCAAATAAACCACAAACTTAGTAGCTGCCCAGTGACATCAGTCTAGCGGCAGACGTGAAATGGAGGGAGTACTGCCAGCATCAGAGCAAGTCATAATTATGTCTCTCGTCAAGCTCATCGAAATGAAAAGACATCAATTTCAATTGAACAATTAATAGCGCTAACATGATAGGCGGTCAGTTAATACCTGCTGTTTTCAGATGAAGTGCTCGCTTTACTGATGCCTGGGATGAGATTGGAGTGGTTCAAAAAACATGACTTTAATTTGTAATTATTACATGCCTTCTGTTCAAATGTTGTCCTACTCTTGATGAAATAACAGCCCCATAATTATTATAAGTAGCACTATTTTTCCGTAAAATGTTAGTGTTTGTTTACTTCTCGCACTCTGTCATCCCCACCCAGAAGCATCGAGAAGAAAATCGCTTGACAAATTGGCAGACAATTCCAAGGAATTGATATACTGGGAACCAGTTCTTGTTCAGAAACGGTTTGCAATTCCCATCCCTATTAAGTAAACAACCAAAGTTCAATCACTGTTGCTTTATCTCAAACATATAAATAAAAAAAACTAGCAATGGACGGATCAAAAAAGAAAAACATTTGTGATGAAAATACAACATTTAATTATTCATGAATAGATTGGTTGGCTTTCACTGATGACGAAGTATGAAATATGCCGCAGTTTTATGCCTTCAGAATATTGGAGCAGCTTATTTTTTTTTCAAGTTCATTAATAAGGGAATGACAAATGTATTTTTTTCTAATGTTCAAAATAATTTGGTGATTTGCTTATACCCTGAAATAAAATGTGAATCGTTGTCAATTGTTTGATTTCATAAATTCTATAGCATAAGTGTAACAAAACTATAAGTGTCAGGGTTAGTTGGTGTTGAACCCCAAGATGCAGAGAAGGAGGCAGGCATAGAATATGAAAACATGATTTAATTAAAACTAAACAAGAACAGACAAAAAGCACACACGTGGGCGGAATAACAAACCACGGGAGCTGGCACTGGAAGCTAGAAAACAAAAAGGAACTTTAGCATGGAAGCTAGTGGATAGCAAACATAAAAACTGGAAATAACCAATGCTAACAGAAACAGCTTACCGCTACGACGACCAGGACAAAATGTAGCATTACAGGTAGTAGCTGTAACAAAACGACACGACAGGTAGCCCGACAAGAGTGATATGTGGCAACAACAATACAATGATCCAGCAACTGACACAAAACAAAGCTGGTACACATAGGAGCAGGCTGATGGGCAACGGGTGTGGCCAGGTGCCAATCAGCCGCAGCTGAGGAGGAACACAGCACTCAGGGAACAAGACAGGAAGCTGACAAAATAAGAGCACTAGACAGGAACTAAAAACAGGAGATACTAAACACAGAGGAAACAGACGAATGCAGAGGAAAAAAACTAAAACATAGACAAACTGTCAGGAGAAAGCCTGACAATAAGTGGCGTTATCATTATTTTAGGAATCAAACGGAGTTTGTGGCCTGGGGTGGGTTTTATTTTGGGGAAAATGGGCTCAAAGTGCTCTTTGTATGCTAAAGGTTGCCACCCCCTGCCCTAGCCTGCCAAGATACCTGTGGCGGTGGGGGCGTGGTCACAATGATATCATGCTATGATATGATTTTCTTTAAAAAGGCTCAAAAATGCATGCATGGATTTAAAAACTAATCTGTTATTATCAATTAGTGTTAACATGTATTTTATATCATCTTGTCATATTTTCTATTGTTGCTGCTTATTGTACAATGCACTTTGTTAAGATTTTTCAAGTGTCTAAAGATTTTTATGACTTTTTTATTAAAAACAACTAGCAACAAATCTAGCATCTTTCTCTGGTGTTATTATAAAATGCACTTGTGTTGAAAAACTCTATTTCTGTTCCTCAATGTCCTTGAAGAAAGTTGCTTGAGTAGGACTTTCTCTTCTTAAAAGCCAGCACCACTGTTCTCTTAATATATATTTCGGTATATCACTTGTCAATAGTGCGTAAATAATAGGCTCTATATTTATACATCAATTCATATTGTAACAACCAGCTGGCGATAATGTTTTATGTTTGTGTGGTTTGGATCTGATGTCAGTTTTTCCCATGTTTACAAACACAATGTCCGTGCCTGAAAGGTGATTGGCGGAGAATGAGGAAGTGTTGTTGTGTGTCCGGGGAAGTTCAGACTCACGGAGACGAAAGTTTTTGCACGGGAGGAAAAATCAATTGGAACTGTGCCGTTTGTTATCATAAGATTGGTAACAAAAGTTACAAATAGCGGCAGACTTTGTGTGATTTCTTCTGAAGGCTACAATTAGGGCTGGGCGTAGGTTTGTCTCTGTACGATATAGAAAATGACTATATCGTGATATTCAAGTATACGTTCTCACGCAGTTGCTTTTGGCTGCTGGCATTACACCGCAGGCTTGTTTTACTATTTCTTGTCTCTCCTTTTCACAGAGACATAAAACAAGTGCACCTTCTTACATACGTCACATACTGTCTGTCGCATCATACACCCTCGCTGAGCAGAGAGGTAGCAGCATGGGTAACATTAGCTGTAATGCTAGCGGAGTGGTGTGAGTGGCAAGACGAAAGAAAGATGGTGCGAATCTGGTAACAAATTAAGGAAGAATCAATTCCTCAGAAAAACAGCACAGGGTGCATCGTCGGGCGGTGGTTTGGCTTCAAGCGGGAAGGTGTCGAACAAGTATGCGGCAAAAGCGCTGTTACAAAAAGTAGCACCTACTGCTAATTTGTAGCATCATTTGAAAAGTCACCCACTAGAGCAGGGGTCGGGAACCTTTTTGGCTGAGAGAGCCATGAAAGCCAAAGATTTTAAAATGTGTTTCCGTGAGAGCCATATAATATTTTTTAACACCGAATACAACTAAATGCATGCATTTTTAATTGATAACAACATTTTTAGATTACAATAAGTCCCCTATTATTTTTAATAACATTTTTATTCCGAAGCTAACCAATAATAAATAATACTTCTTACCAATAATGTGACTTCTTGAACAGGTGCGGTAGGAAATGGATGGATGGATTAAAATGCATGAGAATGTTTTATATTTTGAAGGTTATTTTTAACACTGTGATTACCAGCAAAATTATTCCTTACTTATCGTGTTAAGCAATGTCAGTTAAGATTTATCTGAGAGCCAGATGCAGACATCAAAAGAGCCACATCTGGCTCTAGAGCCATAGGTTCCCTACCCCTGCACTAGAGAATGCAGAGTGCTTGAAACTCTGCATGTCAACATTTCCGGCCGGTGCCATACCAACAAAATACCCAAGCAACCATTTCCAGATCAACACCATATGAAATAAATAGTCAACAGAATGATATAATGTCCGCAGGAACCTACCACATTGCGAAGGACATACACTATTTGATTTCCTATTATGCAACTTATTGAAATATCTTGTGTGACATCATGCGCAAAAGTGCACTTTATTTGCTTTAAACTATTGTATTGGCGTTCTGGACAAAAAGTGCACTTTAATTTAGTTTTGTTTTGATCTGTCATCTTAGTGACATCATGCACAAAAGTGCACTAATAGCTTGTTTTAAAATGTCTCTGACAATCTTAAACTTTCTGTTTTGAAATGACATGAATGTTTGTGCCACTGCTTCATAACTGTTTAATAAATAGTTTTGCTAAATTGACTTAGTTGTGGTTACCCTCTCTGCATGAAAGTTTAAAATAAGCATAAATTAATGCAGTATGAACAATAATGTTTTAATGTAGACACATAGAATCATTATACCGCTGTGATTATATGCATCAAGTGTTCATTCAAGGCTAAGGCAAAATATCGAGATATATATCGTGTATTGTGACGTGACTTAAAATTATTGAGATATTAATAAAAGGCCATATCGCCCAGCCCTGGCAACAATACATTATATTACTTTCATTTGTTTTCAAGTAAAAAACAACAACTTTATTTTCAAGGTGTGGCTGCACGCTACATTCAACTACATTTGGGGAAACCCTGCTACGTGTATGTCTACACATTTAATGGTGAATCGAAGAAATAGTTTCTCACTGTTTTTACCTTCTATTTTCAATTTTCAAACAAATAATGAAAATAATGATAATAGATTTGATTTTATATTGCGCTTTTCTATTATTAAATACTCAAAGCAAGCACAGAGAAGTGAGAACCCATCATTCATTCACACCTGATGGTGGTAAGTTACATTTGTAGCCGCAGCTGCCATGGGGTAGACTGACGGAAGCGAGGCTGCCAGTTTGCGCCTACAGCCCCTATCAGCTATCATTCATTCATCATTCATTTACCAGTGGGGCAAGGGTGAATTATCCTGCCCAAGGACACAACGGCAGCGATATGGATGTCAAGGCGGGGAGCGAACTTGCACCCGTCAGGTTTCTGGCACGGCCGCTACCCACTAGCCCATGCCGCCCCAATATTCATGGGGCGTCATGGCACTTATTGGACAAATTAATTAATCGTAAATAAATTACGATCCTTATTCAAATGAAAACATTTGAATAAGGGATCATGAATAACGTTTTACGTTTTCTATCATCGAACTAAAAAACAAGGAAAATCTATTATCTACCGTATTTTTCTGACTATAAGTAGTAGTTTTTTTCATAGTTTGGCAGTGGGGGCGACTTATACTCCGGAGCGACTTATGTGTGAAATTATTAACACATTACCGTAAAATATCAAATTATATTTGATAAATTATCTCATTCGCGGAAGACACAAAGAAAATGTCAGCAATCCTCACACACAGGTCAACCAATAAGAATTCGGCGGGGGAGGGTCATGGCAGAAGTGCATTGTGGGTCATGGAATGCTAACTGATATATGCTACTGCCGTAGCTATTAAAATGGATCATTTCATCGTTGGCGGGAACTTAGACAAACTGAGAAGGGCTGAACAAAAATGGCACCGAAAAGGAAATCATGTTGGTTACCCTCTCTACATGAAAGTTTAAAAAAGGCATATATTAATGCAGTGTGAACAATAATGTTTTAATGTAGACACATAGAATCATTATACCACTGTGATTATATGCATCAAGTGTTCATTCAAGGCTAAGGCAAAATATCGAGATATCGAGATATATTACAAGCTGGATGTAGTGAAATATGCAGCAGAAAACGACCAGAGGAAGCGGCGCATACCTTTGGAGTTGGCAGAGTTGTTTAAAAGCGACATCGAGGAAGTAGATTTCATGGGATTTATCGATTAGGAGTGACAGATTGTTTGGTAAACGTATAACATGTTCTATATGTTATAGTTATTTGAATGACTCTTACCATAATATGTTACGTTAACATACCAGGCACCTTCTCTTCTGGTTATTTTTGCGTCACACTTATTCAGCCTGTTGTTCACTATTCTTTATTTATTATAAATTACCTTTCAAATGTGTATTCTTGGTGTTGGATTTTATTAAATAAATTTCCCCCAAAACAGCAACTTATACTCCAGTGCGACTTCTTTACTATGCATTTTCGGCCGGTGCGACGTATACTCCGGAGCGATTTATAATTAAAAAAATACGGCATTCAAAACACACAAAAATGGATGGCGGCGACGTACTCTGACCCTTGGGTTCTCAAAGTCAGATTGTTCCTAAGCCCTCACCTGTGTCTACCTGCCTTTCATGTCCCGGCTTTTGATCCTATTTTGACATTCCCACTGACCTTCATGGCTCCTGGTTTGTTTAGTTATTTCTTGTACTATGCATTACACATATGCTTTTGTTGTTACTTTGCAGTGTATTTGTCCATTTCCGCTCCCTGCGGCATGGTTTTTCCTCTTCATTAAAATATCTAATTTGTGTGTTTTGACATCTGTCTCTGTTTTGAAGTCCAACATCCAGCTCGCCGCCATCTATAACCCAAATTGTATTATTTATTACTTACTTAGTAGTGCATGGACGGATATTGAAGACACTCTCTTGGGGTGCTGGTGTGCACAGCATAGTGGGACTGTCTGTAAAGAAATAAAAGAAAGAAAGTCATTATAAAGTACTTGGAGGAGGTGACAGCATCAGGTGTTAAAATCGCACGATATTGTGTAGTTGTGATTGTCACACACGGCCAGCAGGCATACAAAAAACATAAATGGATTTATAAACAATAGGTAATAGCCCAGAAGGTAAGAGGTTGCATGGGCTTTATTTGAGCCCCCAGTTCTGAGGCTTATCAGCCACATTTTTCTTGACAGCTCCTCCTTTCCTTCTGTCTCATATCATTTTCTGCCCTTTCGTCATCTCCTCTTCATCACCTCCTATCATTAACACAATCCATCTCTACGCACGTTCCTCAATAGCCGCCTTGAGTGAAAGTCGCGATGCAAGGCTGGCACTCTGGACTCTAGTAATTAATCGGGGCGCTTTGAAAGAAGAGGCTGAATGGGACCGAGCGTCGAGGAAAATTAGAGCAAGACGGGTGAGCAATCAGAGAGATAAGTTCTCTTGATGACAAATTTGATCAATTTATGGACGACATGAAGGTTAGAGGAGTTTGGAACTAAAAAAGTGTCGCACTGTTAAGTAAGGGTGTAACGGGACACCAACAGTTTGGTTTGGTACGTACCTCGGTTTAGAGGTCACGGTTCGGTTCATTTTCGGTACATTAAGAAAACAACAAAATATAAATGTTTTGGTTATTTATTTACCAAGTTTGTAAACAATGGCTTTATCATTTTAACATTGGGAACACTATAATAATTCTGCCAACGTTAATCAACATTAAACTGCCTAAAATTGTTGCTCAGAATAAATTAAATTACAAAACTTTTCTTCTACATATAAAAAGTGCAACATTAAACAGTTTCAAGTCAACTCATCATGCTTAATTCATCACAGAATTTGGGAAGCCTGTAGTTGATTTTTATTATGTGTTATATTTTTATCAACATGTGCTGGCAGGGACCCTGCCATTCAAAGCTTTTCTGTTTGTAAAACACACACACACACACACACACACACACACACACACACACACACACACACACACACACACACAAATACACCCCGCAAAATGAGCTAACGTAACGCTAAAAGCTAATTAGCCTTCACCTCAAGCCAGAACTGCAGTTTAAGTTTCTAGAACAGTGGTTCTCAACCTTTTTTCAGTGATGTACCCCCTGTGAATTTTTTTTCAGATCAAGTACCCCCTAATCAGAGCAAAGCATTTTTGGTTGTAAAGAAGAGATAACGAAGTAAAATTCACCACTATGTCATCAGTTTATGATTTATTATATTGTATAACAGTGCAAAATATTGCTCATTTGTCATGGTCTTTCTTGAACTACTTGGAAAAAAAGTTATAAAAGTAACGAAAAACTAATAAACAAGTGATTCAATTATAAATAATGATTTCTACACATAGAAGTAATCATCAACTTAAAGTACCCTCTTTGGGGATTGTAATAGAGATCCATCTGGATTCATGAACTTAATTCTAAACATTTCTTCACAAAAAAAGAAATCTTTAACATCAATATTTATGGAACATGTCCACAAAGAATCTAGCTGTCAACACTGAATATTGCATTGTTGCATTTTTTTCCACAGTTTATGAACTTACATTCCTATTTTCTTGAAGAATTATTCAATAAATATACTAATAAAGGATTTTTATTTTTAGAGTATTTTCAAAAAAATCTCACGTACCCCCAGGGGTACGCGTACCCCCATTTGAGAACCACTATTCTAGAAGGTCAACAGGCTCATAGTGATGTTAGTATAAATTGACTGGGAGGTGTTTATTATAATTTGGGGAGAGTATGCTGCCTTATGCTCCCCTGCTAAACGCCTATCTGCTCGACGCTGAAGCATTTACTACATGCGCTCTTAATACGCACTGCTGATTGGCTGTGACCGCTCTGAATATGCACTGCTGATTAGCTGTTACCGCTATATATGTAACCAATCAGATGGTTGTGTGGGTGGGACAATGCTGGGTGCTGAGACAGAGGTTGAAGAAGCAAAGCAGCTTGTTAAGACTTTAGCTTAAAAACGCGTTCGGTACACCCCCTTACCGAACCGAAACCCCCGTACCGAAACGGTTCAATAGAAATACACGTACCGTTACACACCTACTGTTAAGGATTTGTTGAGGGATTGGTATCAAAGATCAATGGTCAATCTAATACAGGGCAAGGAGTAGTCATTGAACACATGGAGGACACAAAGTCCAAGACACTCCAATTCAAGAGTCACAAAGAAATGGGATGGATCATGGCTGAAGAACAAACAAAAACACAACATACGCTGAGAAAACAAGGGGGGAAAAAAGGCCTCAATACGCACACTGCCACACGTCAGACCCAGGACACATGAGAGATTTGCAACAATGCTAGCAGCTTGAGGGGATTTCTGTGTAACTGATGATGTTCTCCATTTGTTGCCTGTCAAAACAGCACTCGAACCAAGCTGACACAACAGGTGGAGGGAGAGGTACCTTCAAAAACCAGCGAGCAATGCTTCTTTCTTGAAAAACAGCACACATTATTTTGCCAATAAAATACGTCATAAAATACTGCGATGAGGTGGCGACTTGTCCAGGGTGTACCCCGCCTTCCGCCCGATTGTAGCTGAGATAGGCGCCAGCGCCCCCCGCGACCCCAAAAGGGAATAAGCGGTAGAAAATGGATGGAATACGTCATATAAAACATAACATACCCAGTAGGGTAGGGCAGCACAATTAATCACATTTCAATTGGGATCACAATTTTGGCCGCTACAATTAAATGAGGGTGTTGTGTTAGTCAGCATTTTAACTTTTAAAAAGCAGGCTCCGCTGCAAATAGATTCCAGCACTTTCACAACCGACAGTCAGCCAAACACCAGGGGGCGCCTGAAAGACGGTGAACTCATGTGAGAGTGAGTAAGAGTGAATGAGAACGCAGGGTGACTGACAGTCACAGTTGATCAGCTGCTCACCTCTAGCTCTCGAAAATATTCGGAAAAATACATACTGTATTTTTCGGACTATAAGTCGCAGTTTTTTTCATAGAGTGGCCGGGGGTGCGACTTCTCTTCAGGAGCGACTTATGTGTGAAATTATTAACACGTAAGCGTAAAATAACAAATAATATTATTTAGCTCATTCACGTAATAGACTAGACGTATAAGATTTCATAGGATTTAGAAATTAGGAATGACAGATTGTTATTTGAATGACTCTTACCATAATATGTTATGTTAACATACAAGGCACCTTCTCAGTTGGTTATTTATGCGTCATATAACGTACACTTATTCAGCCTGTTGTTCACTATTCTTTATTTATTTATTTTAAATTGCCTTTCAAATGTCTATTCTTGGTGTTGGGTTTTATCAAATACATTTCCCCCAAAAATGCGATTTATACTCCAGTGCGACGTATACATGTTTTTTTCCTTCTTTATTATGCATTTCCGGCAGGTGCGACTTATACTCCGGAGCGACTTATACTCCGAAAAATACGGTACTTTATTACATCGGTGCCCTGCCCTCCACAGATTGACCCACAGTGTGCCAACAGCTAAGGCATTTTTTACCCCGGAACACGCCCGAACACCTCACCGTTCTCTAGGCATCCTCCATAAAATTCAACAAACGCCACAACAAGTTACATTGCAAAGCTACGTTGGTGTGCACACCTTGTGTGGTGTTTGGGTCTGTGCGACCCGTTTTCATTTTTTATTAAAAGAAAAATGATACAATTAATACATTTTTCAAACTGAGACTCACTTTGGCTCACTTTCTGTGAAGAACATATATCAGAATACATATTTAATGACCATACACCCCATTAGGGCTGGGCGATATATCGATATATATGATATATCGCGAGTTTGTCTCTGTGCGATATAGAAAATTACTATATCGTAATATTCGAATATACGTTCACACGCAGGACTTTTAGCTGCGGGCGTACCCTTCAGGCTCTCCTCGCTCTTTCGTGTCTCTCCTTCTCGCAGACGAGCAGGCTTACATACGTCACATACACGCCCTCGCAGGGCAGAGAGGTAGCGACGTGGCTAATGTTAGCTGCTAACATAGCCGTACGAGAGAAAGATGGTGCGGATCTGGTAACAAATGAAGGAAGACTTAATTCCCAATAACAACAGCAGGGTTTTCATCGTCTGGCAGTGGTTTGGCTTCAAGTGGGAATATGTCGAACAGACAACCGTAATTTGTCAAGTGTGGGGGGGGAGGAGGAGCATTGCTATAAAAAGTAGCATTACTGCTAATATGTAGCATCGTTTGTAAAGTCACTCGCTAGAGAATGAAAATAATTTCATAACCTTAGTAACATACCACATAATGAAGGACGAATACTATTTGATTTCCTGTTATGCAACTCATTTTTATTTGACACTTAAAATGTCTCTGACAAGCTTGCAATTTATGTTTTGGAAATTACTTGAATGTTTGTGCCATTGCTTAATAACTAATAAATACACTTTTGTTCAATTGACTTAGTTGTGATTTCCCTCTCTGCATGAAAGTTTAAAATGAGCATATATGAATGCAGTATGAAGAAGAATGTTTTAATGTATACACACAGAATCATCAAACTGCTGTGATTATATGCATCAAGTGTTCATTCAAGGCCAAGCCAAAATATCGTAATATATATCGTATATCGTGATATGGCCTAAAAATATCGCGATATTAAAAAAAGGCAATATCGCCCAGCCCTACACCCCACTACACATTTCTATTACATATACGCTGTCCGGGTAACCCGGGGGTAATAGAAGTATAGAAATTGATGTTCTGTGTACCACACGCAACACACACCACCCACCAGGCCTAGACAGGAGGAGGACTGAGTGTAGGTACACAGAACATCTGAGGGTCAAATGTGCGAGAAAATGAGAGCAGACAGTGTTGACAAACAATGTTGCAACCTTGTGTGGGAACCGTGGGTGCAGAAACACAAAAGAAGAATCCCTGTGGGATGCAGAAACTGGCAGAGAATATTTCCGTGCAACGTTCATATTGTTGTTACTCAGCCAGCGTTTGTGGCTTTTAATGCCTCACAATCAAACACTTTTATGTTTAAATACTGAACAGATGTTTACTGTATCCCAATAAACATCTGTTCAGTATTTTAACATACAAACCCCGTTTCCATATGAGTTGGGAAATTGCGTTAGATGTAAATATAAACGGAATACAATGATTTACAAATCATTTTCTACCCATATTTAGTTGAATATGCTACAAAGACAACATATTTGATGTTCAAACTGATAAACATTTTTTGTTTGTTGCAAATAATCATTAACTTTAGAATTTGATGCCAGCAACACGTGACAAAGAAGTTGGGAAAAGGTGGAAATAAATACTGATAAAGTTGAGGAATGCTCATCAAACACTTATTTGGAACATCCCACAGGTGTGCAGGCTAATTGGGAACAGGTGAATATGGGTTGAAAATGAGATGCAAATCATTGTATTCCGTTTATATTTACATCTAACACAATTTACCAACTCATATGGAAACTTGGTTTGTATGTTTAAATACTGAACAGATGTGTATTGGGATACAGTAAACATCTGTTCAGTATTTAAACAAAAGTGTTTTGTTTTTTTATTGGGATACAGTAAACATCTGTTCAGTATTTAAACATAAAAGTGTTTGATTGTGAGGCATTAAAAGCCACAAAATGCCAGGGGTCCATCAGACCCACAAACGCTGGCTGAGTAACAACAATATAAACATTTCATAAGGGTTAAACAAAGTATCGCAAAATAGCCACACTTCTTTGTGTTTTATATTGATATCAAAAAGTAAACGCTGTGGGCTTTTTTCACATTGTGTTTTTTTCATTTCAAAGTTATTACTTGACATAGCATTTTGTTAAAAGTTTTATTGTGTATAGTTAATTAATGTACGACATATTTCTGCTCAAACTCTCAGTGGATCTGTCCTGATACGACATGTACATTTACATTATCAAAATGTAAATGTAGAGTTATGTGATGGAGAAAAAGCTGACATGTTTGTTCTATCAATGAACACAAAGAAATATTTGTCTTTAAATATATGGATAACGTGTATCTGTAGCCTTTTTATTAGACATTATAAATTCCATTAAGGTGTCGTGTTCTCACCCCAACACTGTTTTACCTTACATAATCAATAATCGTGATTTAAATGTTGATAAAAAATATCTTTATTATGTTGGTCATAATCGTGCAGCCCTATGTGTAAGACTGGATATCATACATGAACACTATTTGTATCTATATGGACAACAACTGCAGTTACATCATATTGTCAACAGGGGCCATCTGCACAGTGTATTTCTTGAATCTCCGGCTCTTAGCTTTGTGCGGACTCATTGATCATTTACAGCAAGGGTGTCAAACTCTGGCCCGCCGTGTAATTTCATTTGGCCCTTGAGGCTATGTCCAATTGCGGCGGTGCCGCTCTAACACCGCATTCACCGCTAATACTCAGCTAATACTCATACTTGCCAACCCTCCCGAATTTCAGGGCGACCATTCTCCCTTATTTCTCCCGATTTCCACCCGGACAACAATACCGGGGGGGTGCCTTAAATGTACAGCCTTTAACGTCCTCTACAACCTTTTGTCACGTCCACTTTTCCATATACAATCAGCGGGCCGGCCCAGTCACATGTTGTATATGGTTTCTTCAGACACACGTAAGTGACTGCAAGGCATACTTGGTCAACAGCCCAACAGGTCACAATGAGGGTGGCCGTATAAACAACTGTTACAAATATGCGCCACACTGTGAACCCACACCAAACAAGAATGACAAACACATTCTTCACCATAACACAACAGAAAAAATACCCAGAATTCCTTGCAGCACTAACTCTTCCGCTACATTTTAGTGTGTACTTAGTGTGTACAATATACACCTCCCGCTACCAACAACCTCCCCTACTCTCCACCCAACTGAGCCCCGACATCAACTGAGCAGTAAAAAGGCCTGAATGATTGATTTTTTTTTTTTTTTTTCAAATGTATTAGCCTGTGGAAAAAGTCAATGTTGATATTTACCTCAGAAGGCTGCAAATAGAAAAGAGGCATTAAATGTTTTATTTAAATTTCATTTAATATGCCATTGATGTTTTTTGTAAGTTGATTTTGCACTATTAAGTTGTATAAGCGTTGCTTGTTCCATATTCAGTGTTAAAGCAAATCGGTGTGGAAAACTCAGCATTAATTAACATTTTATTCATGCACTTTCTCTTGCTACTTCAAGGCTTGAATGTTTGATTCATTCAATATTGTTATATTATTTTCAAATGTAATATTGGCCTGTGAAAAAAGTTTATTTTGATATAAGCAAATAGAAAAGAGGCATTCAATTTTTATTTGATATAACAGTGGTTCTCAAATGGGGGTACGCGAACCAAGGGGTACGTGAGATTTGTTTTTAGATATTCTAAAAATAGCAACAATTCAAAAATCCTTTATAAATATATTTATTGAATAATACTTCAACAAAATATCAATGTTAGTTAATAAACTGTGAAAAGAAATGCAACAATGCAATATTCAGTGTTGACAGCTAGATTTTTTTGTGGACATGTTCCATAAATATTGATGGTAAAGATGTATTTTTTATTTTTTGTGAAAAAAATGATTAAGTTCATGAATCCAGATGGATCTTTATTACAATCCCCAAAGATTTAGTGGATGATTACTTCTATGTGTACAAATCTTTATTTATAATTGAATCACTTGTTTGTTTTCAACAAGTTTTTAGTTACTTTTATATATGTTTTCACAAATAGTTCAGGAAAGACCACTACAAATGAGCAATGTTTTGCACTGTTATACAATTTAATAAGTCAGAAACTGATGACATAGTGATGTGTTTTATTTCTTTATCTCTTTTTTTTCAACTAAAAATGCTTTGCTCTGATTAGGGGGTACTTGAATTGAAAAAAAATTCCCAGGGGGTACATCACTGAAAAAAGGTTGAGAACCATTGGCTTATATAACATAAAAGTGCAAAATCAACTTTCAAAAAACAACCAAAAAAACATAAATGGCATGTTAAATAAAAAATTGAATGCCTCTTTTCTATTTGCAGCCTTCTGAGGTAAATATCAACATTACCTTTTTCCACAGGCTAATACAGTGGTTTTCAACCTTTTTTCAGTGATGTACCCCCTGTGAACACTTTTTTAATTCAAGTACCCCCTAATCAGAGCAAAGTATTTTTGGTTGAAAAAAAAGAGACAAAGAAGTAAAATACAGCACTATGTCATCAGTTTCTGATTTATTTAACGGTATAACTGTGCAAAATATTGCTCATTTGTAGTGGTCTTTCTTGAACTATTTGGGAAATTTTTTTATAAAACTAAAAACTTGTTGAAAACAAACAAGTGATTCGATTATAAATAAAGATTTGTACACATATAAGTAATCATTAACTTAATCTTTGGGGATTGTAATAGAGATCCATCTGGATTCATGAACTTAATTATTTTCTTCACAAAAAAAGAAATCTTTAACATTAATATTTATAGTACATGTCCACAAAACATCTGGCTGTCAACACTGAAAATTGCATTGTTGTATTCCAGAAAGACAATTATAGAGACAAATTACAACCTTAAAAATTATTTTAGGATTTTTGAACACATTCCTTTTTACCTTTTAAATTCCTTCCTTTTCTTTCTTGACTATTTCAATCAATGTTCAAGTAAATTAATTTTTATATTGAAAAGGATAATAAATAGATTTTAATTTAATTCTTCATTTTAGCTTGTTTTTTCGACGAAGAATATTTGTGAAATATGTCTTCATACTTATTATGATTTAAATTCAAAAAGGTTATCTACAAAATCTGTAGAATAAAATTTAAATTTTATTTCAAAGTATTTTGAATTTCTTTTAACATTTTTGTTCTGGAAAATCTAGAAGAAATAATGATTTGTCTTTGTTGGAAATATAGCTAGGTCCAGTTTGTTATATACTCTAACAAAGTGCAGATTGGATTTTAACCTATTTAAAACATCAAAAATAGATATTTATTGTGAGGAATCATTAAGATGATCAGTGTTTCCACAAAGATAAATATCAATAATTATTAATAATAACATAGAGTTAAAGGTAAATTGAGCAAATTGGCTATTTATGGCAATTTATTTAAGTGTGTATCAAACTGGTAGCCCTTTGCATTAATCAGTACCCAAGAAGTAGCTGTTGGTTTCAAAAAGGTTGGTGACCCCTGATCTAGACACATAGAATCATCATACTGTTGTGATTATATGCATCAAGTGTTCATTCAAGGCTAAGGCAAAAATATGGATGTATAGATAAAAGGCCATATTACTAAAAGGCCATATGGCCCAGTGCTCTTGGGTCGGCGTACAAAGGGTTAACTCGACCGGAAGTAGCAAACAGCTAGCTAGCCAGCCGCTAACAAACAAGTACTAACTTGGACAAACAATTTACTCTCGCTCTCAATCTTATTACATTTGAATTCTGGTGTGTTTAATCAACAAATGTTTGTGTTTGAGTTACTTCACAAGGTCACTAACCTGGAAAACACAGGTAAGGTTTGGAAGAGTCCAGGACAGCAACCAGCTAGCTCACTTGCGTGCCCGGTTTCCTGTAGGGGGCGGAAGTAGTCACACTTAAATGGGAACTACAGGCGACGACACCTCTACAAATTTTCGGTTCCGCTCTTTGAAAAATATAGAGCCAAAACAAAAACACCGCCAGTAAGATTTGTTATGGGGAAAAAATTGACATTGTCGAAAAAAGTTTGATTGGCATCAAAACAAGTTTTGGCAACAAATAATTACAAACATTGAAACAAAATATTTTTTGGTGGACTTTATTTTTAATTAAGTTAAAGGCCAACTGAAATGAGATTTTCTTATTCAAACGGGGATAGCAGGTCAGTTCTATGGGAATCTAAGTTTAAAGCTGTGACACATGGTCCTTAAGTGACGGGAAGAAAAGCTCGTACTCCCTTGGAGATTTGGTTTGGCGCAACCAGCTGGTCTGCACGTACACTCGTGGTCAAAAGAACATAATGTCATGGCTGTCTTGAGTTTCCAATCATTTCTACAACTTTTATTTTTTTGTGATAGAGTGACTGGAGCACATACTTGTTGGTCACAAAAAACATTCATGAAGTTTGGTTCGTTTATGAATTTATTATGGCTCTACTGAAAATGTCAAAAGTATACATACAGCAATGTTAATATTTGCTTACATGTCCTTTGGCAAGTTTCACTGCAATAAGGCGCTTTTGGTAGCCATCCACAAGTTTCTGCTTGAATTTTTGAGCACTCCTCTTGACAAAATTGGTGCAGTTCAGCTAAATGTGTTGGTTTTCTGACATGGACTTGTTTCTTCAGCATTGTCCAAGCACACAGGACTTTAGGAGGGCCGTTCTAAAACCTTAATTCTAGCCTGATTTAGCCATTCCTTTACCACTTTTGACATGTGTTTGAGTTGAGGTCATTGATCTGTCGGAACACCCAACTGCGCCCAAGACCCAACCTCTGGGCTGATGATTTTAGGTTGTCCTGAAGAATTTGGAGGTAATCCTCCTGTTTCATTGTCCCATTTACTCCCTGTAAAGCACCAGTTCCTTTGGCAGCAAAACAGGCCCGGAGCATAATACTACCACCACCATGCTTGACGGTAGGTGTGGTGTTCCTGGGATTAAAGGCCTCACTTTTTCTCCTCCAAACATATTGCTGGATATTGTGGCCAAACAGCTCAATTTTTGTTTCATCTGACCACAGAACTTTCCTCCAGAAGGTCTAATCTTTGTCCATGTGATGTCAGATGAAACAAGTCCATGTCAGAAAACCAACAAATTTAGCTGAACTGCACCAATTTTGTCGAGAGGAGTGGTCAACAATTCAAGCAGAAGCTTGTGGATGGCTACCAAAAGTGCCTTACACAAACACACACATTCATACTCTTTCAACAAAATGTTGGACGTTGAAATCCCAACCAAAAGCAGTAAATAATATGGCTAAATAAGTTGTTATGATCAAGATGATCATCGTTACCAATATTATTGCCCTATTGTTAAATGTGCTCAAAAAGTACACACTAAAATGTTTAGTATTTTTGTAGTAACTCATATAATTAGCCACATGATATACTTTCTTGGCAGAGGAAACATTAAATATTGTTCTGGCTTCACACTTTATTTGTGTGTTTAAACATGTTTATCTTCTTTCGTTTTAGCCAATTTTGCAGCCGGACACCTCAATGTCATATGACATAGTACTTGAAACATGCTGACTGTTAGCATGTTATTGTTAATTGCGCATGCTAACTTTTGTAGCCAATTTTGCTGCCGACCACCTTATTCATACGACCAGGTACTTGACACATGCCAACTGTTACTATGGTAACAACAGCATTCTAGCATGCTAACTTTTGTAGCCAAATTTGCAGCCAAACACCTCAGTCTTCTGACTTGGTTCTTGACACACGGTAACTGTTAGCATGTTAAAGCTGCCATTTTAGTATGCTAACTTTTTTAACCAAATTTGCAGCACACCTTGGTCATATGACTTGGTACCGGACACATGTTAACTGTTAGCATGTTAAAGTTAGCATTCCAGCATGCAAACTTTTTAGCCAATTTTGCAACCGTAAACCTCAGTACTTGACACATACTGTTAGCATTCTAGAATGCTAACTGTTTTTTAACCCATTTTTTAAACCAACACTCCAAAGTCATATGACATGGTACTTAACAAATGCTACTAGTTAGCAGGTTATTTTAACAATGTAGCATGGAAACTTTTATGGACAATTTCGCAGCCGAACACCTCATTCATGTGACGTGGAACTTCACACATGCTAACTGTTACTATGCTTACAATCGCATTCTAGCATGCTAACTTTTTCAGCCAATTTTACAGCACACCTCAGTCATATGACCAGGTACTCGACACATACTGTTAGCATGCTAACGTTACCATTCCAGCATGACAACTTTTTTAGCTAATTTTGCAAACAAACACCTCAAAGTTGTATGACATGGTAGTTAACTGTTAGCATGGCAATGTTAACAATCGAGGATGCTAACTTTTATAGACAATTTCGCAGCAGAACACCTCATTCATTTTCGAGAGCCACGGCCGTCGTGAAATTCCTGCCCTGCCACGTTTTATAGCCAATTTTGCAGTCAAAAACCTCATTCATGTTTTGTGGTACTTCACACATGCTAAATGTTGCTATACTAACAATAGCATTGTAGCATGCAAACGCTTTTAGCCAATTTCACAGCCGAACACCTCATTCATGTGATGTGGTACCTCACACATGCTAACAATAGCATCCTAGCGTGCTAACTCTTTTAGCCAGTTTTACAGCCAAACGTCATTTTCGAGAACCGCGGTTGTCTAGAAATTCCTGCCCTGGACGTGGAACTTCACACATGCTAACTGTTACTATGCTTACAATCGCATTCTAGCATGCTAACTTTTGTAGCCAATTTTACAGCACACCTCAGTCATATGACCAGGTACTCGACACATACTGTTAGCATGTTAACGTTACCATTCCAGCATGACAACTTTTTTAGCTAATTTTGCAAACAAACACCTCAAAGTCGTATAATGTGGGAGTTAACACATTCTAACTGTTAGCATGGCAATGTTAACAATCGAGGATGCTAAATTTTATAGCCAATTTCGCAGCAGAACACCTCATTCATTTTCGAGAGCCACGGCCGTCGTGAAATTCCTGCCCTGCCTCGTTTTATAGCCAATTTTGCAGCCAAAAACCTCATTCATGTTTTGTGGTACTTCACACATGCTAAATGTTGCTATACTAACAATAGCATTGTAGTATGCTAACGCTTTTAGCCAATTTCACAGCTGAACACCTCATTCATGTGATGTGGTACCTCACACATGCTAACAATAGCATCCTAGCATGCTAACTCTTTTAGCCAGTTTTACAGCCAAACGTCATTTTCGAGAACCGCGGTTGTCTAGAAATTCCTGCCCTGCCTTGTTTTATAGCCAATTTTGCATTCCAAAACAAGGGCAGTTCGAAAACGAGCGGAGACTGAATCAGCAACCAATTAATGCGCCGCTATTTGTCAACCATCAGTTACACAACATCTACATTTGCCCATCCTTGGCATACAGATAACACAAAATAAAGTGGGAAGAAAGTTGAAGCTAACGGCCAGTGTGACATTTCAAGTCAAGTCCCTACCTCGGCGTGCACATGACTTATTCCTTGGCCTGCAGGCACATCTATCAAGTGGCAGGATTATCACCTTTTGCGTCTGGGTCCTTCTTGCAGTATACTCCTTCCTTTCTTTTTTGATACAATATTCCAGTGGTGTGCTGCTTTTTTTTCTGTTTTGAAAAAAAAAAATACAAATGTAAAAAACACCCAACCAGTCACTTTACTTAAAATAGATTTAAAGGGAGTGGGTGCTAGATAATGTCAAATCTGCACCACACACACACACACACACACACACACACACAGGTTATCATTTGGAACGGGGACCAAGTTTTTGATCCACACACACACACACACGCACACGCACACACACACACACACACACACACACACACACACACACACACACACACACACACACACACACACACACACACACACACACACACAGCTTATCATTTGGAATGGGGACCAAGTTTTTGATACACACACACACACACACACACACACAGGTTATCATTTGGAATGGGGACCAAGTTTTTGATCTTGCTGGGGGAGCGGGCTGAGAGTGAGGGACACAAACAGACTGGACAAGTTGGTAGAGAAGGCCAGTAACGTGTTGGGAGTGGAGCTGGACTCTCTGGCGGTGGTGTCAGAGAGGAGAAGTCTAGCAAAACTCCTAGCCATTGTGGACAACACCTCCCACCCATTACACTCGGACCTTGCGGAGAGAATGAGCATGTTTGGTGGAAGGCTCAGACTCCCTAAATACAACACGGAACGACACAGGAGGTCCTTCATACCGACAGCCATCAGACTGTATAATGAATATGTTCCTTGACTGCACTTAAATGTAGAATATATTTATACTATTCATATATTATATATTATATCAATCAATCAATGTTTACTTATATAGCCCTAAATCACTAGTGTCTCAAAGGGCTGCACAAACCACAACACAAACCACTACGACATCCTCGGTAGGCCCACATAAGGGCAAGGAAAACTCACACCCAGTGGGACGTCGGTGACAATGATGACTATGAGAACCTTGGAGAGGACGAAACCAATGGATGTCGAGCGGGTCTAACATGATTCCTGTGAAAGTTCAATCCATAGTGGATCCAACACAGCCGCGAGAGTCCAGTCCAAAGCGGAGCCAGCAGGAAACCATCCCAAGCGGAGGCGGATCAGCAGCGCAGGGATGTCCCAAGCCGATACACAGGCAGCGGTCCATTCTGGGTCCCGACTCTGGACGGTCCATCCTGGGTCCCGACTCTGGACAGCCAGTACGTCATCCATGGCCATCGGACCGCACCCCTTCCACAAGGGAGAGAGGGACATAGGAGTAAAAGAAAAGAAACGGCAGATCAACTGGTCTAAAAAGGGAGTCTATTCAAAGGCTAGAGTATACAAATGAGTTTTAAGGTGAGACTTAAATGCTTCTACTGAGGTGGCATCTCGAACTGTTACCGGGAGGGCATTCCAGAGTACTGGAGCCCGAATGGAAAACGCTCTATAGCCTGCAGACTTTTTTTGGGCTTTAGGAATCACTAATAAGCCGGAGTCCTTTGAACGCAGATTTCTTGCCAATGTTATATATTATTTATTATTATTATTGTCTATTGTGAGCGAACTGTGGTGCTGAATTTCTCCAAGGGATCAATAAAGTACTTTCTATTGTATTCTATTTTATTTGATCATGAATTGTGGGGACCACCTTTTCTACAGTTTGTGGAGGCATAAAAAAAATTATGTAAAATGGCCATTGCCCAGTTAGCTCATACACGTCTTTAAATCTCTGTATTGATGGAGTAATGTGCTGTTCAGTCTTACTGGGGACCCTGGGGAAAAAGAGTTAACATGGTTCATGGGGACCAAATTTAAATAATTTTGCATAATTCACACAAATTTGTACGTGACTACTGAGGACCATTTAAAAAATATATATAAATAAAAGTTAAAATTAAATATGACATGATCCTCAGAATACAGCACTACAGCTGTCTTCTTATAGGAAGTTTCACCTCTTAAATGTTAAAGCAAATCCTGCATCATCTGTGACATTACTGAAAACTGCTATTTAGCAGTAATGAAGTTGTCTGCAACTCCAACTACCATACATAGAAGGATGGAACATTCTGAATGTGAATCATACTTTAAGGTAACAATGTTTTATAATCATGCTGAATGAAAATGTCATCCTAAGGAACACTAAACCAGATTTTGTTTTTGGAAAAATATATTAGTTTTGAAGGGGAACATTATCACCAGACCTATGTAAGGGTCAATATATACTTTGATGTTGCAGGAAAAAGACCATATATTTTTTTAACCGATTTCTGAACTCTATAAGGGTGAATTTGGCGATTGAAACGCCTTTCAATTGTTCGCTGTCGGAGCAATGACTTTTCACCCGTGACGTCACAACAGGAAGCAATCCGCCATTTTGTCAAACCCATTACACACACAAGTCAAATCAGCTCTGTTATTTTCCGTTTTCCGTTCCTTGGAGGCATTATGCCTCGTCGGTGTGTTGTCGGAGGGTGTAACAACACGATCAGGGACGGATTCAAGTCGACTTACGTGGAGTGTTCTAATCAGACATATCAATGGTCACGACATGCCAATCGATGCTAACATGCTATTTAGGCTAGCTGCATGAACATAGTGCATCATTATGCCTCATTTGTAATTATATTTGCATCCAGCCTTTCCCTCCACCCACATTTAATGCCAAATAAACACATACCAATCAACAGATTCAAGTTGCACCCGTGGTCAAAAGATGCGAAAGTAAATAAATAAATGGGTTGTACTTGTATAGCGCTTTTCTACCTTCAAGGTACTCAAAGCGCTTTGACACTACTTCCACATTTACCCATTCACACACACATTCACACACTGATGGAGGGAGCTGCCATGCAAGGCGCCAACCAGCACCCATCAGGAGCAAGGGTGAAGTGTCTTGCTCAGGACACAACGGACGTGACGAGGTTGGTACTAGGTGGGATTTGAACCAGAGACCCTCGGGTTGCGCACGGCCACTCTCCCACTGCGCCACGCCGTCCCTCGTTTGTTCTGCAGACTTTACCGACTAAAGCGATGCTACGACAGAGATGGCACAGAGATGTGTGGCTATCCTGCGACACTCAAAGCAGATGCATTTCCAATGATAAAGTCAACGAAATCACAAAGGTGAGTTTTGTTGATGTTATTGACTTATGTGCTAATCAGACATATTTGCTCACGGCATGACTGCAAGCTAATCGATTCTAACATTCTATTTAGGCTAGCTGATGAAGTAATGTGCTGCATCCAGCCTTTCCCTCCACCCACATTTAATGCCAAACAAACACATACCAATCGACGGATTTAAGTTGTACCAGTGGTCAAAAGATGCAATCGTTGGTTAGAAAGTGATCGCCGAATTCGTCCTCGTTGCGGATGTCTGTCGTGATATGGCTCAATAGCTTCAGTTTCTTCTTCAATTTCGTTTTCGCTATCTGCCTCGGCACTCCAACCATCCGTTTCAAAACATGCGTAATCTATTGAATCGCTTAAGCCGCTGAAATCCGAGTCTGAATCCAAGCTTATATCGCTATACATTTCTGTTCAACCCGCCATGTTTGTTTGTATTGGCCTCACGCAGTGACGCCAGGAAAATGGACGGGTGAATATAGCGATGGTGAAAATCAGGCACTTTGAAGCCGTTTTTCGGGATATTGCATGATGGGTAAAATTTAGAAAAAAAAACTTCGAAAAATAAAATAAGCCTCTGGTAACTTATTGTTTATTGGTTTTAACCCTATTGAAATTGTGATAATGTTCTCCTTTAACTAAGGATGGATATTGTACAGAATCACAGTACTATTAATGCCAGGATAACAAATGTTGCACTTTTCACTGAGGCATCTTCAGAATGGATCTGTCCATCATTTAAAAAGGTTTCCCTTTTGGGGACCTGTTTTATGTCCCCATACCGTCAGAAGTCCCCTAAAGGTGACTGTGTAAACAGAGCCATGTCCCCATTAAGTAAGCATTGCCAGAACACACACACACACACACACACACACAATGCCCTCTGGGTAGGAGGAAATGTCATGAAACACCACATGCTGTCAGTCCCAGACTCAAAATCGAAGTATAGAGTATCAAACTCCCCTCTTCTGCGGGGGAAAAAATAAAGCCACAACAGGACACCACGTTGCGGGCAAAGCAGGACCCCCATCCCCCCCACCCGCTGACAAATGTCATTACCGAGTGGAGCTGCGGGTCTCGCGTAACTCTTGGTGTGTGTGTGTCGGCCCTTTGGCAACATCCTCGTGTCCTGGTGGCTCGCATAAAGGCGGCCACGTTTGGGGAAAAAAAGGGGCTTGCTTGGACACGATGTTGACCTATTGCATTGCACTTATTACTACATGATGTCTTCTCATGGGACAACACATCCATTATGTCCATAAAGTCCCTTGACTCGGCTGGGAATCTTGGGAACCCACAACATTCCATTTGATTCTTGGGGTAACAATTCCATTCAGAAGTCAATACTTTTTTAATAACATTGGATGCAAGTTCTACGATTAACTACATTCCTCCATGAAATAGATTAACAGCTCTAATCAATTTCTATATTACCTGATTTTTCAGACTATAAGGCGCACTTACCATCCTTTCATTTTCTCAAAACTCGACGGTGCGACTTGAAACCCAGTGCTCCAAATGTACGGTATAAATCTGATTGTGCTTACTGACTTTGAAGCAATTTTATGTGGCACATGGTGTAAGGATAAGTGTGACCAGTAGATGGCAGTCACACATAAGAGATACGTGTAGACTGCAATATGGTGGCAGTAAACACCAAAAACTTTAAATGTTCCATTGAGAGTAAAACACATTACACACGGCACTCAAAAATCTGTAAAAATATTTTAAGTACGACTTTGGCAAGCTATGAAGCCACACCACTTGAAGGATTGTACTGTGCTTCGACATATGTGTATTATTATGGTGTGTGTATAAGGACCGCAAAATGGCACCTATTATCAGACATATCTGCCGTTTTGTTTCACAATAATATGAAAAAACAACTTGTCTTACCTTCTGGTACCTGCTAATGTGTATTTGGGATCTGCATAAGTCCTGAAAATTATCGCGCTTCCGCCATTATAGTCCATGCCAACACCATAGTTGATAAGCTTCTTCTTTTTCTCTATCTTCTTTTTATGTGAAATTCATCCTCCACTGTTACCATTTCTAATATAAAGTAGTGTACATTTTTTACTTATATCTGTCAGTAAACTAGCTATCAAAGCACTAAAAACTGCAGTGAGTTTACATAATTCACCCTAGGAACTTTAGTTATTAGAGCTTTCCGGTTGGACGGTTTTTCGCGGGTCAAATATTCCAGCCTTGTTGTTGCACTAGTGAGCCACGGATGAGGTTATGCTGCTCCGTTATTGATTGATGTAAAGTCTGAATGTTTCTTAAACAGTTAGCGCCATCTTTTGACACTTCTTCCACTTCCGTCCTTGCACGCTACACCGTCACGACAAAGATGACGAAGAGAAGACGCTGTCGAAGGTGAGCCACGTAAATAAGACCGCCCACAAAAAGGCGCATTCTGAAGCGACTGTCATTAGTATCGCAGTACCAAACTAATACCGGTATACCATCAACCCTATTACTGAAATAGGCCATTTGTTTAAATAACTTGTACTGCAAATTAATATCGCTCCAAATATTGGCCTACTTGAGAACTAGTCTGTATCAGTCCTAAAAAACATATCGGTCAACCTCTAGTACATGTCAAGACAAAACTCCCACGTTTGCTTCATCAATGGTGGCGATGGCACCAGGGATCTTTTGCTCCAGGACATCAATGCCTTGTATTTTGATCTTATATCCAGAAATATTTCTACATTCTATACGTAACTCAACATATACATATTTTGAGCCTCACTGCTGTTGTTTGAAGTGGTAATGAGTTATTTACTCAGAAAGATTCTATCAATGTTTATTTACATACCTTAAAGGCCTACTGAAACCCACTACTACCGACCACGCAGTCTGATAGTTTATATATCAATGATGAAATATTAACATTGCAACACATGCAAACACAGCCTTTTTAGTTTACTAAATTGCAATTTTAAATTTCGCGGGAGTTTCTTCTTGAAAACGTTGCGTAATGATGACATCACGGACTGTTAGGAAATATGAGCACTGCACACACACAGCTAATAGTCGTCTGCTTTAACCGCATAATTACACAGTATTTTGGAGATCTGTGTTGCTGAATCTTTTGCAATTTGTTCAAATAATATTAGAGAAGTCAAAGTAGAAAGATGGAGTTGGTAAGCTTTAGCTTTTAGCCACACAAACACACGGTGATTCCTTGTTTAAAATTCCAGGAGGTGAAACTTTACTATGGATCAGAGCGGTCAAGAGAACCCGACCGAATGTCAACCAGCAGGTTTTGGTGAGAAAATTGTGGTAAAAAGTCGCTTCTTACTGGAGATCAGCTGAGCTTGCGCCGTCCATAAAGCTGCCGTCGACTTCCCTGAGACACTGGCGTCAAGACACCCGTGGACACACACCTCCGACTATCAGGTACTGTTAAATTCACTAAAACACTAGCAACACAATAGAAAGATAAGGGATTTCCCAGAATGATCCTAGTAAATGTGTCTAAAAACATCTGAATCCGTCCCAATGCAATCGCGTTTTTTATCTATTTTTTAAACTTGTTTTTTTTTTTATAGTCTGTCGCTATCAATATCCTCAAACACAAATCTTTCATCCTCGCTCAAATTAATGTTGAAATTATCGTTTTCTCAGTCCGAATAGCTCTTTTTGTTGGAGGCTCCCATTAAAAACAATGTGAGGATGTGAAGAGCCCTCAACGGGTGACGTCATCGTCTGCGACTTCTGGTAAAGGCAGGGCTTTTCTGTTAGCGACCAAAAGTTGCAAACTTTATCGTCGATGTTCTCTACTAAATCCTTTCAGTAAAAATATGGCAATATCGCGAAATGATCAAGTATGACACATAGAAAGGACCTGCTTTCCCCGTTTGAATAAGAAAATCTCATTTCAGTAGGCCTTTAATTGTCTGCAAATGGCAGTAAAACGGCTGGTCAAACAAAACACAAGTCATCGTCATGGACCCATGAGCTGCAGAAGCTAGCTCTCCAATCAGCTAAACAGACTTTATGGTAACGTCTAGGTGAATTTACGAAACTGAAACAATACAAAAATAATGTATTTGTACGTTATTAATACTAACAAAGACACTTTTAAATGTGTTAGCATATTAGCTAATGCTAACAACGCTAGCTTCAATACATTACGATAGCACGTACGAATATGTATGAAAACACTCCTACAGACATCACACATGGAACAGTTTAGTAATAAATAATTGTTTTAGTTATATTGTAAAACTTACTAACGTTGCTTGGAGTGATGAATGAAGAATACATATGAGTAGAAAAGGATGACTAGAAGATGGAACGGCAATTCTACTTCCAATTTTAGACACTAAAAAGGAAATACTGTAGATGTTCAACCCGCAGCACCTGCAGTGAGCAGAACTTGTCCAAAAGATGGTGCCGTAGCACATTCAACAACACATCTTTTTAGTTTCGGTTGAAAACTATCTCCATCCATCCATCCATCATCTTCCGCTTATCCGAGGTCGGGTCGCGGGGGCAACAGCCTAAGCAGGGAAACCCAGACTTCCCTCTCCCCAGCCACTTCGTCTAGCTCTTCCCGGGGGATCCCGAGGCGTTCCCAGGCCAGCCGGGAGACAAAGTCATCCCAACGTGTCCTGGGTCTTCCCCGTGGCTTCCTACCGGTTGGACGTGCCCTAAACACCTCCCTAGGGAGGCGTTCGGGTGGCATCCTGACCAGATGCCCGAACCACCTCATCTGGCTCCTCTCGATGTGAAGGAGCAGCGGCTTTACTTTGAGCTCCTCCCGGATGGCAGAGCTTCTCACCCTATCTCTAAGGGAGAGCCCCGCCACACGGCGGAGGAAACTCATTTCGGCCGCTTGTACCCGTGATCTTATCCTTTCGGTCATGACCCAAAGCTCATGACCATAGGTGAGGATGGGAACGTAGATCGACCGGTAAATTGAGATCTTTGCCTTCCGGCTCAGCTCCTTCTTCACCACAACGGATCGGTACAACGTCCACATTACTGAAGACGCCGCACCGATCCGCCTGTCGATCTCACGATCCACTCTTCCCTCACTCGTGAACAAGACTCCTAGGTACTTGAACTCCTCCACTTGGGGCAGGGTCTCCTCCCCAACCCGGAGATGGCATTCCACCCTTTTCCGGGCGAGAACCATGGACTCGGACTTGGAGGTGCTGATTCTCATTTCGGTCGCTTCACACTCGGCTGCGGACCGATCCAGTGAGAGCTGAAGATCCCGGTCAGATGAAGCCATCAGGACCACATCATCTGCAAAAAGCAGAGACCTAATCCTGCGGGTACCAAACCGGAACCCCTCAACGCCTTGACTGCGCCTAGAAATTCTGTCCATAAAAGTTATGAACAGAATCGGTGACAAAGGACAGCCTTGGCGGAGTCCAACCCTCACTGGAAATGTGTTCGACTTACTGCTGGCAATGCGGACCAAGCTCTGGCACTGATCGTACAGGGAACGGACCGCCACAATAAGACAGTCCGATACCCCATACTCTCTGAGCACTCCCCACAGGACTTCCCGAGGGACACGGTCGAATGCCTTCTCCAAGTCCACAAAGCACATGTAGACTGGTTGGGCAAACTCCCATGCACCCTCAAGAACCCTGCCGAGAGTATAGAGCTAGTCCACAGTTCCACGACCAGGACGAAAACCACACTGTTCCTCCTGAATCCGAGGTTCGACTATCCAACGTAGCCTCCTCTCCAGTACACCTGAATAAACCTTACCGGGAAGGCTGAAATCTATCTGTTGAATTCAAAACACGATGGCCGTTAGCAGAGAAAAATCCATAAATTAGCCACACCATTTTACAAGCTGCAAGGTTCAAAGCGTAGGAAAAAAGGTAGTGGGTTATAGTCCCCAATTTGCGGTATATTTAAAGATGTAACTTTGTCATCTAAAGGTAACATTATTATTCATATACGACACTGATAAAATAATACTAACACAGACACTCCTAAACGTGTTAGCACAGTAGCTAATGCTATCCACGCTACGATAGCATGTACAAATATGCATGAAAACACTCCTACAGACATCACACATGGGACGGTCTAGTAAGCATGAATAGTTTTGGTTTTTTTGTAAATCTTACAAACATTGCTTGGAATGAAGAATCCAGGAGAAACGCTATGGTTTCCTATGACAGTGTGTTTCAACCACTGTGAGATACAGTCTGGTGTGTCGTGGGGGATTATCTAATTTCACCTATTTGGGTTAAAAATATTTTTTGCAAACCAGTAATTATAGTCTGCAAAGGATGTGTTGTTGTTGAGTGTCTGTGCTGTCTAGAGCTCGGCAGAGTAACCGTGTAATACTCTTCCATATCAGTAGGTGTCAGCCCGTAGCTAATTGCTTTGTAGATGTTGGAAATGATAGTAGGCAGCGTGCAGGTAAAAAAGGTATCTAATGCTTAAACCAAAAATAGACAAAAGGTGAGTGTCCCTAAGTGTTCTGAAAGTTTGTATATTAATGTGATGGTTCCTTTAAGTTCTACAGTTAGGAGATCATTTCTCTTATGGGATTATTGTTACTATCATTATTTATTTATGTGTAATACGTGTTGTATGGGAAAGCTGAAATGTGTATATTTAAGTTGTTTAACCGTTGCTATGGCTTCGGTTGCCACGGTTACGGGCAGTTCCTGGTAGGAAAAACTGTTAAAAGAGCTCCGGCACTAACAGGCAGCGCAGCGTCGGTAGTACTACATCAGGGGCGCTCACACTTTTTCTGCATGCGAGCTACTTTTCAATTGACCAAGTCGAGGAGATCTACCTCATTCCTATTTATAATTTATATTTATTTATTTATGAAAGAGACATTTTTGTTAACAAGTTAATGGTGTACCCCGCCTTCCGCCCGATTGTAGCTGAGATAGGCGCCAGCGCCCCCTGCAACCCCGAAAGGGAATAAGCGGTAGAAAATGGATGGATGGGTGGATGGAATCAGACAGTGGTGCTGATAACGTCCGCATTTTCAAATGGAGGAAAAAAAAAGTCCTCCTTTCTGTCCAATACCACATGAAAGTGGTTGGATTTGGCATCTCATTTGTCCAACTTGCATACTCGTTTTTAAACACTTTGTTAAGAGAGTAGCATATGTGTGTGGCCCTTTGATGTCTGGCAGCAGGTGAGTGACGTCAGTGAGAGTGCGGGTGGGCAAGCAAGTGAGAAAGCGGTCGCTGAGGGCGGGGGAGAAATACATTGGCATCAAACTCCGTAGCTTGCTAGCTTTCTGAGACTCTTATTTTGTTAGCACAGGCAGGATGAAACAGGTCTTTTATGGTGAAGACAGGAACTGTGCAGTCGGTCTTTAGAGTTTTGACAGTAGGTACGGAGTCTCTAGAAATAAAATGTGTTTCTCTGCGTCCGCCCTGTTAGTGATTTTTTTTCTTAAATATGAGCTCGCAGCAGCCAGCATCATCTCACAAGATCCTCGGGTGCCGAGAATGTCAAACAACTGACGAAAGTGAAGTCTTGGTATGATTGATGATTGCTCATTTTTATGTCTATTTTTTAATGCCTGGCTTGAGATCGACTGACACACCCTCCGAGATCGACCAGTCGATCGCGATCGACGTAATGGGCCCCCCTGTATTACATGGAAGACAGTTTACCACGATTGCAGATCGGACAAAGCACCACAGTTAGAGAATTATTTTCAAAGTGTTGTAAGTGACAGTGTATCCGTTGCACTAGTTTAAGTTTAGGACATTTAGGCACTTCACGTTGCCAGTATACGTGAAGTGCATGCTAACCGCTAGTAAGCTAACCGCAGCTCGCACTTGTGGTTGTGTGCTGCACCCTGACTTCACCAACAGCAGGTTTAGTCACCTTTGCCTTAAGTTTGTTATATAGACCCTCTCCCCTGTGACTGTATAACTTGGAGAGCGGGTGTGGGACATTATAGCGAGTTTAGTTATTTGCTATTGTTGCTACATTGCTGCGAGGGACGTGGACACGCGAGGTTGGCGTGTCCATTGCACGCACTCACGGACTAGTCGACAGGGAGGTGACCCAGGACGAGGCTGGTTCTACGCTCGCTCCAGACTGGATCTCCTGAGGCACGGCTGTGCTTCCCCCCCACCATCTGTACTCCACAACGGGAGGTGCCCCCCCTCCTTTGTATCCAGCAGTTTCAACTCACCATCCCACCCCTAAGTGCACCACCGATTCAGCAGGACCGAAACGGACAATCTTCTGGCCCAGCCAACGGGCCGAGGTTGGACTGTGTGTGTGTTGTGTGATTGGTTTAGTGTGGGTAGTTCCATCGGGGAGGTAACGTGAGTGGGGAAGAGTGTATGAGTGTAATTAATGTATGGTTATTGTATGCCTATCTGGTTACTGTATTGCTAAACTGTATAAGCTGTCTCCTCTCACTCTCTCTTAAGATTAGATTCTTTCATAAATAGTGAATAATTCGAGTCATTCCCCTAAGGCAAAAAATACAGTCCTTTACAGGCTCCCGTACATCTTGGTCTTTCGAGCTGGATCAAATCAGTTAGGATGTCCAAGTCCAAAGAGAGTGAGAGAGCCTTAAGCCCCTCCTCAGAACCACCAGCACGCCGTGTTAGAAAGCGCAGGTTACCCACTAGACTACAGGACTATCACTTGACTACCCCGGATGCGACTTGACAGCCCCAGTAGTTTAGAGAGTAAGGCACCCCAAGTGGCGGAGGGCATTATTGCAACACCTGACTTAAATTTGACTATGCAACCCAGTATTCACCCCTTCTCCTCACTACCAAGGGATAAAAAGGAACAGGAAAAGGCGAGCCCGCTGCTGGCAACGTGACTTGCCTAAACGTCCTGAACTTAAACTAGTGCAACGGATACACTGTCACTTACAACACTTTGAAATAATACTCTTACTGTGGTTCTTTTTCCGATCTGCAATCGTGGTAAACTGTCTTCCATGTAGTACTACCGACGCTGCGCTGCCTGTTAGTGCCGGAGCGCTTTTAACAGTTTTTTCTACCAGCGGGCAGAAACGGAACTGCCCGTAACCGTGGCAACCAAAGCCATAGCAACGGTTAAACAACTTAAATATACACATTTCAGCTTTCCCATACGACACGTATAAAATTGAAATAAATAATAATAATAATTATCTCCTAACTGTAGAATTTAAAGGAACCATTACATTAATATGCGAACCTTCAGAACAAAAGGCATTGAAGCTTAAGGAAGGCTATGCGCGTCAAAACTAAAACTGAGCTGGCTACAAAATCAACAAAAACAGAATCCTGGACGACAGCAAAGACTTACTGTGGAGCAAAGACAGCGTCCACAATGTACATCCGAACATGACACGACAATCGACAATGTCCCCACGAATAAGAATGGAAACAAAGTAGATGTGGGAAACATCGTTTAAAGGAAAACATGAAACTGCTACAGGAAAATACCAAACAAAGAGAAAAAGCCACCAAAATAGGAGTGCAAGACAATAACTAAAACACTAAAGACAGGAAAAAAAAAAAAAAAAAAGTCCAAATAAGTCAGGGTGTGATGTGACAGGTGGTGACAGTACACCTACTTTGAGACAAGAATTATAGTGATGCATGCTTGGTTATACTTTAAAGTCATATCCAACAATTGTGACAACGACTTTTTACTGTTTTTTTAATGATTTCTGCTGGTGGTGTGCCTCCAAAAAAATGTGCCTTGGCTCAAAAAAGGTTGAAAAACACTGCTCTACAGTAACGGTACTCTAACTTGAGAATAATGTTCATATATTTCTGCAGAACTGCCCCTTGGGAAGATATCGCATGGTTGCTGAAATGTTTGTGTGAGCCACAGAAGCAGAGAAAGGTAGGCACGGCTTTTTTAAAATCCCGAATTGGCTGTCTCCCTTCCTCGTTTGATCTTTGCCGCAACCGCACAGCTCCTCCGTGCGCCGCCGGCCCATCGAGGGAAGACTTTTGAGTTTTCAATCAGAGGGAAGCGGTCTCGCCCCCAATATGTGGCGCTCGCACACGGACGGAGGGAGCGCGCCGCTTTCTCCTTGAGCTGGACATTTTTGAAGGTGCTGATGAAGGACACGGCCACCTGCACGCGCAGCTAAACCCCAGATACATTTATAACCCAGCCGTAGATAGGCGTGCTGGGGCTAATCCTGATAGCCTGGAGCATTGATGCTGAGAAGACTCGAGATATATCAGCGCTTTAAAAGCTGCCCTTTTTTTTATCGCCCCATCTTCCATTGTGGGAGTGCTGATTAAAAGGTGCTCGCTTCAAAGCCACTTTGCCTCGTCTCCGCTCATTGTGGATTCTTGTCGCACGCGGGCACGCTTTTTTGTCTAATTCCTACTCGCGCTTGTTCACTGCCATTACGCTCGGCTTCCTCGGGAGTGTACAATCACGCCCACACAAGTGTGGCCTGCAGCTCCGTTTCTGTTGGCCCGCGGAATATCATTGAAGTAAAATCAAACAATGCAAGAAAAAAAGAGCAAAAATACAGAATGTAGTGACAAATACAAACCCCGTTTCCATATGAGTTGGGACATTGTGTTAGATGTAAATATAAACAGAATACAATGATTTGCAAATCCTTTTCAACCCATATTCAGTTGAATATGCTACAAAGACAACATATTTGATGTTCAAACTGATAAACATTTTTTTTGCGATCGATAGATAGATAGATAGTACTTTACTGATTCCTTCAGGAAAATTTAAATTCCAGCAGCAGTGTACAGAGTTGAGATCAATTTAAATAAAAGTAAAAAGTAAATAATGGGGGTTTAAATGGAAACAAAATATAGAAATATTACAATAAGAATAAAAACTAAAAAGCAAAAATTATGATTCTATGTGTCTACAATAAAACATTCTTCTTCATACTGCATTAATATATGCAACTTTTAAACTTTCATGCAGAGAATCAAATCCCAACTAAGTCAATTGACCAAAACTGTATTTATTAAATACTCTTCATTCTCTCACGGGTGACTTTTTAAATGAAAGAACAAATTAATAGTGTTGCAACCTTTTTGTAGTAACACTTCTGCTGCATACTTTGCATTGATTGATTGATACTTTTGTTAGTAGATTGCACAATACAGTACATATTCCGTACAATTGATCACTAAATGGTAACACCCAAATAAGTTTTTCAACTTGTTTAAGTCGGGGTCCACGTTAATCAATTCATGGTACAAATATATACTATTAGCATAATAGAGTCATCACACAGGTTAATCATCATAGTATGTACATTGAACAGCATATTGCTGTCGTCTGCTGAGTATCTTCCCACTTGGAGCCAAACCACCACCAGATGATGGTGGTGGTTTGGCTCTTTATGTTGGGCATTTATTGTTCTTCCTCCATTTGTGATAAGTTTCGCACCATCAAGTTTCGCTCGCTCGACCTGCATCAGCTAATGTTAGCCATGCTGCTACTCTGATCGGCGAGAGCTATGACGCTAGACTCGCGAGAGTATGTGACATATGTAAGAAGGCGGGCTTGTTTTCCGTCTCTGTGAGAATGACAGCCGAGGAGTGAGAAACGCCTGTTGTGTGATGCACGCAGCTAAATGCTACTCGACTAGCCATGCTAACGTTAGCTGAGGCGAGAGCGTATGACGCTACATGCGCGACAATATGTGACGTATGTAAGAAGGCAAGCTTATTTTACGTCTCTGTGAGAAGGACAGATAAGAAGGAGTGAGGCACGCCAGTAATGTAATGCACGCAGCTTGAAGAACATATAATCGAATATTACGATGTAGTAATTTTCTATATCCCACAGAGACAAACCCGCAATATATCGTATATATCGATATATCGCCCAGCCCTAGGTAGGGGCCATGATTGGGTATAAAAACAGCTTCCCAAAAAATGCTCAGTCTTTCACAAGAAAGGATGGGGCGAGGTACACCCCTTTGTCCACAACTGCGTGAGCAAATAGTCAAACAGTTTAAGAACAACGTTTGTCAAAGTGCAATTGCAAGAATTTTAGGGATTTCAACATCTACGGTCCATAATATCATCAAAAGGTTCAGAGAATCTGGAGAAATCACTCCAATAAGCGGAATATGTAAGCGGCATGGCCAGAAACCAACATTGAATGACCGTGACCTTCGATGCCTCAGACGGCACTGTATCAAAAACCGACATCAATCTCTAAAGCAGAACACTTCAGAAAACCACTGTCACTAAATACAGTTTGTCGCTTTAACTTGTAAGTACAAGTTAAAGCTCTACTATGCAAAGCCATTTATCAACAACATCCAGAAACGCCGCCAGCTTCTCTGGGCCCTAGATCATCTAAGGTGGACTGATGCAAAGTGGAAAAGTGTTCTGTGGTCTGACGAGTCCACATTTCAAATTGTTTTTGGAAATATTCGACAGTGTGTCATCCGGACCAAAGGGGAAGCGAACCATCCAGACTGTTATCGACGCAAAGTTCAAAAGCCAGCATCTGTGATGGTATGGGGGTGCATTAGTGCCCAAGGCATGGGTAACTTACACATCTGTGAAGGCACTATTAATACTGAAAGGTACATACAGGTTTTGGAACAACATATGCTGCCATCTAAGCGCCGTCTTTTTCATGAACCCCCCTGCTTATTTCAGCAAGACAATGCCTAGTCATATTCAGCACTTGTTACAACAGGGTTGCTTCGTAAAAAAAGAGTGCGGGTACTTTCCTGGCCCACCTGCAGTCCAGACCTGTCTCCCATCAAAAATGTGTGGCGCATTATGAAGCGTAAAAATACGACAGCGGAGACCCCGGACTGTTGAACGACTGAAGCTCTACATAAAACAAGAATGGAAAATAATTCCACTTTCAAAGCTTCAACAATTTGTTTCCTCAGTTCCCAAACGTTTATTGAGTGTTGTTAAAAGAAAAGGTGATGTAACACAGTGGTGAACATGCCCTTTCCCAACTACTTTGGCACGTGTTGCAGCCATGAAATTCTAAGTTAAATATTTGCAAAAAAAATAAATAAAGTTCATGAGTTTGAACATCAAATATCTTGGTTTTGTAGTGCTTTTAATTGAATATGGGTTGAAAAGGATTTGCAAATCATTGTATTCCGTTTATATTTACATCTAACACAATTTCCCAACTCATATGGAAACGGGGTTTCTATGTTGGGCTGTCCCGAATTGATGCTGATATCACATATCGATCTGATACAAGCAAAATAAGTATCGGATTAGCGCAAGCTAGACATACATAAGTGTCCTTAATTGAACAATATTTCAGTCTAAAACACGACATTTGTCAATGTAAACAATTACCACATTTTTCGGACTATAAAATCCTCTAAAGGCCTTAGTGGCCACATGCGTGGACAGCACATTTCAGCTCTTATTTTCAAAATTGTGTACACTACTAAATTGGGGCCTTAAGGCCGCTTATATGGATACTAATCCTGCCATCTGGTGGTGTCAGAATAGTATAACATACAATCGAATTTTGAAAAAAAAAAAGTGTAAAAATAACAATTAGTATCTCACTAAACATGAAGTACACGTGTGTGTACTTATGGACTAAGTACATCATATAAAAAGATGATTCTTAGTTTGTATTCCAATTAGGGTTCAATAAGCCCAAATAGCAAAGAGAAATAAGAAAAAGTATGTAAACAAACAGCTTGGGCATTAAGAGATTTTAAGGCAAGGCACACTTAAAATCCTTACATTTTCTCAAAAATCGACAGTGCACCTCATAAACATAATTCTGGTTGTGCTTACCGGCCTCAAAGCTATTTTATTTTGTACATGGTGTAATGAGAAGTGTGACCAGTAGATGGCAGTTAAACATAAGATATATGTGTAGGATGCAAGATGAAGCCAGCAAACAAGACAAAAACTTTAAATGTTTCATTGAGAGTAAAGAACATTACACACAACACTCAAAAATCTGTCAAAATGTTTTAGTAAGACTTTGGTAAGCAATGAAGCCGCACCGCTTGATAAATTGTGGGAGCATTATGGCTAACGTAGACCGACAAATTGTGCTTCAACGTATGTATTATTATGGTGTGTGTATAAGGACTGCAAAATTGCACCTATTAGCATACATCTGGCTTTGTTTTGCAATATTACGCAAAAACTATTTTCTTAACTCCTGTTGCCTGCATATCTGTATAAGTCCTGAATATTTGCGCGCATCCGCCATTGTAGTCCGTGTCGACTCCGTAATCGACAAGCTTCTTCTCTTTCTTTATCTTCTTATGTGACATTCATCCTCCGCTGTTGCCATTTGTAATATAAAGTAGCGTAAACTTTTAACTTATATCTCACCATGAAAGTGCTAAAACATACCGGTGTAGTGAGTATTTCATTATTCACCCAAGGAACTATAGTTATTAGGTGGTGTTTTATGGGACACATTTCCTGCGTTGTTGTTGCACTCGTGAACCACGGATTAAGAGATGCTGCTCCGTTATTGATTGAAGTAAAGTCTGAATGTCATTAAAACAGTTAGCTCCATCTTTTGACACTTCTTCCACTCCCGTCCTTGCACGCTACACCGCTACAACAAAGATGACGGGGCATCCTGAAGCGACTATCAGAAAGCGGCTTAAAGGTGATCTGTAAAACATCATCTATGCAACATTTTGACCACCATTACATGTTATTACAAAAAAGTGTTTTACATCTAGAAAAAAAAACATAATATGACTCCTTTAATCCGGTGCGCCTTTTGTATGAAAAGAGACCAGCTGATCGGCAGCTACGTTAAAGTTAAAGTACCAATCATTGTCACAAACACACTAGGAGTGGCAAAATTATTCTCTGCATTTGACCCATCACCCTTGATAACCCCCTGGGAGGTGAGGGGAGCAGTGAGCAGCAGCAGTGGCCACGCCCGGGAATCATGTATGGTGATTTAACCCCCAATTCCAACCCTTGAGAGCGCCTTATCGTCTGGTACGCCCTATGGTCTGAATAATAGTCTAGGGCCATCAGTGGAAATAGTTTGAACACCCCTGACTTCAAACATTGTTAATAAATTGATAAAATTATAAGTTGAATAAGTTATTGAACAAATATAAGCCTCCAAATACTTATGTAAATGAGGGATTTTAGGCCAATCAGAGAAAGTAACCAGTGAAATCCTTGCAGGACATAAAAATGCGACGGACATCACCTTGCTGCAAGTGTTGCCTCTCATCCATGTCGCCATCTTGGCCTCGTGACCATCCAGACTTGCCTGGCCAAAGATACTTCCCCTGGTTTCCTCTTCCGCATGACTGCTCCTCACATGGCCCCGGGGTTCTCTTCCATGCAGAGGCCTGGGCAGGAGTCCACACGACATGTCCATTTGCAAGATGCGCCCTTTCCCCACATGCAAGAAAAAAAAATGATGTTCAAACATAATAAAGTTGTTTTCATAAAAAGGCAAGAGTATAAAGGATGTTATCGTTGGGGGAATAATGAGCAAAACAGTGCCCCGCCTCCCCTGCATGCTGGAGGTTTTAACTGTTCAAACTCCTTTTGATGAATTCTGAGGTTTTAGAGCCTCGTAAGGTTTGCATTTATAGCGTTGTGACCTCAGGGACGACTTACACATTAATAGGACACAGGAGGCAGGTAAGCTATATATTGCAGCATGTCTCACCCTCTGCTTGCAACACCCAGGGTGTAGTTTGCGCATGTCCCGACCTCTGCTTGCAACACCTAAGGCATTGTGTCGGCACGACCCACCCTTTGCTTTCAACACCCAGTGGGTAGTTTACGCATGTCCCTACCTCTGCTTGCCAAACCCAGGGTGTTGCTTAGGCATTACCCAGCGTCTGCTTGCCACACCCAGGGTGTTGTGTCGGCACGACCGACCCTCTGCTTGCAACACCCAGGGTGTAGTTTACGTATGTCCCAACCTCTGCTTGCCAAACCCAGAATGTTGCTTCGGCATTACCCAGCCTCTGCTTGCAAAACCCAGGGTGTTGTTTTGGCATACCTGAGCCTCTGCTGGCAACACCCAGGGTGTTGTTTCTTCATTACCCAACCTCTGCTCGCTACACCCAGGGTGTCGTTTTGGCACGACCCACCCTCTGCATTCAACATCCGGGTGTAGTTTACGCATGTCCTAACCTCTGCTTGCCACACCCAGAGCGTTGTGTCGGCACAACCCATGGTCTGCTTGCAACACCCAGAGTGTAGTTTACGCAAGTCCCAACCTCTGCTTGCCAAACCCAGAATGTTGCTTCGGCATTACCCAGCTTCTGCTTGCAACACCAAGGGTGTTGTTTTGGCATGACCCAGCCTATGGTTGCTACACCCAGGGTGTTGTTTCGGCATGACCAAACTTCTGCTTGCCACACCCAGGGTGTCATTTGGGCATGACCCACCTCTTCTTTCAACACCCAGGGTCTTGTTTCAGCATATCTAAGCCTCTGCTTGCAACACCCAGGGTGTAGTTTCGGCATGACCCTGCCGCTGCTTGCAACAACCAGGGTGTTGTTTCGGCATGACCCAACCTCTGCTAGCAACACCCAGGGTGTCGTTTCAGGACGACCCGACCTCTTCTTCCAACAACCAGGGTGTTGTTTCAGCATGACCCAGCCCATGTTTGCACCACCCAGGGTGTTGTTTCGGCATGACCCAGATCTTACTTGCAACACCCAGGGTGTAGTTTCGGCATGACCCGGCCGCTGCTTGCAACATCCAGGGTGTTGTTTCGGCATGACCCAACCTCTGCTAGCAGCACCTAGGGTGTCGTTTCAGGACGACCCAACCTCTTCTTTCAACAACCAGGGTGTTGTTTCGGCATGTCCTAGCCTCTGCTTGCAACACCCAGGGGTGTCGTTTCGGCATGACCCAGCCGCTGCTTGCAACATCCAGGGTGTCGTTTGGGCATGGCCCAACTCTTCTTTCAACACCCAGGGTGTTGTTTCGGCATATCTAAGCCTCTGTTTGCAACACCCATGGTGTTGTTTTGGCATAGCTGAGCCTCTGCTTGCAACACCCAGGGTGTTGTTTTGGCATGCCCTAGCCTCTGCTTGCAACACCCATGGAGTTGTTTCGGCATTACCCCAACTTCTGCTTGCAACACCCAGGGTGTTGTTTCGGCATGACCCAACCTCTTCTTTCAACACCCAGGGTGTTGTTTCGGCATGTCCCAGCCGCTGCTTGCAACACCAAGGGTGTCATTTCGGCATATCTCAGTCTCTGCTTGCAACACTCAGGGTGTCGTTTCGGCATGACCCAGCCTATGCTTGCTACACCCAGGGTGTTGTTTCGGCATGACCCAGCTTCTGCTTGCCACACCAAGGGTGTCGTTTTGGCATGACCCAGCCTCTGCTTGCTACACCAAGGGTGTCGTTTCGGCATTACCCAACCTCTGCTTGCCACACCCAGGGTGTTGTTTCGGCATGACCCAAACTCTTCTTTCAACACCCAGGGTGTTGTTTCGGCATGTCCCAGCCTCTGCTTGCAACACCAAGGGTGTCGTTTCGGCATATCTCAGCCTCTGCTTGTCACACCCAGGGTGTTGTTTCGGCATTACCCAACCTCTGCTTGCCACACCCAGGGTGTTGTTTTGGCATGCCCTAGCCTCTGCTTGCAACACCCATGGTGTTGTTTCGGCATTACCCAACCTCTGCTTGCCACACCCAGGGTGTCATTTCGGCATGACCCAAACTCTGCTTGCAACACCAAGGGTGTCGTTTCGGCATATCTCAGCCTCTGCTTGCAACACCAAGGGTGTCATTTCGGCATTACCCAACCTCTGCTTGCCACACCCAGGGTGTCGTTTCGGCATGACCCAGCCTATGCTTGCTACACCCAGGGTGTTGTTTCGGCATGACCAAACTTCTGCTTGCCACACCCAGGGTGTCATTTGGGCATGACCCACCTCTTCTTTCAACACCCAGGGTGTTGTTTGGGCATTTCTAAGCCTCTGCTTGCAACACCCATGGTGTTGTTTCAGCATATCTCAACATCTGCTTGCCACACCCAGGGTCTTGTTTCAGCATATCTCAGCCTCTGCTTGCAACACCCAGGGTGTAGTTTCGGCATGACCCAACCTCTGCTAGCAACACCCAGGGTGTCTTTTCAGGACGACCCGACCTCTTCTTTCAACAACCAGGGTGTTGTTTCAGCATGACCCAGCCTATGTTTGCACCACCCAGGGTGTAGTTTCGGCATGACCCAGCCGCTGCTTGCAACACCCAGGGTGTAGTTTCGGCATGACCCAGCCGCTGCTAGCAGCACCCAGGGTGTCGTTTCAGGACAACCCGACCTCTTCTTTCAACAACCAGGGTGTTGTTTCGGCATGACCCAGTCTCTGCTAGCAACACCCAGGGTGTCGTTTCAGGACGACCCGACCTCTTGTTTCAACAACCAGGGTGTTGTTTCGGCATGACCCAACCTCTTCTTTAAACACCCAAGGTGTTGTTTTAGCATATCTCAGCCTCTGCTTGCAACACCCAGGGTGTTGTTTCAGGCAACACTTGTGAAGAAAGTAAAATGAACAAAAACATGTAAAAGAATGTTTAAATAGAAATGTGCAAACAAACAAAATGTTGAAACGTTCCCAATTGTGTCATTTAATTATCAAAGAGAAAAATGTTCCAAGTACATCAAAGATTGATAGTGGGTTTGAGACTATTCTGTAAATTATATAAAAACAACATTTTGCAATCATTCTCAGTCCCGATACGTATTTTTCATTTCCGATACAATAGCGATATCCGAGCCTTGAGTATAGGCTGATACTGATATTGATCAAACATACTTTTGTCTGTTGGTGTCTAACATGGTCACTAATGCCTACTTTGTCTTGTTATATTCTTATTTTACTGTTATATTTTTATTCCCATTGTTGCTTTTTAGTTTTTATTCTTATTGTAATATTTCTCTATTTTCTTTCCATTTAAACCACCATTATTTACTTTTTACTTTTATTTAAATTGATCTCAACTCTGTACACTGCTGCTGGAATTTTAATTTTCCTGAAGGAACTCTCCTGAAGGAATCAATAAAGTACTATCTATCTATCTATCTAAGACTCGATCTGACCAAGCAAAGTCTATGAGCATGAACCGATGAAGCCTACTTGGATGAGAGGCGTAACGTCCTCCAAGACAAACTGAACCGTGCAGTTGCCATCGATTGAAAGCCCTGATCATACACATTTCATTATATTTGGTACATGTTTTAATTGACAAATGTGATGTTTTAGATCGCAATGTCAGGCCTTTTTTCTGGATCTATGTGTTTCTGTAGAAGGGTGTGGTTTGTGTTTCCAAAGCAATCCACAGCTCAGGGTCTGATACAAATCAGGCTGATAACCATGAATTGATTAACGTGGACCCCGACTTAAACAAGTTGAAAAACGTATGTGGGTGTTACCATTTAGTGGTCAATTGTACTGAATATGTGCTGTACTGTGCAATCTACTAATAAAAGTATCAATCAATCAATCAATCAAAACAGTTCAGTATATTTTTACACTGATAAACCAAAGCAATGTCATGGAGTCTTTGCAACACTTCTGTTGTGCCTTTGAGCATCTTTCCAGGTCACCGGCGCATATGAGTGACAGGAAGTAAACATCGGTATAGACCTCTATAGCAGAACATAGGACATGTCTTTTAAATACTTGGAGAAATTCAATCTTACATTCCGGTCAACGCACTAATGTTTTTAATTGAAGGCTAAATCTGCATGAATCACTTTCATCTTGCAGCACTAGAAACTATCACGATGCAGCCGGTGTGTACCTTGTAGACGTTTAAGTGTTGAAGGACAAAGTTAATGGCTGTCATTTTAGTTAGATAGGGCAAATGCATCATTTTCTTTGGCAACTCGACAAAAGTCTTCTGTCAGGGAGAAGGTCCAGTCTTCATGGTGCACATACCAAGATAATGGATGGAGTGTAAGATGCCAGATTGTATAACAAATACTAGAGATGTCCGATAACATCGGACTGCCGATATCATCGGCCGATACATGCTTTAAAATCTAATATTGTAAATTTTCGGTATTGGTTTCTTAAAGTAAAATGTATGACTTTTTCAAAACGCCGCTGTATGGAGTGGTACACGGACGTAGGGAGAAGTACAGAGCGCCAATAAACCTTGAAGGCACTGCTTTTGCGGGCCGGCCCAATCACATAATAGCTACGGCTTTTCACACACATTTATTTTAGAACACCTTGTTACATTGTTTAATGCATCCAGCGGGGTATCACAGCAAATTGGGCAAAATAATGTGTTAATTCCACGACTGTATAAATCTGTATCGGTTGATATCGGATTCGATAATTAAGAGTTGGACAATATCGGCAAAAAATCCATTATCGGACATCTCTTAGAAATATTTCTCTCTAGCACTCACTGAGGGTGGAGGCTCCCCTTTCCTCTCCCTTATCTCTCCTGCTTGCTTCTTTGTTTTGTCTTGTCTTAACTTTCTTCTTGGCTCTTTTTGCACTGCTCTCCAAATCTAAACATTGGAACTATTTAACTGGCCTCAACAAAATTGACAAGCTCTTGGGTTTGGGGGAACCTGCTGTCGTGACGAAGCGGTTGTTGCTGGACACACGACGGACTATTGGGAGAAGAAGGAGTGCCGTGTGCCTGGCGACCCTTTTCTGTCGATGTAGTGAAGATATTCACCTATTGGGAATTATGACAACAGGACATCTGCTGATTGGAGTAAGTGTTGCTCTGGTTTGTCGACAAATTGGAAGTTGCTGGCAGTCTTCAAAGTACCCCAAAGCTGCCATAAATGATTGGAGGATGCGGGAAGAACTGTGGATTACATCGGACTGTCTACCCCGCAGTTTTTGAGGACCAGTCATAGACAATTTTAGAGTGAAAAGCAAATTTTATTTTCACTCGCATACAAATTATTTTAACTTGGATTTTTTCCCTGGCTTCGAGACTCTCCCGAAGATCACTGCAGGAAGACACAACAAACTCCCTTCTTGTCTCTCATGGACACACACCTGTTGTTCTGAACTTTGGACTAGCGATGGCAAATACATCAAGGCCGCGGAACAGAGACACACTATGGGCTTGTACACAAACACACACACATCCACAAAAAAAATATATGCCACACATACACCCTCCTGTCCCCCAATCCAACGCCCTCGACGCAATCCCGTAGGGGTGATGAATGGATGGTCAGCGCCTGAGAGCTGCGACCTACCACCATGACCTTGAACTACCTTCCCTCTGCTGCTAGCTATCTCAAGATGTATGTTGTAATATGTATATGTGCTTTGCTATGGAGGTTTATTCTCACGCCGAACTGGGCCCCCTTAGGAGCCCAGTTTGGATTGTATTTTTTTTACTCATCCTTCCCCAGCGTTGACCTTTTTCCCATCTTTTACGTGGCGCCTTATGGCGACCCATCAGCGTTCTCGTTCTGTAACCCAGTACACTGTTTGTTTGTCTAATCTTGAACAGGTTTGTGCTGAAAACAAAGTTTCGTTGTACTTGTTGCAATGACAATGAAGACCTACCTACTACCTACCTACCTACCCAAACAAATGGAACCGTGGCCTTGGACTTGATAATGCTGGATCCTTGAACATTGTCCGCTTCGCACTCGACTGACAACTGTTGTAGGTTCAAGGTTTCATGACGCTGAACAAAACCTTCCATTTGTCACTTTGCAAGGCATTTTCTGGAACATTCCATAATTTGTCTTTTTTTTATAATAACAAAAGTTTTTACAAAAAAGACCCTTAAACATAAAAAAACAAGTATATAACAAGCTGTTAATAACATAACTTTCATTAGCTTCTGACCACATATGAAGTGTTCTTTTTATATATAACTTTTTGGTTCATGCTTTTTAGTAAACAAAATATTAGACCAACACGAAATATTTAATATTTGAAAAATTAAATGCATAGTGGAGTACTTAAGATGAGGTCATTACAGCCCTCTATCGGTCAATAATTCATAACGTTAATTTTTGTAACAATTACTTTTTCTTCCCAAAAAGTCACACTGTCGTCTCCTTAGCCGGAAAAAGGATGCACTAGAAAAAGTGTTGTTGTACATTAAAAAAGTTAAAGCCTATAAGGTATTTTTTTCAATGTATGACAACACTTATCGGTGCGTCAAAATAATGCATCAAAATCAGGGTTATGAATTATTGACAGATTGAAGTACGAGTAGTAGTAATCTAAAGTATTCCACTATGCAATTCATTTTGCAAATATTGCATATTTTGACTTCTTATATTTTTTTTACAATAAAGGAGTATGAAAAAAAAAAGACTGAACATACATAAAAAGAACGCACTCAAAAAATGATCATACATTAAAAAATGTAAAGCCTTTATAGTATTTTTTTAAATGTATGACAACACTGAAAAAAAACACTGAAAATATATAAATAGGACGCACTCAAAAAATTGTCATACATTAAAAAAAATTCAAGATATTAAAAAAAATGTAATGTATGACAACACTTTTCTGAGTGAGTCCTTTTTTTTATATTTTCAGTGTGTTTTTTTTCATACTCATTTATTGTAAAAAAAAATTATGAGAAGTCAAAATATGCAATATTTGAAAAAGGAATTGCATAGTGGAGGGCTTCAAATGAGGTAATTACAGCCTTCAAACAGTCAATAATTCATAACCCTGATTTTGATGCATTATTTTTGGAACAATGTCTTTTTCTTTCCAAAAAGTCACACTGTCTCCTCAGCCGTAAAAAGGACGCACTCAAAAAAGTGTTGTCATACATAAAAAAATAAAAATAAAGCCTTTAACTATTTTTTTTCAATGTGCGACAACACTTTTTTGAGTGCGCCAAAACAATGCATCAAAATCAGGATTATGAATTATTGATCGATTGAAGGCTGTAATTACCTCATCTAAAGTCCTCCACTATGCAATTCATTTTTCAAATATTGCATATTTTGACTTCTCATATTTTTTTTGCAATAAAGGAGTATGAAAAAAAAACGCTGAAAATATATAAAAAGAACACACTCAAAAAATGGTCATACATTAAAATATTTAAAGCTTTTAAAGTAATTTTTTTAATGTATGACAACACTGGAAAACAAAACTGAAAATATATAAATAGGACGCACTCAAAAAAATGTTGTCATACATTAAAAAAATTTAAAGATACATTTTTTTCATGTATGACATTACTGAAAAAAATCACTGAAAATATATAAAAAAGACGCACTCCAAAAAGTGTTGTCATACATTAAAACTTTTAAAGCCTTTAAAGTATTGTTTTAAATGTATGACAATACTGAAAATATAAAAAGGACGCACTCAATAGTGTTGTCATACATTAAAAAATTTAAAAAAATAATAATGACAACACTTTTTTAAGTGAGTCCTTTTTAAATATTTTCAGTTTTTTTTTCATACTCCTTTATTGTAAAAAAAAAAAAATATGAGAAGTCAAAATATGCAATATTTGAAAAATGAATTGCATAGTGGAGGACTTCACGTGAGGTAATTACAGCCTTCAATAGATCAATAATTCATAACCCTGATTTTGATGCATTGTTTTTGGAACATTACTTTTTCTTCCCAAAAAGTCACACTGTCTGCTCAGCCGAAAAAAGGAAGCACTCAAAAGTGTTGTCATACATTAAAAAAATTACTTTCAAGGCTTTAATTTTTTTTAATTATCCAAAAAATTACTTTCAAGGCTTTATTTTTTTTAATGTATGACAAATTACATTAAAGAAATGTAATGTGACATAAAAATGTCACACGGTCTCCTTAGCCGAAAAAAGGGCGCACCCAAAAATGTGTCCTACATTAAAAAAATTACATCCAAGGCTTTGATTTTATTAATTTATGACAAATTAAATTAAAACATGTAATTTACACTCAAAAAAGTGTTGTCATACATTAAAATAGTTACATCCAAGGCTTTAATTTTACTAATTTATGACACATTACATTAAAAACATGTAATTTACACTCAAAAAAGTGTTGTCATACATTAAAAAAATTACTTTCGAGGCTTTAATTTTATTGATTTATGACAAATTACATTAAAATATGTAATTTACATTTTGAGTGCGTCCCATTAATATATTTTCAGTGGGTTTTTTTTCATACTCTTTTATTGAAAAAAAAAATGAGAAGTCGAAATATGCAATATTTGAAAAATGAATTGCATAGTGGAGTATTTTAGATGCATTATTTTTGAACAATTACTTTTTCTCCCCAAAAAGTCACACCGTCGCCTCAGCCGAAAAAAGGACACCCAGGGTGTGACTTTCTCCTGAGCCGAAAAAGGGATGCACTCAAAAAAGTGCTCACACAGAAAAGTCACATCGTCTCCTTAGCCGTAAAAAGAACAAACTCAAAAAAGTGTTGTCATACATTAAAAAAAAGTTAAACCCTTGAAAGGAATTTTTTTTATGTATTACATTAAAAAAATGTCATGTGAAAAAACAGTCACTGTCTCTCCTTAGCAGAAAATAGAACCCACTCAAAAAAGTGTTGTCATACAATAAAAAAATTACTTTCAAAGCTTTAATTTGTTTTAATGTATGACAATTTACATTAAAAAAAATGTAATGTAATGTGACAAAAAAGTCACACTGTTTTCCTTAGCCGTAAAAAGAACGCACTCAAAAAAGGGTTAAAAAAAAGTGGACTAGCCTGTCCCGTCTACTGGTGAGAGATGCATGAATTATAATTAGAGATGACCGATAATATTGGACTGCCGATATTTTCAGCGGATAAATGCTTTAAAATGTAATATTGGAAATTATCAGTTTCAAAAAGTAAAAATTATGACTTTTTGAAACGCCGATGTTTGGAGTGGTACACGGACGTAGGGAGGAGTACAGAGCGCCAATAAACCTTAAAGGCACTGCCTTTGCATGCCGGCCCAATCACTTTTTTACGGCTTTACACACACAAGTGAATGCAATACATACATGGTCAACAGCCATACAGGTCACACTGAAGGTGGCCGTATAAACAACTTTAACACTGTTACAAATATGCGCCACACTGTGAACTTACACCAAACAAGAAGGACGAACACATTTCGCACCGTAATACAACGGAAAAAAATTATTGTGTACATTGTAGTCCGGAAGAGTTAGGGCTGCAGGGGATTCTGGGTATTTGTTCTGTTGTGTTTATGTTGTGTTACGGTGCGGATGTTCTCCCAAAATGTGTTTGTCATTCTTGTTTGGTGTGGGTTCAGTGTGGCACATATTTGTAACAGTGTTAAAGTTGTTTATACGGCCACCCTCAGAATGACCTGTGTGGCTGTTGATCAAGTATGTCTACAAAAGTCAAATACAACATGTGGCTGGGCTGGCATGCTGTTTGTACAGGTTGTAGAGGGCGCTAAAGGCAGTGCCTCCACAGTGCCCCCTTAATATTGTTATTAGGGTGAAATTCGGGAAAATGATCACCCCTGGAGGGGCACTGAAAATTGGAAGTCTCCCGGAAAAATCGAGGGTATACAAATATGACGCTGTAAAACACCATTCATATAAAACTCGCGGGCCGCACCAACATAAAATTTCAATATTAAAGTGCGGGCCAATTGCGGCCTGCGGACCGCGTGTTTGAGACCCCTGGTTTAATGCATCCAGCTGGGCATTCAGAACAAAATTAGGCATAATAATGTGTTAATTCCACGACAGTATATATCGGTATCGGTTAATATCAGAATCGCCAATTAAGAGTTGGGCAATATCAGATATCGGCAAAAAAGCCATTATCGGACATCTCTAATTATAATCTGGAATTTACTTTTAGCCAGTTTGAGACCAAGCGGAAGCAGCCATCGGTTTATTAGCGTGTCAACAATCGCAGCGTAAGCTAGCATTAGCTCACTGCTATCCAAGCGCCACTAAAATAGTCGGTCTGTGTTAGCACTTATAATAACAACATCACTCCTATTTTCAGGTCACGACATGTAAATGGAATATTGTTGGCACGTTTAGAACGTTTTTTTGGAGGTTTTTACGGGCGCAATAAAGCACCCGTTATTTGTTGACTCAACTGTTCGCCATCCGTTCACGATTGAGAACGAATGAAAAAGCTGAGCTAATGAGTTCTTGTCTTAGATAAGGATTGTGAATGATAAACAGCACTTCCCTTTCACATTTTTGCATATTTTCAGTATGACCGATCTGATAATATGGTCACAGTGCAGAAGCGTCACTCCACTGAAGTAGAATCTAAGGAAATTGCGAAGATATTCGGAGCGGAATATTCACAATGGCCGACTGAATTTGTGGCATTTTGTGATGTTTAGAGCGTATTTTCACATACTTTGCTAATAGTCAATACAATTGGATACTATTTAATGGATACATCCATCCATCCATTACTACCGCTTATTCCCTTAGGCTGTGGCCTATCTCAGCTACAATCGGGCGGAAGGCGGTGTACACCCTGGACAAGTCACCGCCTCATCACAGGGCCAACACAGATAGACAGACAACATTCACACTCACATTCACACTACAGACCATTTAGTGTTGCCAAGCAACCTATCCCCAGGTGCATGTCTTTGGAGGTGGGAGGAAGCCGGAGTACCCGGAGGGAACCCACGCATTCACGGGGAGGACATGCAAATTCCACACAGAAAGATCCCGAGCCTGGGATTGAACCCAGGACTACTCAGGAGTTTCATATTGTGAGGCAGACGCCCTAACCCCTCTTCCACCGTGCTGCCCTTAATGGATACAATGAAACACAAGTATAACAAGTCAACGGGAACACGGGTTGGTGAATGTGCCTCACAATAAGAAGGTAAAGGCGGCATAGCTCGGTTGGTAGAGTGGCCGTGCCAGCAACTTGAGGGTTGCAGGTTCGATTCCCGCTTGTGCCATCCTAGTTACTGCCGTTGTGTCCTTGGGCAAGACACTTTACCCACCTGCTCCCAGTGCCACCCACACTGGTTTAAATGTAACTTAGATATTGGGTTTCACTATGTAAAGCGCTTTGAGTCACGAGAGAAAAGCGCTATATAAATATAATTCACTAATTCACTAAAGTCTTTCTGTGTGGAGTTTGCATGTTCTCCCCGTGAATTCGTATCAAACCCAGGACCTTCTTATTGTGAGGCACACACATTAACCCCTGGTCCCTTCTGGATACTCCGGCTTCCTCCCACCTCCAAAGACATGAACCTGGGGATTGATTGGAAACACTAAATTGAGTGAATGTTGTCTATCTATCTGTATTGGCCCTGTGATGTGGTGGCGACTTGTTCAGGGTGTACCCCGTCTTCAGCAGGGATAGGCTCCAGCACCCACGCCACCCCGAGAGGGACAAGAGGTAGAAAAATGGATGTCAACTTGTTTTTCCACTCTACTGCTGCATTCAGAGATAGTGGCCTTGAGGCGGACCAGGCTGTTCTGACAAACACCTCCGCGGACATCTCAATGATGGACGCTTTTGACCTCCCTCCCTTCTCAACGACACCTGGAGTCGAACTTTTTCAGATTGGCCTCAGTCTACAAAAACTTTACACCATCACACCCAAAACAATTGGGCACACACGCACACACCCCCGCTAACCCACCCCACGCCTTCACCACCGCTAGTTTTTCCCCTCGGGGCCTTCCAGTAAACCAACGCCCCCCACCCCCACCTCTCTGTGCGAGTTGTTGTGATTAAATGTAATGTGTTTATGTGTGCATTGCAAATTAGGTTTTTTCCCTTGGACTCAGCCTGGACCCAGTCCTGTGGGTCCAGCCTTTGACTGATATTTTTTTACTCTTTCCCCCTTTCCCAGTATCACCTTTTTCCCACCTGTTTTAAGGATCACCGTACAAATGGCTGATCCGTTGGCAGTCCCGTCTTGTCTCCCTGTAACGTATGTCTGCTCTTGGTGGGACTGTGCCGAAAATGTGCGTGTTAAGAATTGACAATAAATCATTTCCTGAGAAGGTGAGGAGCTCAGTCGTTCTGGAGGAGCTCGGTGGCTGAGGTGGCTCGGGCGTCGAGTTCGGACGACTCTCTGATGGAGCATGCCCAGCCTGAAGGAGGCTCTGTTGTAGACCCTATGACACGCAGGATTATGTCTTGCGGTTAGCCTGAGGATGGCTGGATGGAATCCGGTGGAATAGGAAGAGGTAGCCGGACACCGATAAGTCCGGGCTTCCCGACTGAGACCGCTGCCTCAGGGATGGAAGAAAATGGATGAAAGTTGCTCATGTAACTTCAGTTAAGTTGAAAGCTAAACTCTTGAGAGAAAGTCCCTCAAAATACTCCCTCTTGGTGGTCCAGACTTCTTTTCTTAAACTTGATATCATTCCTCACCATTTCAAGGATTTCTAACGGTTCCTTTGTGAGAGATGCTGCTAATCGTCTGGTGGTTGCTCTAACAGGCAGCTAGCAAAATGTGAGAACGCCGAGCAACGACATTGCATCACCCAGTAAATAAATACAACTATTTTTATTGGGCACTTATTTTCCTAAACTCCCGTTACTTGGAGCTATTATTACCTCACGGCGACTCTTCCCCTGCAATAATAAACATCAGCAATAGCCATGCTTGCATGATTAAATTGAGTAAGTAAAAGCTGACAACCCTTTCAGTGTGGCATCTGCAGCTTTGCAAGTGAGAGAGGGGGTAAAAAAAATTATTTGTATCTGTCAGGTTATTTCTGGCAGCTAATTAAAAGGGCCATTTAGATGCATATTGGCTCAGTGCCTCACAAGGTGCCGAGCATGTAAAACGCTGAGATTCAGACACATACATACAATAGGTCTTCTTTTATAGATTCATAATTAGGGACATATGCGAGGGGGATATCAAAACGTGGCAGAAAGAGCCTCCCTTCAGAGAACAGATTACCCCCCACTCTGTGAACAAATCGTTTTCTGGTAGATATTTCCAGGAGCTTTATCCATCAATCCCTCTATCTATTTTCTTCTGCTTATCTGCGACACGGGGGCGGCAGTCTCAGGAGGGAAGCTCATACTTCCCGGTCTCTGGCCACTTCTTCCAAGGCGTTCCAAGACCTGATTCGAGTTATAACCCCTGTGGCATGTTCTCGGTCTACACCTGGGCCTCCGTAATAGGTGCTCGAGCCAACTCAACTGGCTCCTATGATGGAGTAGCGGCTCAACTCTAAGGTTCTCTCGAATGAAAGAGCCATTTCTTTCATTACTTAGGGTGGTCCAGCCTCTGTACAGTAAACTATTTCGGCTGCTTGCACTGACTGTATTAGCGTTCTTGCTCTTTGGGTCACTACCCAAATCACGTAACAATAGGTGAGTGTAGGAGCGTAGATGACTGACAAATCCAGAGCTTTTTCTTCCAACTATGCTCTTACCTGACCATGACAATCTGGAACAGCAACCGCATGACGGCAGACGTTTTACGATTTACCTGTCGAGCTCACGCTCCTGCCGTCCCTCACTCGTGAACAAGATCCCAAAATATAAAATCCCTTCACCATTTAGTTTTCTGCTCACCCCAAACTGTTTACACAAGTTGTGTTATGAGTTACCATGTTTGTTGATTTTTTTGTACTAGTTTTGTACTTTTTTTTCTGCACCTTGACTAGGGAAGTTTGTTTGGATACATGTCATATAAGTAAATGCTGTACCACAATAAACTCGGAAGTACAATTAAAGGCAGAGTTACTTTTGATGGTGGTGAGACAATGGCACCAATCGGGACATTGGATATTTATATATGATATGGATACACCGCTTATGGTCAAATTGTTTATTGAACTCGCGCCGCAGGGCAAATTGAAACGCTGGTGGGCCACATTTGGTCACCACTGCACGCATTTTAAAAGGGAAATGCTTGGTTTCATTGGGTTTTCATCGAAAAATCATTATAAAAGGACATGTTTACAGCATTTCTAAAAATGGCCTTTATGAAAGGGAGAATATGGGGACAAAAGAGTCCCACGGAACTCGAATGTACAGTATACTCAGTCAAGAGCTTGTGCTAAAAATAATTTAAAAAAATATAAATTGAAAATTTTGGGATGAATTCCTTTACAACTTCTGTGGCCATATTTCATCCCACATTTTTAAAAACAGCCATTATAAAAGGGAGTTAATGGAGGACAAAAAGGGTCCCAGGGAACTCCAATGTATACTCAGTCAATAGATTGTGCTAAAAATACATAAAGGACAGAGATTGCAAATTTTGTGATATATTCCTTGACAACTTCTGTGGCCATATTTCATCCCGCATTTCAAAAACCACCATTATTAAAGGGAGTCAATGGGGGACAAAAGAGTCCTAGGGAACTCCAATGTATACTCAGTTAATAACTTGTGCTAAAAAACTTAAGAACAGACATTGCAGATTTTGTGATGAATTCCATGACAACTTCTGTAGCCCTATTTCATTCTGCATTTCTAAAAGGGCCATTATAAAAGGGAGTCAATGAGGGGGGTGGGGTGTCCCAGGGAACCCCAATGTATATACTCTGTTAATAGCTTGTGCTAAAAATAACTTAAGAACGGACTTTGCAGATTTTGTGATGGATTCCTTTTCAACTAATGTGGCCATATTTAATTCCGTATTTCTAAACATGGCCATTATAAAAAAAGAGTTAATGGGGGACAAAAGGGTCCTAGGGAACTCCAATGTATACTCAGTTAATAACTTGTGCTAAGAAACTTAAGAACAGACATTGCAGATTTTGTGATGAATTCCATGACAACTTCTGTAGCCCTATTTCATTCTGCATTTCTAAAAGGGCCATTATAAAAGGGAGTCAATGAGGGGGGGGGTCCCAGGGAACCCAAATATATATACTCTGTTAATAGCTTGTGCTAAAAATAACTTAAGAACGGACTATGCAAATTTTGTGATGGATTCCTTTTCAACTAATGTGGCCATATTTAATTCCGTATTTCTAAACATGGCCATTATAAAAAAATAGTTAATGGGGGACAAAAGGGTCCTAGGGAACTCCGATGTATACTCTGTCAATTGCTTGTGCTAAAAATAACTTAAGAACGGACTTTGCACATTTTGTGATGAATTCATTTTCAACTTCTGTGGCCCTGTTTAATTCCACATTTCTAAAAACGGTCATTATAAAAGAGAGTCAATGGGGTCCCAGGGAACTCCAATGTATACTCAGTCAATATATTGTGATTAAAAAGACTCAAGAACGGACATTTCAAATTTTGTGATGAATTCCTTGACAACTTATGTTGCCATATTTCACCCTGCATTTCTACAAATGGCCATTATAAAAGGGAGTCAATGGGAGACAAAAAAGGTCCCTTTAACCCCAATGTATACTCCGTCAATAGCTTGTGTTAAAAAAATTAAGAACGGACTTTGCAAATTTTGTGATGAATTCCTTTTCAACTTCTGTGGCCATATTTAAGTCCGCATTTCTAAAAATGGCCATTGTAAAAGGGAGTGAATGGGGGACAAAAGGGTCCCAAGGAACTCCAATGTATACTAAGTCAATTTCTTGTGCTAAAAATAACTTAACAACAAAAATTGCAAATTTTGTGATGAATTCCATGACAACTTATGTGGCCCTATTTCATCCCGTATTTCTAAAAACTTCCATTATAAAAGGGAGTAAATGGGGGACAAATGGATCCTAGGGAACTCCAATGTATACTCAGTTAATAACTTGTGCTAAAAAAATTCAGGAACGGACATTGCAAATTTTGTGATGAATTCCATGACAACTTCTGTGGTCATATTTCATCCCGCATTCCTAAAAACAGCCATCATAAAAGGGAGTTAATGGGGGACAAAAGGGTCCCAGGGAACTCCAATGTATACTCAGTCAATAGATTGTGCTAAGAATAAATAAAGGACAGAGATTGCAAATTTTGTGATAAATTCCTTGACAACTTCTGTGGCCATATTTCATCCCGCATTTCTAAAAATGGCAATTATAAAAGGGAGTCAATGGGGGACAAAAGAGTCCTAGGGAACTCCAATGTATACTCAGTTAATAACTTGTGCTAAGAAACTTAAAAACGGACATTGCAAATTTTGTGATGAATTCCTTTTCAACTTCTGTGGCCATATTTAAGTCCGCATTTCTAAAAATGGCCATTGTAAAAGGGAGTCAATGGGGGACAAAAGGGTCCCAAGGAACTCCGATGTATACTCAGTCAATCTCTTGTGCTAAAAATAACTTAAGAACGAAAATTGCAAATTTTGTGATGAATTCCATGACAACTTATGTGGCCATATTTCATCCCGTATTTCTAAAAACAGCCATTATAAAAGGGAGTAAATGGGGGACAAATGGGTCCTAGGGAACTCCAATGTATACTCAGTTAATAACTTGTGCTAAAAAAATTCAAGAACGGACATTGCAAATCTTGTGATGAATTCCATGACAACTTCTGTGGCCATGTTTCATCCCACATTCTTAAAAAGGCCAGAATAAAAGGGAGTCAATGGGGGATAAAAGGGTCCTAGGGAACTCCAATGTATACTCTGTCAGTAGCCTGTGCTAAAAATAACTTAAGAACGGACTTTGCACATTTTTAATGGATTCTTTTCATTCCTTTTCAACTTCCCTGGCCATATTTATTTCCTCATTTCTAAACGGACATTACAAATGTGATGAATTCCTTGTAACTTGTAAAATGAACATTATGTTGCATGATGTCCTCTTCAAAGACAATAAAAAAGACCCACAAAAGGTCCCAGGTATGCCAAAAGGTTAAAAAAAGCAAACTAAAATGATCGCTGTTGCTTTTAAAGGTAAGGTATTAGTTGCAATATTTACACGGGTGCCCAGGTACCTAAACTTGTGTATTCTTATTTTAAACCCCGTCAAAGTAATATTCCACACCCAGTGTGGGGTTAATTATGCGGCACTTGAATAAACAAAAGTATTCTGTGTACTGCAACACTGAGTCGGAGTTTGACCTTTTGAAAATGAGCATCTCGCATTTTTATATATGTGTTTTTGTTATTATTATTATACGTTATGTTTCTGGGGTTCATCTAGCGGGTTTGGCAAAACAAAACAAATGAACATCATGGCAGCAACCCAGTGCAACACATTGCAATCTAAAGCTATTTTCCCAGTTGATGCGTTTCATGGGTAAGGATGCTTGAAAGGAAGACAGGGAAAGGAGATGAAGCAATCTATTCCTGTCTTGCCATAGGCTGTCTTGACTTGGCACTGAGAGCTTCTTTGAGTGGGATGAAATAATATTTCCATTCCCTCAGGAGTGAAATGGGGTCCCTGAACACATCCTCTTTTTATCCCCCGACCACACTTCAAGGCTTTCAGCGACATAGGTGAGAAGAGAAGGACGACAAGGTGATGAGGGAAGATTGATATCCACCATTTTCTTTGCGAAGTTCCTGATGAGAGTATCCATGCAGTGTATTGGCTTTGTTCCCAGGGTTGAAAAAAATCTAATCAGTTATGTGCAAAGAGAAGTATATTTTAGTCAAATGGAATATACAGTACCATGATATGATACAGCAGGGGTGTCAGACTCGTTTTCATCCAGGGCCACATCGCAGTTACCACTCTCAGTGAAAAATATTTGAATATGGCTATGCATTTGATTGTATACCGTATTTTCCAGACTATTGTATACAAGCCGAATCCACTGAATTTTAGAGAGAAAATACATTTTTCCAGATATTAGCTGCAGATACAGTGGGGCAAAAAAGTATTTAGTCAGCCACTGATTGTGCAAGTTCTCCCATTTAAAATGATGACAAAGGTCTGTAATTTTCATCATAGGTACACTTCGAATGTGAAAAAAAATCCAGGAATTCACATTGTAGGAATTTTAAAGAATTTATTTGTAAATTATGGTGGAAAATAAGTATTTTGTCAACCATTCAAAGCTCTCACTGATGGAAGGAGGTTTTGCCTCAAAATCTCACGATACATGGCCCCATTCGTTCTTTCCTTAAAAACGGAACAATCGTCCTATTCCCTTAGCAGAAAAACAGCCCCAAAGCATGATGTTTCCACCCCCATGCTTTACAGTAGGTGTGGTGTTCTTGGGGTGCAACTCAGTATTCTTCTTCCTCCAAACACGACGAGTTGAGTTTATACCAATATTTTGGTTTCATCTGACCACATGACATTCTCCCAATCCTCTGCTGTATCATCCATGTATCCATTTTGGTATAAACTCAACTTGTCGTGTTTGGAGGAAGAAGAATACTGAGTTGCATCCCAAGAACACCATACCTACTGTGAAGCATGGGGGTGGAAACATCATGCTTTGGGGCTGTTTTTCTGCTAAGAGGACAAGACGATTGATCCGTGTTAAGGATAGAATGAATGGGGCCATATATCATGAGATTTTGAGCCAAAACTTCCTTCTATCTGTGAGAGCTTTGAATGGTTGACCAAATACTCATTTTCCACCATAATTTACAAATAAATTCTTTAAAATTCCTACAAAGTGAATTCCTGGATTATTGTTTCACATTCTGTCTCTCACAGTTGAAGTGTACCTATGATGAAAATTACAGACCTCTGTCATCATTTTAAGTGGGAGAACTTGCACAATCGGTGGCTGACTAAATACTTTTTTCCCCACTGTATGTATATTGTGAACTCAGTTGACACAAAAATATTTCATAAATATTTATTACATACCTTAATTATTTCCAAACGGTGTCTGTACGAGGCAGTAAAGCGGATGATCAAGCAAAACAGAAGTCCTCGTCATGGACACACTAGCTGCGCAAGCTAGCTCTCCAACTCAATGACACCACTGTGACGTCTTGGTGAATTCACTGAGGAATTTGTGAAACTGGAACAAGACAAAAAGAATGCCACTGTGAGTTATGAATACTAACACAGACACTAGTGAATATGTTAGCATAAATGCTAACGACACTCGCTTCATTACATTATAATAGCACTTACAAATATGCATGAAAACACTCCTACAGACATCGCACGCGAGCGGTTTAGTGAGTATGAATGGTTTTAGTTATATTGGAAAACTTACAAACTCTGCGTGTAGTGATGAATCCATACGAGTACAAACACTATGGACGACTACACAGGACACACTGTAGATGTTTACCCAGGGAGCGAACTCTTTCAAAAGTTGGCAGCATAGCACTAACAATAACACGTATTTTTACCGTCTCGTGTTTAATGAAAACTATATAAACACAAAACATTATGGCCGTTAACAAAGAAAAACACAAAAAATTACAAACATTAGCTGCACCGTTTCATAGGCCAGAGGGTTCAAAACATATGAATAAAAAAGGCTTATAGTCTGGAATTTACAGTGTATATATATTTTTTTTACGTAAAATGTAAAAAAAAAATCTTTAGATTTTACAGTAAATCTCTCTGGCAATTCCATTACTAGAATGTGACTGTAAAATATACCGTGTTTATTTTTTTACATACACTGTAAAAAGAAAAGTGTACATTTAGAGTAATTCTCTCTGGCAATTCCGTTACTAGAATAGGACTGTAAAATATACCGTGTTTTTCCCCCAACATATTACGGTAAATCGAAAAATAGTACCGTTTTTTTTTTATAAACACCTGACAGTTTTTCACCGTAAAAAAACCACAACTTTGTTACCATTTTTCCTTTTACAGTGATATACTGTAAAAGCAACAGTAGATTTCACAGTAAAAAAAATGGTAGATCAGTGGCCAAAATTGTACTGGAGAAATGAGGCGGTAGACTTTTTTCAATTTACAGTAATATAAGGTAGAAAACACCGTAAACTTAACTATCTATTGTCATTTTTGATCTGATTTCATAAGTCAATATGTTGAGTAAATTTATTATTTGGGTATTTGTTTTTATTTCAACATATTAAATGTTTGAAAAATACAATATTTGTTGCAAAATTGGCTAATATTAATGTTTAAACGGTAAGCAATTTCATGCAGAACTCAAATTGTTGTCAAAATGGAATAAACAAATACATTAAATATCAAGAAAATATAAAGTACTTTGTTGACACATATTATTATTATCAGGGGACATAAAAATGATGCCGGGGGGCCAGAAGTGGCCCCCAGGCCTGGAAATTGACACGTGTGTAATGCGCACATGCACAAGCGTCCCTCCTTACGACATTTTAGCGAAAAAAAGTTTTTAAAAAATAAAAATTTTCAGTCATTTACGGGTTTTGTCGAGACTCTTGATGAGGTTTTTTCAGACATCTCCTACAACTACAGAGGACAAGTATTGGGCTGCTGAGGCAAGTCCGTTTTTAAAATGTTTGTGTAAGCGTCCTTCCTTATTTTAGCAAAAAAAAGTTTACCAAAAATATTTATTTTCTGCCATTTTTGTGTTTTGTCGGGACTCCTAAAGAGGTTTTGAGACATCTACAACTACAGGACAAGTATTGTGCTGCTGAGGCAAGTCTGTTTTTAAAATGTTTGTGTAAGGTTCTCCCCGTATGACATTTTAGAGAAAAAAACTGTGGAAAAAATATAAATTTTCTGTCATTTACGGGTTTTGTACGGATTCCTGATGAGGTTTTGAGACATCTCCTACAACTACAGCACAAGTATTGTGCGGCTGAAGCAAGTCCGTTTTTTACATTTTTGTTTAAGGGTCACCCCATACGACATTTTAGCGAAAAAAGGTTTCCAAAAAATTTTAATTTTCTGTCATTTAAGGGTTTTGTCGGGACTCCTGATGAGGTTTTGAGACATCCCCTACAACTACAGGACTTGTGCTGCTGAAGCCTGTCTGTTTTTAAAATGTTTGTGTAAGGGTGCCCCCTTACATTTTACCCAAAAAATAAAATAAAATGAAATTAAATTTAAATTTTCTGTCATTTACAGGTTTTGTCGGGACTCCTGAAGAGGTTTTGAGACATTTCCTACAACTATAGGACAAGTATTGTGCGGCTGAAGCAAATCTGTTTTTTTTTTACCCTTTTTGTGTAAGCGTCCCCCCTTACAACATTGTAGCAAAAATACGTTTTCAAAAAATATACATTTTCTGCCATGTTCGGGTTTTGTCGGGACTCCTGATGAGGTTTTGAGACATCTCCTAAACTACAGGACAAGTATTGTGCTGCTGAAGCAAATCCGTTTTTTACCCTTTTTGTGTAAGCGTCCCCCCTTACAACATTTTACAAAAAATACCATTTCAAAAAATATAAATTTTCTGCCATGTTTGGGTTTTGTCGGGACTCCTGATGAGGTTTTGAGACATCTCCTACAACTACAGGACAAGTATTGTACTGCTGAAGCAACTTCGTTTTTGAAATTTTTGTGTAAGGGTCCCTTCTTACGAAATTTTAGCGAAAAAAAGTTTTAAGAAAATATGCCTTTTTCTGCCTTTTTCGGAACTCTTGATGAGGTTTTGAGACATCTCCTGCAACTACAGGACAAGTATTGTGCTGCTGAAAAGTGTCAGTTTTTTAAATGTTTGTGTAAGTGTCTGACTATTCAGGACCTTCGTATTGTGAGGCGGCGACTTGTCCAGGGTGTACCCCGCCTTCCGCCCGATTGTAGCTGAGATAGGCGCCAGCGCCCCCTGCGACCCCAAAGGGAATAAGCGGTAGTAAAATGGATGGATGGATGGATGTTTAAGTGTCCCCCCTTACGAGATTTTAGCAAACATTTTTTTCTAAATGTTTAATATTCCGCCATTTTTGGTTTCTGTTGAGACTCCTAATGAAGTTTTGAGATATCTCCAACCACTACAGCACAAGTATTGTGCTAATAAGGCAAGTCTTTTTTTTATATTTTTGTGTTAAGTTTTTTTTTATACAAAATTTTAGCGAAAAAAAGTTTACCAAAAATATTAATTTTCTGTCATTTACGGGTTTTGTCAGGACTCCTGATGAAGTTTTGAGACATCTCCTACAACTACAGGACTTGTGCTGCTGAAGCCAGTCCGTTTTTACATTTTTTGTGTAAGGGTATCACCCCCTTACGACGTAAAAAAAGTTTTCAAAAAATATGCATTTTCTGCAATTGTCGGGTTTTGTCGGGACTCCTGATGAGGTTTAGAGACATCTCCTACAACTTCAGCACAAGTATTTTGCTGCTGTAGAAAGTCGTTTTTTTAATTTTTTTACAACATTTTTGTGAAAAAAAGTTTTCAAAAAATACATATTTTCTGCCGTTTACCTGACAAAACCTGACGAGGTTTTGAGACATTTCCTACAACTACAACACGTGTACTGTTGAACCAAGCCGGTTTAAAGTTTTTTGTGTAAGGGCCCTTAGAACATTTTAGCGAAAAAAAGTTTTGAAAAAATATGAATTTTCTGTCATTTAGGGGTTTTGTCGGGACTCCTGATGAGGTTTTGAGAAATCTCCTACAACTACAAGACTACATGTTTTAATTCCATGATTTTAATAGACAGGCCCGCGTGTGCACAGATTTTCCTCCATGTGGCCCCTGAGCTAAAATGACTTTCACACCCCTGGACCTGGATTAGAGGAACAGTTATGCTAGCTAACTTGAATTTACCTCCAAAAATGATGTAATGCACAATTCAGTTCATGTTTCGCCGTGCAAAAAAACTATCTAAAAGGTGAACAACTTTGACGAACACGGCAAGATGACTAATATCAATTTCAGCGCAAGCAGCAGGTTTAAACCTTGACATTAGTCTTATTATGGCAAAAAGACAGGTGGGCGGCGTCCTCACCTCTTTGTTGCTGTCACGGTTATCTCTTACTCCTGTCTGGCAAACAGCACCCGCGTGCCCTCAACCTCATCCTGTCTTCTTTCTCTGCAAAGACATTAGGAGGTTAAACAGCCGCAACAGATGGAGCGGGTCCCGGGTATTTCTGGGTGGCTTGGGCGTGTGAGCGAGACTGTAGTGGATTACGTTGGACTTAAGCCTACCACTAAATTATGTCGGTGTCTCGAGCAGCCCCTTGGCAGTTTGGAGAGGCAATTCATCGTGACGGAAAGTAGGTTGCCGTGATATGTGAAGGGTGCTTTGTTGAGAAAGACCAATGGGGACTTGAGCTCGTTTCGGACCATCACCGTATCAACAATCACTTGTGTTTTATCCTCTTTGCAGGATGGGTACCATATTTTTCGGAGTATAAATCGCTCCGGAGTATAAGTCGCGCCTGCGGAAAATGCGTAATAAAGAAGGAAAAAAACATATATGGAGTATAAGTCGCATTTTTGGGGGAAATTTATTTGATAAAACCCAACACCAAGAATAGACATTTGAAAGGCAATTTAAAATAAATAAAGAATAGTGAATAACAGGCTGAATAAGTGTACGTTATATGACGCATAAATAACCAACTGAGAAGGTGCCTGGTATGTTAATGTAACATATTATGGTAAGAGTCATTCAAATAACTATAACATATAGAACATGCTATATGTTTACCAAACAATCTGTCACTCCTAATCGCTAAATCCCATGAAATCTTATACTTCTAGTCTCTTATGTGAATGAGCTAAATAATATTATTTGATATTTTACGGTAATGTGTTAATAATTTCACACATAAGTCGCTCCTGAGTATAAGTCGCACCCCCGGCCAAACTATAAAAAAAAAACTGCGACGTATAGTCTGAAAAACACGGTACATCCACTGTGACGTCCTGCTGTTTAAAGCTTTAAACCGGAAGTAGAAGTGAAGTGAATTATATTTATATTGTGCTTTTCTCTAGTGACTCAAAGCGCTTTTACATAGTTAAAGTACCAATGATTGTCACACACACACTAGGTGTGGCGAAATTATCATGTGCATTTGACCCATCACCCTTGGGAGGTGAGGGGAACAGTGAGCAGCAGCGGTGGCCGCGCCCGGGAATAATTTTTGGTGATTTAACCCCCAATTCCAAACCTTGATGCTGAGTGCCAAGCAGGAAGGTAATGGGTCCCATTTTTATAGTCTTTGGTATGATTTGGCCGGGGTTTGAACTCACAACCTACTTTAATTACAAGGTGAAGCCCAATATCTAAGTTAAATGTAAACCAGTGTGGTTGGCACTGGGAGCAGGTGGGTAAAGTGTCTTGCCCGAGGACACAAGGGCAGTGACTAGGATGGCAGAAGCGGGGATCAAACCGGGAACCCCGCCACTCTACCAACCGAGCTATACCGCCCCCAAGTGCTGTTTCATCTTCAAGTCTAGGCCACCGACTCAGTGGGCTAGTGGATCGAGTGTCCGCCCTGAGATTGATTATAGTCATATCAAAGACTATAAAAATGGGAGCCATTACCTTCCTGCTTTGCACTCAGCATCAAGGGTTGGAATTAGGGGTTAAATCACCAAAAATGATTCCTGGGCACGGCACTGCTGCTGCTCACTGCTCCCCTCACCTCCCAGGGGGTGAACAAGGGGATGGATCAAATGAGGAGGACAAATATCACAATCATTGGTACTTTAACTTTAACTTAAATCATCCATAGCGCTTTTACTCGTATGGATTCTTTATCACTCCAAGCAACGTTTGTAAGTTTTAAAGTATAACTACAACAATTCATACTTATCAAACGTCCCATGTGTGATGTCTGTTAGTGTTTTTTCGCATATTTGTACGCGTCATCGTAAACGCAATCAAGCTTGGGTCGTTAGCATTTGCTAATATGCTAACACATTTACGAGTGTCTATTATTAACTTACAATGGCATTGTTTTTGTATTGTTTTCGCAGTAAATTCACCAACACATCACTATGGAGTTATTGAGTCTGTTTAGCTAAGGGGTCTCAAACACGCGGCCAGCGATACGTTATTGTGCGGCCCGCACCTTAATATGAAAATGTATTGATGGTGTGGCCCGCGAGTTTTATATGAGTGGCGCTTTACAGCGTCATACTTGTATACTCTCTATTTTTCCGGGAGATTCCCAATTTTCAGTGCCCCTCCAGGGGTAATCATTCTCCCGAATTTCACCCAAATAACAATAATAAAGGGGCACCGTGGAGGCGCTGCTTGTAGCGTCCTCTACATCCTGTACAAACAGCATGCCAGCCCAGCCACATGTTGTATTTGGCTTAAATAGACGCAGCAAGAGACTGCAAGACAGTTGGTCAACAGCCACGCAGGTCACACTGAGGGTGGAAGTATGAACAACTTAAACACTGTTACAAATATGTGCCACACTGTGAACCCACACCAAACAAGATTGACAAACACATTTTGGGAGCACATCCGCCACGTAACACAACATAAACATAACAGAACAAATATCCAGAACCCCTTCCGGGCTACAATATACACCCTCCCCAACCCGGCCCCCTGTTGTAGCCCGGAAGAGTTAGGGCTGCATTGGATTCTGGGTATTTGTTCTGTTGTTTTTATGTTGTGTTATGTTCTCCCGAAATGTGTTTGTCAATCTTGTTTGGTGTGGGTTCACAGTGTGGCGCATATTTGTAACAGTGATAAAGTTGTTTATACAGCCACTCTCAATGTGACCTGTATGAATGTTGATCAAGTATGTCTTACAGTCACTTCCGCGGATCAGCCGAAGCCTCACACAATATCTGACTGGGCCGGCATGCTGTTTATATGGTGGAAAAGCGGACGAGACGGCAGGTTGTAGAGGACGCTTAAGGCAGTGTCATCACGGCATGCCCTTAATATTGTTATCCGGGTGAAAACCGGGAGAATGATTGCCCTGGGAGATTGTCGAGAGGTGCACTGATATTCGGGTGTTTCCCGGAAAGATTGCGAGAGTTGGTAAGTATGTTGCTAGAGCGGGAAAGTCATTCAAAGAAGGTGAATTCATTAAAAAGTGCATGTTCGATTTTTTTAAGAAATCTTTTCTCGCGGCTCAGCCTCACCCAGTTTCTGCATCCAGTGGCCCCCAGGTAAATTGAGTTTGAGACCCCTGCTTTAGATGATACCACTTTTATTTTCCCAGTAAAATTATGGTGACTGAGCCACTAAATTTTAGAAGAAAAATGTTTTCCATATATTATACGTTTTGAAATGAGTTATTATACACAAAAATTGAGTTTGAGACCCCTGGTTTAGCTGATTGGAGAGCTAGCTTCCACAGCTAGTGGGTCCATGACCATGACTTCTGTTTTGTTTGATCATCCGTTTTACTGCCATGTTACAGACACTGTTTGGAAGCAATCAAGGTATGTAAATGAACATTTAGAAAATGTTTCTGTGTAAATACCGTATTTCCTTGAATAGCCGCCGGGCATGTAATATACGCCTGCTTTGAATAACTGCCGGGTAGAACTCGCTCCCCAAATTAATAAACGCATGCTTACTTTTACCGCCGGGTCAAATTCGTGATGTCAAGAGTGACGCTTCCCCTGCTGTCATATTCAAAATGGTGGAATAGTTTTTGCTTGTACCGTATGTAAACCAGGGGTCTTGCTCCACAGCCATACAGATCACACTAATGGTTGTGATATAAAACAACTTCAACACTCCTACCAATACGCGCAACACTCCGCGAACCCACATTAAACGATGAGAAATACACTTCTGGAGAACATCGGCCCTGCAACACACCACAAACGCAACACAACACCTACCCAGAATGCAATGCATCCACGACTCCTGGCTACACCGTCCATACACCCGCTGGCACCAAACACCCCCCACCCCCCCTCTCTTTCCGTGCGTTGGTTGAGGTGGGCGGGGTTGGGGGCACGAGTATAATATAGCCAAGAGTCACGGCTGCACGGCATTATGGGTAATCCCTATACTGCGTTTATAATGTGCCACAGAGCCAATGCTCTCCAGAAATGTGCTTGGTGTGGGTTCACAGAGTGTGGCGCATATTATTAAGAGTTTTAAAGTTGTTTATATCACAAACATCAGTGTAAAATGTATGGCTGTTGACCAAGTATGCATTGCAATCTCGTATAATCATGTATTCAGCGTGGTGTAAAAGTGGGCGCGATGACATGCTGTAGAGCAGTGGTCTCCAACCACCGGGCCGCGGACGAATAATATATATATGTATATATATATATTTTTTTTTAAACCACAATACATTTTTTAGTGCAAGTCATTGGTAAGCGCAGGGATAAGGGGAGGTTTTAAAATTATTAGCGCCTGCTTACTTTTACCGCATGCTTTGATTAAGCGCAGGAATGAGAAGAGGTCATTCAAGGAAATACGGTAACTTAAATTCACAATGTATATATCTGCGGCTTATACTCTGGTGCAGATACTATATGGAAACAAATGTGAACATTTATTGCTTGTGGCTTGTATACAGGTGTGCTCTATAGTCCGGAAAATATTGTAAATTACTTTTTCAAAGTAACCGTGGCAACAGTGCTTACATTCTGTTTCTTTGAAGCATGGCGATTCTGTCCATCACTCGTACAGTTTATTGCAGTTTCAAAGTGAGACATGTCAATTCTTTCACAGGTTGCCTCACACATTCCCAAGTGATGTTTTTTTTTTTTTTAACCCAAATCCATCCGAGGGGTGGTTCTTGCCTTTTTTTTTTAAACTTTGCTTTTCAGCGGTCATTCATAATCGACAGAGATGGTGTAAACAAGATTGGAAATGCTGCATCGCAGCGATAGCAGTGTCCACGCTCCCAGCGCCAAAGATGTTATGGTTTGTTGGCAACATGACTTATAAAGTTATGGAGGGATTTTTCGGAAATAACTGCAAACACAATTCTCCCCTATTTTTGTTCCACTTATATTGCGCGCCCCCCGATGCGCAGAGAATTGTGGGTGATGTAGTTGAATTTCAGACCAGCTCACGCAAAAAGAGCCAGAAAAAAACTACACTCACCAACTTTTCGTGTGATACAGTCACACGTCACGGCATTATTGTGAGGATTTTGAAAGTGCAATACCGCAATATCTACCAAACCGTTACTTCCCTACACACCATCTGCAAATACATTTAATAATATTTTGATACCAGTACCAAAATATATTTTGATACTTTGAAAAATAAAGGGTGACACAAAAATGGCATTATTGGCTTAATTTTAACAAAGATATCTTAGGGTACATAATTTTGTCCTTAAATAACATAGTGAACATACAAGACAACTTGTCTTTTAGTAGTAAGTAAACAGACAAGGACTCCTAATTAGTCTGCTGACATATGCAGTAACATATTGTGTCATTTATCAAAATATTATTTTGTCAACATTACGAGGGACAAACTGTAAAAAATATTATTAATCCACGTGTTTATTTACTGATATCTGCTTACTTTCTCTTTTAACAGGTTCTAGCTACACTTCTGTTCAAATGTAATAGTCAATTGTTCTTCTGTTTGATACTTTACATTAGTTTTGGCTGATATCACAAATTTAAGTATCGATCCGATACCAAGTAGTTACAGGATCATACATTGGTCTTATTTAAAGTCCTCATGTTTTTAGGGACACATGACAAAAATAAAATAAGATTTTGTGATGCTAAACAAATATTCATGTAATCATAGTAGTATCGCCTGGATACACTCCTGTACTTGGTATCATTACAGTGGATGTCAGGTGTAGATCCACCTCCGTAGCCCTTTCCATCCTTGTGGAGTTGTTCAATTTTGTCTCTGGTGTCTTTGGACAGCTCTTTGCTCTTAGCCATGCTGAATGTTTGGGTCTTACTGATTGTATGGGGTGGACAGATGTCTTTATGCAGCTAACGACCTCACACAGGTGCATTTGATTCAGGGTAATACAGTGGAGTGGAGGAAGACTTTTAAAGGCAGACTAACAGGTCTTTGAGGGTCAGAATTTTAGCTGATAAACAGGTGTTCAAATACTTATTTACAGCTGTATCACATGAATAAATTGTTAAAAAAATTAATTGATTGTGATTTCTATATTTTTCTTTTTAGGTTATCTGTAATACAGTGAACATGCACCTACTGTGAAAATTTCAGACCCCTCCATGATTTTTTAAGTGGGAGAACTTGCAAAATTGCAGGGTGTTCAAATACTTATTTTCTTGTTTTCTTGACTATATATATATATATATATATATATATATATATATATATATATATATATATTCAAACCACAACAAAGCAATTGCAAAAGGACTGCCCACCCCCAGACTAAACGACTCTGAAACCAATAAGGAATGTAACTGTCGCAAGAAACCTGATTGCCCTCTCAACGGAGGGTGCTTACAGACATCAGTCGTTTACCAAGCAAAGGTAACACGCAAGGACATTAACACATCTGACACGTACGTAGGATTAACCGAAGGAGCGTTCAAAACAAGATGGAATAATCACAACGCCTCCTTTAGAAACCAGACTTTGCGGAATTCTACAGAACTCAGCAAACACATTTGGAACCTCAAAGACAATAATGTTGAATATTCAATAACATGGCAAATTCTTGCATCTAGCACACCTTACAACAGTGGTAATAAAAGATGCAACCTATGCTTAAAAGAGAAACTGTTTATTATATATCATCCAGATCTATCATCCCTCAACAAGCGCAGTGAAATCATTTCAACATGCCGCCACAGACGGAAACACCTCCTAGGTAACACATGAGCCAATCACCACGCCCCTACGCCTGCCTGTACCCACCCACTCTGTGCCCTATATTAACCATTGTATGTGAATGCTCCCATTAAAATCTCCTGATGATTGAGGGAACCCCTCATGAAACAGTTCTGTAGAGATGAAGTAGTCTTGTGATTTTTCACACACCTACATATTATTATATATTACATATTATTATATATAATAATAAATAAGAATTGCGGTTCTTATTTATTATATATATATATATATATATATATGTCTGTGTGTATCCCTATTCGGATGTACGGAAACAACAGGTCAGAACTTAAGTACAGGACTGTATGAACCAAACAAATAAAATATGACAAATGTGCTCCTTTAAAATAGCTTGGTCCAAATACATTTAATTAATTATATGTAGCATACATTTATTTTCATACTTAACTAAGAATTACAGACCAAATTAAATCATGATACCATCCTGCAAAAATTTTTTCTCAGGTTTCTCTCTCTTTACACTAATTTGTTCCACTTTATTAAGCATTTCTTACATATTCCTTATTTTTTGTTTTAGGACGTCATTTGATTTGATTGAGATTTTAAAATTTTTGCGTTGACATTTCCTTTCCTTTTTGCCTGAGGGCATCATAATCAGAGAAATGTTACATTTGAAATAAAAATGTTAACATTTATCTATTTTTCTCCTGGTCCTTGATTTCCACTGGTCATCAAAAATATCAATAATCATCAATATAAAAAATGTATATTGTGATAGTTTTCAGCCCTATGTGATATTAACAAGTAGCATACACTATGTACAATTTGTTATACTTTTTTTTAAATCATCTTTAAATGTCCCATTACATTCTTTTCAGTGTTGGAGCAGGAAGGGAGGAGGTTGTGTCATTCAGTACACAAAATGAGGCCCTACATGGATCGCGGGGCATAAGGAGAGGCGGCCCTGATTTTACTGACCTATTGCTGCTGTAACATCATTCAAAAGGTCAATTTTGACTAAGAATGGACCTTTAAAATGTTACCGTATTTTCCGCACTATAAGGCGCACCTAAAAACCTCAAATCTTCTAAAAAGCTGACAGTGCGCCTTATAATCCGGTGCGTTTTATATATGGACCAATATTGAGCCACAACAGGTCTCCCAACTACGGTAAGCAGCCGCCAATTTCATTTTCCCCCGTAGAAGAAGCGCGCGGTGCATGCTGGGATATATGACTGCGCCAGGCCGTGCCGTTTCATTTCCATTTGTGTGATTATGTAAAGACCCCAAAATGGCTCCTATTGAGAGACATGATTTCAGGAAAGCAGGAATTGTCACTGAACTGCATTTAACGACGTCTCCAAATAGTGCAAAGCAATAACAATATATCAATAACTCAACGTTGCTAAAGCTCACTTCCTTAAAGGCCTACTGAAACCCACTACTACCCACAACGCAGTCTGATAGTTTATATATCAACGATGAAATATTAACATTGCAACACATGCCAATACGACCGGTTTAGTTTACTAAATTGCAATTTTAATTTTCCCGCGAAGTGTCGTGTTGAAAACGTCGCGGAATGATGACCGGTTGTAGCGGACATGTTCTTGCAGCCCAATCCAAGCTATAAATAGTCTGCTCTAATCGCATAATTACACAGATTTACGGACATCTGTGTTGCTGAATCTTTTGCAAATTGTTAAATTAATAATGGAGACTACAACGAAGAAAGATGTTGGTGGAAAGCGGCGTATTGCGGCCGGCTATAGCAACACAAACACAGCCGGTGTTTAAATTCCCTAAAGATGACGGTGAAGCTTTAATATGGAACAGATAAGGGATTTTCCAGAATTATCCTAGTAAATGTGTCTAATAACATCTGAATCGCTCCCACTGCCCTCGTCTGTTTTTTTTTTCTTTTCTTTTCTTCTAGTCCTTCACTCTCACTATCCTCATCCACGAATCTTTCATCCTCGCTCAAATTAACGGGGAAATTGTCGCTTTCTCGGTCCGAATCGCTCTAGCTGCTTGTGTCCATGATTGTAAACATTGTGCGGATGTGAGGAGCTCCACAACCAGTGACGTCACGCGCACATCGTCTGCTACTTTCGGTACAGGCAAGGCTTTTATATTACAAACCAAAAGTTGCGAACTTTATCGTCGATGTTCTCTACTAAATCCTTTCAGCAAAAATATGGCAATATCGCGAAATGATCAAGTATGACCTGCTATCCTCGTTTAAATAAGAAAATATCATTTCAGTAGGCCTTCAGGTTATTCCTCATCCACGAATCCCTCAAATTCTTCTTCTTCAGTGTCCGAATTAAACATGCCACAAGAGGTCTCGCAACTACGGTAAGCAGCCCCCTGCCTTATTTTCCCTCGTAGAAGAAGAAGCTTGCAGTGCATGCTGGGATATATGACTGCGGGAGGCGTGCCGTGTGTTTATGTATAGACCCCAAAAAGGCTCCTATTAAGAGACACGCTAACGACGCAGAGTTTAAACTCAAGGCGATCAGTCACAAAGTAGAAGACGGGAATAGAGCAGCAGCGAGAGAATTTAACATTAACAGCAGCGACACTGACTCGTTTAATGAGGACTTCGACGAGACAGAGCCGGGCATGTTGGATGCCGTATTTGCCCAACTGTTTAATTCAAACACTGAAGAAGAAGAATTTGAGGGATTCGTGGATGAGGAATAACTTAATAAAGTGAGCTTTACATGTTTATTTTGTGTGTTGTGTTGTGTGACTTATTGTTTGAGCAACGTTGAGTTATTGATATATTATTGCTTTGCACAATTCCGAAAGTTACTATATTGTGATTTCACAAATTTTTTATTTACCATAACAGTATCAGACTGTTTTTTACGTGTTTATTGAATCGGGGAAAATAATAAAACAGCTGTTTGTTCATTTTGGGAGTGAACGGAGTAGTCAGAACGCTGGTTTGTAATCTATTAATAAAGTTTGACTGACCTATCTGACTGTTTATTTGACATTCCCTTTAGCCCAGCTCCATCTAAAGCAGTGGTTCTTAACTTGGGTTCGATCGAACATTAGGGGTTCGGCGAGTCGGACTCAGGGGTTCGGCGGAGGTCAAAACACACCCGACTCATCGTGTAAATAAAAACTTCTCCCTATCGGCGTATTACGGATACGGCGACAGCAGAAGTCACACTGATTTGCAGGTGTGTAATTTGTTGAGAGTTCATGCACTGTGTTGGTTTTGTTCTTTGAAAGAGGTGATGATCATGCACGGTTCATTTTGTGCACCAGTAAATAAACATGGTAACGCTTTAGTATGGGGAATATATTCACCATTAATTAGTTGCTTATTAACATGCAAATTAATAACATATTGGCTCTTAACTAGTTATTATTAAGTACGTATTAATGCCTTATTCGGCATGGACTTAATATAACCCTAACCCTCTAACCCTGGCCCTAACCCTTATAAATTAAGTCTTTGTTACTTAGAATATGTTCCCCATACTAAAGTGTTACCAAAAACATAACTTTGTCTTGAATTTGAAAAAAAAATAATTTATTTTTCACTAAAGAAGGGTTCGGTGAATGTGCTTATGAAACTGGTGGGGTTCAGTACCTCCAACAAGGTTAAGAACCACTTATCTAAAAGATGCATAACGTAACCCCAGCCTCTACTGTTGCATTTATTCTAGGTGTCTTATAGATAAATAAATGGGTTTTAGTTGTATAGCGCTTTTCTACCTTCAAGGTACTCAAAGCGCTTTGACACTACTTCCACATTTACCCATTCACACACACATTCACACACTGATGGAGGGAGCTGCCATGCAAGGCGCTAACCAGCACCCATCAGGAGCAAGGGTGAAGTGTCTTGCTCAGGACACAACGGACGTGACGAGGTTGGTACGAAGTGGGGATTGAACCAGGGACCCTCGGGTTGCGCACGGCCACTCTTCCACTGCGCCACGCCAAAGTTTTAAAATAGGCCATTCATTGAAGGTGCGCCTTATAATCCGGTGCGCCTTATAGTGCGGAAAATACGGTACTTAAAACATGTACGGTTGATAAAAGCTTTATGGCAGCGAGAGTTTGACCCTGGAACAAAATGACTCCACATAGTTTCCTATGAGAACAAAGGGTGGAAGTCCACCATGGTGGGCAACTTTGCAATAAATCAGCTTCAACAAGACAAGCGTTCAGTCCTTTCACTAATAATCATGTGAAATCCTTTGAAACGAGACATGACGGACACTTTCTTAACTGTGTATACTCATCTGTCCACGCTTCACTTGTCTGCCAGGGTTATTTGTCCACACGTTTGCTCCGGAGGCCACGAGTGACACACCACGAGCACACTAATCACCCGCTCCCCGAGGAAAAAGAAACAGCCGAGAGGTTCTCTAATCACTGGGACTCTTGAGGCCAGATGTGAAAAGCCCTTCCTGGCTTCCACTCCGTCAGCGTGTATTCTGCCCTTGAGCCCTGGACTCTCTTATTCTGACCTCTGCTGCATCCCCGGAGAACGCTCTTTCTCCATGGCGACGGACGGCATCACCATGGGGGGGACTTAATTACACGTGAGCCAAATGCCACGCTTTCATCGCAGTGCTCGGGGTGCATAAAAAAAAAGATTCACATCCGAATTGCGGTTCTTATTTATTCCGATTCCAAATTGATTCCTAATTTTCAAAAATCGATGAAATAAACACAATTGTATTCTGTACATATACAGGCCTCAGATTATAACTTTTTAAGGTCAAGGCAAGTGTTACCTTAAAGGCCTACTGAAACCCACTACTACCCACCACGCAGTCTGATAGTTTATATATCAATGATGAAATATTAACATTGCAACACATGCAAATACGGCCTTTTTAGTTTACTAAATTGCAATTTTAAATTTCCCGCGAGTTTCTTGTTGAAAACGTCGCGGAATGATGATGCGTACGTGTGACGTCACGGACTGTCAGGAAATATTAGCAGCTGCACCACTCGCGGCTAAAAGTCGTCTGCTTTAATCGCATAATTACACAGTATTTTGGACATCTGTGTTGCTGAATCTTTTGCAATTTGTTCATTTAATAATGGAGACTATAAAGAACAATGCTGTTGGTGGAAAGCGGTGGATTGCAGCTGTCTTTAGCACCGAGACACAGCCGGTGTTTCTTTGTTTGTTGTGAAGCGGAGCGGTCAAGTGAACATGTTTTCTCTACGTCAACCAGCATGTTTTTGGATGGGGAAATTGTGATAAATATCTTACCGGAGAAATCATTGGATTATTTGTTGTCCTGCAGCAGCTGTTTAAAAGGCAGCTGTGAGCTTGGCTCTTCTCTGAGACACTTCGTGTTCACCGCAACCATCCGACCTCGAGGCATGTCTTTACAATCTTTAAAATCTCACTAAAACACTATTAAAACAATAAGCAGATAAGGGATCTTCCAGAATTATCCTAGTAAATGTGTCTAATTACATCTGAAACGCTCACACTGCCGCCGCTGTTTGTTTGTTTTTTTCCTCGTCCTTCACTATCAATATCCTAATTCACAAATCTTTCATCCTCGCTCAAATTAATGGGGAAATTATCGCTTTCTCGGTCCGAATTGCTCTTACTGCTGGTGGCTCCCATTATAAACAATGTAAATATGTGTGGAGCCCTGCAACTCGTGATGTCACGCGCACATACAAGTACAGGCAAGGCTTTTCTATTAGCGACCAAAAGTTGCAAACTTTATCGTGGATGTTCTCTACTAAATCCTTTCAGCAAAAATATGGCAATATCGCAAAATGATCAAGTATGACACATAGAATGGACCTGCTATTCCCGTTCAAATAAGAACATTTCAATTCAGTAGGCGTTTAAAGGATGCTCATATTTTAGGGCACCAAGGCAAACATTATTTTCTTTATATACACACACACCCCGGCCGAGTCATAACAAAGACTATAAAAATGGGACTCATTACCTCCCTTGGGATCAAGGGTTAGAATTGGGGATTAAATCACCAAAAAACGATTAATGGGCACACCCACCATTGCTGCTCACTGCTCCCCTCAACTCCCAGGGGGGTGATCAAGGGTGATGGGTCAAATGCAGTGAATAATTTCGCCACAGCTAGTGTGTGTGTGACAATCATTGGTATTTTAACTTTTAACACCTAAATATTTATAAATATATCTATATTTAGATAAATATATGTATAAAATATACATCAATATCAATATACAAATGTGTATATATACAGTATATACATACATATATATATATTTTTTTTTTTTGATTTTTTTTTTGATAAAACAACATCAATACATGTATTGCATTAGACAAGTAATCAATATCAGTAAGAAAAACGTTCAATATTTGTTTATGTCGAAAGTCGCGAAGCAAGGTTGGTTGCGTGAACAAAGGCTCTCTGGTGGGAGGGTTGTATCTTTCAGCACTTTTCAATAAAAAAATAATTCCCTCGGATAAAAAATGCTCCGGAGCGACGTCGCTGGGTTTTGTGCTGTATTCCATTAGTTGAAAGTGAAGTTGGTAGTGCCAACGTCTCAGCTTCTTGCCACGACCTTCTATTTTACAGGTAAGATGCATGATTTATAACCCAGCATTAACTTTTAATAACTCAAAGACAAAACAGCAGCAGCAGAAATAGCTCAAGTCCTTTCTTATAGCAGCTTTAGTGGTCCGGAGAGCAAAGTGATGCGTTACGACGCCAGAAAAAGTAGTTCCTTAGTGTTCGCTCTTACAATAACGTCGCTATGGCTTACTTAAAGGCAGATGGGGTTTTTTTCTTTGCTTTTCTACAACTGACTCCCAGCTGCATGTATTGTTAGTAGGGATGTCACATGAATGTTTCAAAACACGGTTATCATTATTACCGCATTGTTGGATGTGCTCAACAAGTACTCCTACACAGCAAGGTTTATTGACAAAAATAAATAAATAAAAAGCCACACAATAGACTTTCTTGGCAGGATAAATATGTTATATAATTATATTGTTCTGGCTACTCAAGAGCCATATAATTTTTATTTGAGTGATTAAACATGTTTATCTTCTTCTGTTTTTATTGTAAAGGTTTTTGTGGTTTTTAATGAAGAAAAAATGTCTGTTGTGTTCGTCACGTCCTTTTATAGTAATTTGTGATGTACGATACCGCGGATTTTCTTTCCGATATGATACCAAAAAAATGTAGGCTGGTATCGACGATATCGATCAAGTCATAAAAATGGGGTCCCACAGTAAATTTTTGGGGTCCTATTTTTTTTGTAAGTGTTTTGAAAACAAATGATGAATGTATGTATTATCCTGTTTCATCTCACATTCTGTATTGTGTTTGGGAAAAAGGTTGTCATAAACGGTATTTAATTAATTAAAAATAATACAAAAGAAAACCCATTTTATGCATATGTAAATGTATTTGTTCCTTTTTTTTCTTTCCTTCATGGATATAAACTTTACCACTGTCAATATTTTTTTTCTATATTTTTATTGTAATATTTTCAGAATGTGTTTGTTCTATTTTTGGCCAAAGTAAGACAATTACAAAAATCTGAAGCCGTCTTTATTTTTTGTTTTAATAGTCCGGCCCGCGTGTACACAGATTTTCCTCCATGCGGCCCCTGAGCTAAAATGAGTTTGACAACCCTGTTCTAAGTTATGGAATTACACAATGGGATTATTTTCTTACAAGGGGAAAAAGGTAGGAAAATTGTAAGAAAAAAAACTGCAAAAAAAGGCATGTCGTGAGAAAAACATTAATGTTTCTAACTAACAATAATAATTATATATAGTTTGTCACCAATAATACAAAGTTGATACAATATCTGATTATATTTACAAAATAAAATGTCAATATGGACCCCGCACAGGAAAAAGTTTTCACACCTTTGACCTAAAGTATCATAAGCATCGATATTTTGATTTGACAATCGATATTAGAGCAAAAAGATCTGGTATCAATATTTCAGTATCGATCCACACATCCCCAATATTAGAGCATGATCAATCTCAAAGAGAGCACAGCTTGTAGGTTTAATGTGCACTATTAAATATCTTAGTCGCTCTATTTGTATTTAGATTAGGGAATATTGTTTTAATATCGCTGCGGCTTGTGCAGCCCTTTGAGACACTTGTGATTAAGGGCTATATAAATAAACGTTGATTGATAAGTGTAAGAAATGTGAGAAAAATGTAAGATAATACCAGCAAAAAAAGGTGTGTAGTGAGAAAAAGCTTAATTTTTCTTACTAACAATAATAATTAAATATAAAAACTTTGTCACCAATAATAAAAAAAGTTGACACAATATCGGTTTTTATTTCCAAAAAGGTTCCCCGTGTTGGGTCAAATTAAGCCGCAGCCTCTACTCCTGGTGGTGTCCTTCCATCAATTCATTTAAGTTTCGGCTTTGCAACCATACTGCCCCCGGAACCCAAAGACTTTGGTTTCCCGGACGTTGCCCGGAGCCGTCGCTTTTTTTTTTTTTTTCTATTCCTTCACTATCAATATCCTAATTCACTAATCTTTCATCCTCGCTCAAATTAATGGGGAAATTGTCGCTTTCTCGGTCCGAATTGCTCTTACTGCTGGTGGCTCCCATTATAAACAATGTGAATATGTATCTAGCCCTGCAACTCGTGACGTCACGCGCACATACTTCCGGTACAGGCGGGGCTTTTCTATTAGACCAAAAGTGGCGAACTTTTCGATGTTCTCTACTAAATCCTTTCAGCAAAAATATGGCAATATCACGAAATGATCAAGTATGACACATAGAATGGACCTGCTATCCCCGTGTTGAGTCAAATTAAGCCGCAGGCTCCACTCCTGGTGGTGTCCTTCCATCAATTCATTTAAGTTTCAGCTTTGCAACCATACTCCCCCCGGAACCCAAAGACTTTGGCTTCTCGGACGTTGCCTGTAGCCGTCACTTTTTTATTTTTTTTTTCTATTCCTTCACTATCAATATCTTAATTCACAAATCTTTCATCCTTGCTCAAATTAATGAGGAAATTGTCGCTTTCTCGGTCCGAATTGCTCTTACTGCTGGTGGCTCCCATTATAAACAATGTGAATATATGTGCAGCCCTGCAACTCGTGACGTCACGCGCACATACTTCCGGTACAGGCAGGGCTTTTCTATTAGACCAAAAGTGGCGAACTTTTCAATGTTCTCTACTAAATCCGTTCAGCAAAAATATGGCAATATCACGAAATGATCAAGTATGACACATAAAATGGACCTGCTATCCCCGTTTAAATAAGAACATCTCATTTCAGTAGGCCTTTAATATGCACTATTAGTTACTCAGACAGTAATATGTTGGGGAAAATTGTTAATCTCTTGTGTTTATGTTAGCATTTCAGCTAGCGAGCGCGCTAGCTCATTCCTCCAGTCCGTGGGTTTACAAAAGTGTTATCACTCAAATCATTTCCACTTCAAACGGTAATACACATCGTGGGCTGTTTGACCGCAGTTCAACGTGACATCCATAATTGTTAGCTCATACTAGGAGTTTGATTAGCATGTGGAAGGCAGGTGAGTGTTGGGGCAGGTACACTACTTACAATCACAGCCTGTGTGGTCATTTCCACCCACGGACGTGTCAAAGATGCCGAGTTGGTCAACAATGTCCTCCCTGGCGGAAAGAAAGCAGGCTACTGTCGGTTGCAAACATGCCGAAACACCAAGGAAGTCCACTCAGCCATGACAGCCATGCATGTTGCCTTCGCGACTGTAGGAAATCACAACATTCTGGCACATTGCGCCTTCTTCTTCGTCTTTTGTTTAATGGCCGTTGGCAAGCAACCTTCTGGTGTGCAACTACCTTTTATTTATTTATATATATATATATATATATATATATATATATATATCCATCATCTTCCGCTTATCCGAGGTCGGGTCGCGGGGGCAGCAGCCTAAGTAGGGAAGCCCAGACTTCCCTCTCCCCAGCCACTTTGTCTAGCTGTTCCCAGGGGATCCTGAGGCGTTCCCAGGCCAGTTGGGAGACATAGTCTTCCCAACGTGTCCTGGGTCTTCCCCGTGGCCTCCTACCGGTTGGACGTGCCCTAAACACCTCCCTAGGGAGGCGTTCGGGTGGCATCCTGACCAGATGCCTGAGCCACCTCATCTGGCTCCTCTCCATGTGGAGGAGCAGCGGCTTTACTTTGAGTTCCTCCCGGATGGCAGAGCTTCTCACCCTATCTCTAAGGGAGAGCCCCGCCACACGGTGGAAGAAACTCATTTGGGGCTTGTACCCATGATCTTATCCTTTCGGTCATGACCCAAAGCCCATGACCATAGGTGAAGATGGGAACGTAGATCGACCGGTAAATTGAGAGCTTTGCCTTCCGGCTCAGCTCCTTCTTCACCACAACGGATCGATACAACGTCCGCATTACTGAAGACGCCGCACCGATCCGCCTGTCGATCTCACGATCCACTCTTCCCTCACTCGTGTACAAGACTACTAGGTACTTGAACTCCTCCACTTGGGGCAGTGTCTCCTCCCCAACCCTGAGATGGCACTCCACCCTTTTCCGGGCGAGAACCATGGACTCGGACTTGGAGGTGCTGATTGTCATTCCGGTCGTCTATATATATATATATATATATATATATATATATATATATATATATATATATATTCTTTGAAACTGTTCACTGTAATAATGACAACAAAAACTGTATTCTATTCTATTCTAACTTGTGTGTTCTGAGTGCAATCCTAAAATATCTTCCACTGCTAACCTAATATTCTCTTCCACTAACTTACTTTCCAGTATTCGCCTCTCTCTATTGTATTTCCTACAATGTATTAAAACATGTCCTACACTTTCTATCTGATGACAACACAGTCCTGTATTTTGTTTCCTTTCAATGTCAATCAACTATTTAGATACGTATGTCCTCATCTTATTCTAGTAATAATGTCTTCTTCCTTCCTATTTCTATTCCTCCTCTCCTCTGGACTTTGCAATACTCACTACATTTTGTTTTTTTATTCCAATTATCCTGCCACTGGAATTGTATTGTTGGTACAGTAGGGAAGGCAGCTATATCGCCCCATTCCTGGGTAGATCTCCCGTGAGAGGAAGATGCAAAGCAGTCGGCTGAAAATGACGGAAAGCGCCACTCTAAGTAAGAACTGCCGCAAAACATGTTTTAAAATACTTAACACTCCACTGCCATCCGGCAGCCCAAGTGGATACTACAACCCCTAATTTGTCACGTTTCACGTGTCGGGTAAACCGTGACAAACGGGACCGTATGAATCCCTTTCTTACTGTATCTGTCAAAAATGTCGACGAATCTCAACGCACAGTTTATCAATAATAGTACACTTTTTTTTTTTAAATAGGACGTCACCGGCTTTTGTCGACGAACACTTTTTTGGGTTGGTACGGAATATTGCCCCATTCCTGGGTACATCTCCCGTGAGAGGAAGAGGCAACGCAGTCTACTGAAAATGACGGAAAGCGCCACTCTCAGTAGGAACTGCTGCTAAACACATTTTAAACACTCTACTGCCATAAAGCCGCTGCTCCTCCACATTGAGAGGAGCCATATGAGGTGGTTCAGTCACTTGGTCAGGATTCCACCCGAACGCCTCACGAGGCGACGGGGAAGACCCAGGACACGTTGGGGAAGACTATGTCTCTCGGCTGGCCTGGGAACGCCTCAGGATCCCCCGGGAGGAGCTGGACGAAGTGGCTGGGGTGAGGGAAGTCTGTGCTTCCCTGCTTAGGCTGCTGCCCCCGTGACCCGACTTTGGATAAGCGGAAGAAGATGGATGGACTTCTTTAATGTGGTCCACCTCCATGTTAACTTCTGTTTTCATGCTTGCTTGTTTTGCGTACGTGAGCAGGAACCCAGAGGAATGTTACCACACCTCCCGCTTCATCTATTCTGCAGATTGCCTGAACTATTTTATAGACTAAATCTTGTCTTGTTTCTGATGCTATGTTTTTTTCATGCTGACACGACTGCTGTCCTTGCTTTATTTTCCTCTATCCATTTAAATGCCATATAAAATGTGACCAATTCCCCCGTAAAAACAGATAACTAATAATTCATTCTTTCGTATAATACTACGGTTCGTTGTTGAATGGCGGCTTCTTTTCACTCTTGCATTATTCTGTTATATTAGTGCACACAATAAACGTGACTTATTTTGTGCCAATCCAGAACAAAACATGAAAAACATGAACAGACATGTTGATATCAAAATTTATAAACACATCCAATTGTGTCGGCTTGCACCGGCTTTACCGTAAATTGATTAACGTTAGACTGACCATACGTCCTCTTCTCCCTGGACATGTCCTCTTTTTGCGGGATTGTCTGGGCTGTCCGGGTGGGGCTTCTTAAATACCTCAAATGTCTGGTGTTTTGAGTCACGGTTGCGCGTATTTTCAATGCACGTACAGGGTTAAGAAGGGGTTAAAAACAGGACAAATTGTGAAGGTGTCCACAAGCAGCAACATTCGTGAGGATGCGAGGCAATGGGTTGACTGTTAATCAAGGCATACTTGGTCAACGGCCATGCAGGTCACACTGCGGATTGCCGTATAAACAACTTTAACACTGTTACAAATATGCGCCACACTGTGAACCCAAACCAAAGAAGAATGACAAACACATTTCGGGAGAACATCCACACCGTAACACAACATAAACAACGGGATGCTACGGTATACACCTCCCGCTATCACCTAAAACAGGGGTAGGGAACCTATGGCTCTAGAGCCAGATGTGGCTCTTTTGATGACTGCATCTGGCTCTCTGATAAATCTGACCTGACGTTGCTTAAAACGATAAGTAATGAATAATTCCACTTGTAATCACAGTGTTAAAAATAATGTTAAAATTATAAAACATTCTCATGCATTTTTAATCCATCTATCGGTTTTCTACCGCACCTATTCAAGACGTTGCGTTAATGGTAAGAAGTTATTTATTAATTATTGGTTAGTGTGGGGCTTGCCCTTCTGGGGGTTCTTTCAGACCCCAAAGCACCGACATGAGAGCCTGTTTCAGGGTTACAATATTGTTTTATTTTTCAATAAGTCTCTCAGTTGCTTTCCAGCAATAGTATTTCCAGCCCCAATCCAGTCTCTCCTCCTGGCTGCTGCTTATAACAGAGCGACAGGTGATTAGATAACAAGGCCCAGGTGGGCCGTTTACGCACCTGTCGCTGCAGGCCCGCAGGCCACGCCCCCTCCACAGTTAGCTTCAGAATAACAATGTTATTACAAAGAATATGAGACCTGTTATACTCTAGAAATGTTGGTCTTACTTAAAAATGCACATGTTTAGTTGTGTTCAGTGTTTAAAAAAAAATATTATATGGCTCTTACGGAAATATATTTTAAAACATTTAGCTTTTTGGCTTTCTCAGCCAAAAAGGTTCCCGACCACTGCCCTAAAACCTCAACCCCGATTATGTCACATCAAATAGTCCACTTTGAAAAATAATTTGGGTGGAAGATTTTACATATTTTGTGTTGTTTTCCATAAAAAAAACATAGTTTTGTTTGACAAAAAAGGGCAGAAAACAAACAAACAAAAAAACAACATTAAAAAAAAGTGTAATACACTTTTAACACTTTCATACTGAAATAATAACACCTACAACTTATTCAATAAAAACATGGAAAAAATTACCAGCAGTGTTAAAGTTTAGATCAGGCCTGGGCAATTATTTGGACTCGGGGGCCAAATTTAGAGAAAAAAATATGTGTCTGGGGGCCGGTATATCTATTTTTAGGAACACTAATACAAATCCTTACAATAATGTCTGATTGAATGCTAAAAACGTTATGACAGACCGCCTTAAAAAACGTGCTGGAATTTTAAATTTTTCTATGAAGGATAAAACACTGAATATTGACAACATATGAACGTCACACCTCTTTCGATCTACATATTTTACAATCAAGTGAAACGCAACAAACAGTGAAATATGAACGCAAATAAACCCACCTAAAATCTGATACATCTGATATTTGCTGAATTTCCCACAGGGATAAATAAAGTACCTTCTATTCTATATATTACTGAGCTTTGGAACTTTGCTGTGAAAATCTCCTTCCGCGTCTGTGGAAACGCTTCCCGCCCACACTGTTTGGTGCCTCGTCTGAGCTGCTGTGACCTAGACGACCATAGTAACTAATGAGATGACCATAGTAACTAATTAGATGACCATAGTGACTAATTAGATGACCATAGTAACTAATGAGATGACCATAGTAACTAATTAGATGACCATAGTAACTAATTAGATGACCATAGTAACTAATTAGATGACCGTAGTAACTAACTAGATGACCATAGTAACTAATTAGATGACCATAGTAACTAATGAGATGACCATAGTAACTAATTAGATGACCATAGTAACTAATTAGATGACCGTAGTAACTAACTAGATGACCATAGTAACTAATTAGATGACCATAGTAACTAATGAGATGACCATAGTAACTAATTAGATGACCATACTAACTAATTAGATGACCATAGTAACTAATGGGATGACCATAGTAACTGATGGGAAGACCATAGTAACTAATTAGATGACAATAGTAACTAAGGGGATGACCATAGTAACTAATTAGATGACCATAGTAACTAATGGGATGACCATAGTAACTAATTAGATGACCATAGTAACTAAGGGGATGACCATAGTAACTAATTAGATGACCAGAGTAACTAATGGGATGACCATAGTAACTAATTAGATGACCATAGTAACTAATTAGATGACCATAGTAACTAATTAGATGACCGTAGTAACTAACTAGATGACCATAGTAACTAATTAGATGACCATAGTAACTAATGAGATGACCATAGTAACTAATTAGATGACCATACTAACTAATTAGATGACCATAGTAACTAATGGGATGACCATAGTAACTGATGGGAAGACCATAGTAACTAATTAGATGAAAATAGTAACTAAGGGGATGACCATAGTAACTAATTAGATGACCATAGTAACTAATTAGATGACCATAGTAACTAAGGGGATGACCATAGTAACTAATTAGATGACCAGAGTAACTAATGGGATGACCATAGTAACTAATTAGATGACCATAGTAACTAATTAGATGACCATAGTAACTAACTAGATGACCATAGTAACTAATTAGATGACCATAGTAACTAATGGGATGACCATAGTAACTAATGGGATGACCATAGTAACTGATTAGATGACCATAGTAACTAACTAGATGACCATAGTAACTAATTAGATGACCATAGTAACTAATTAGATGACCATAGTAACTAATGAGATGAAAATAGTAACTAATTAGATGACCATAGTAACTAACTAAATGACCATAGTAACTAATTAGATGACCATAGTAACTAATTAGATGACCATAGTAACTAATGGGATGACCATAGTAACTAATTAGATGAACATAGTAACTAACTAAATGACCATAGTAACTAACTAAATGACCATAGTAACTAATTAGATGAAAATAGTGACTAATTAGATGACCATAGTAACTAATTAGATGACCATAGTAACTAATTAGATGACAATAGTAACTAACTAGATGACCATAGTAACTAATTAGATGACCATAGTAACTAATTAGATGACCATCCATAAGCGCAGATTCCAACTATTTAAATGCTTTGTATAGTTGAAGACTTACGGTCATTAGAAAACATTACCACGGCTACAGTTTCCATCTTAAAGATCTAAAAAAATATTTGGGAATGTCCGGCGGGCCAGATTGAAAAGCTCAAAGGGCCGCATGTGGCCCCCGGGCCTTAATTTGCCCAGGACTGCTTTTGATCCATGAAGGAAAGAAGAAAGTGAATGAATGTTTATAACTGAATATATTTACATATGCATACAAATTTGTCTTCTTTTTTTTATTATTTCTTTTAATGGACTTAGTACATTTTATGACAACCTTTTTCCAAAAAACAATATAAAATGTGAGATATAACAGGACAATGCATATGTTTATCATTTGTTTTCAAAATGCTTACAATAAAGTGGGACCCCAAAAATATACTGTGGGATCCCATTTTTATGACTTGACGGGGTCCCTGGGACCCCATTTTGAAAATTCCTAGCGCCAACACTGCTGTCAACAGAGGACAAAAAATGTTTTATTTAAATACATTTATTATTTATAAAGCGAGTTCAAGTATCATTGGCAATTGTTCGCCTAGTCCCGGCCTTGGCACGCATATATCTGTCCTCTTTTTGGGATTTCAAAATATGGTCAGCCTAATTAACGTGGACCCCGACTTAAACAAGTTGAAAACCTTATTTGGTTGTGACCAATTAGTGGTCAATTGTCAATCTACTAATAAAAGTTTCAATCAATCCAAAAAACCTGAAATCTCCAAAACAGGCAGTGCTGCAGCGGTCATGATACCATGTGACAGTTTGGGCTTTTATTTCCAGGTCAAGATTTCATCTAACGTACCAAAAATATGGACTGATTACAAGAAATCTTGAAAAAGTGCTTTTTTTTCCCTGTTCCGATGCTCTTATTTTGTTACTATTTCCTGTTTGGTCTCTGTGTTGATGGCACCTTTCCTTGCACTGCCGACACACCTGTTCCCTCTTTGCTCATTTGTTCTATTTAGTTCCACCTTGTTCCCGCCTTCAGTGCTGCTTCGTTAGTCCTGGTTTCCTGCTACACCTGCGTCACGTTCCGGTTCCTAATTAAACGACCTTCTGCCTGCACATTTGCCTTCTCTGCACCCTGGGATCGCGACAACAGCCGACATACAGAGTGTGTATTGTGCAAGACAGTGAGCATCTAAATGTCCTCCAACAAACACCCAGTTTCTTCCATTTTACTCAAGTCATTCACGAAAAGTAAACACGGCATGATATAGGCTGCGAGCACCTACGCAACAGCTAAGCAAACACGCTACTTAATTGGAACAAAATTGCAGTGTAAAAATGCACAAGTATCATACATTTAAGGACGCATATTATTTACACATAAGTCTCCGAGGCAGATGTCAGGGTTGTGCATGGTCGAGCTTGTGGTTAAAACTCCATTAGTTCCTGTTTTTACGCACACTTGTTTGTTTTGTCACCATGACGACCCATTAGTATCACCTGCCTCATTCATGCACCTGTTTCAATCATGTCATTATTATTTAAGCCTGGTTTTTCAGTTCGTCGCCGAGGCCTCATCACTCTGTTTCGAGCCATGTTTCCCGTTTCATGCTTAGTTCCCGCTGCTTGTTTCATGCAAATCCACAGTTCATGCTGCTCTGCTCACATCACCGTAAGTGTTTTCGTTACATGTCCATAGTTCTGCCTTGGTAGTAGTTTTTTTTTGTTTCCTTAGCCAAGTTTGTGCCTCCACCTTGTGCGCGCCTTTTGTTTACACTTTTTAAGAGTAAGAATTAAATCATGTATTTACCTTCATGCCATGTTCGGTCCGGTTCTTTTGCATCTGGGGGAAACAATGCACGCAGGAAACTGCCTCAAAGTCCACGCAGGGTATCTGCAGGTTTCAGCAAGTCAAATTTAAGACTTTTTAAGACCTTTTTGAATGAAATGAATGACTGAAATAACTTTATTTTGGTCATATAATCAATCAAATCAATCAACCATTTTGTGTGATCAGTTTTACAGTACATGTTATATGTATACAATAATGCACATTTACAAACGAAAGAAAAGAAAAAGAATGACCAAAAAAGGAATAGGCTGAAGCAAAAGCTTATATTAGATTGCCTGGACATCAACGTTAAAAAAAAAAAAATAAATAAAAAATCAATGGGATGAAAGCAATTGTTACTATATTTTATAATTTTCAATTATTTCACCTTTCAAGGTTTTCTTAAACCTTACCTTTTTAATGCCACCTTGAATGAAGTTTAAGACCGAAAAAAATAATAAAACATCTATGAATATAAGCGATGGTTGGGGATCCCCCTGTACTACAACCTCAATGACAATCAGTCAAGTTTACTTTTTGTATGTTTATTAATAAACAAACTGATGAGCACCACGCTACCAAACAGCTTATCAAAAATCTTGAGAGATCCAAAAACTTTGACATCCAAAACAAACAAACCAACACCAACGCCAGTAAAAACATAATAACCGAGGTGAGGGTAAAAATAAATTACATTTGGTCAATAATAGTGCAATAATAGTGCAAAACAGTATTATAACATCAACAATAAAACACTGAACACACACTCAAATGAGCTTCAGCTGGCTGTTCTCATTCACGAGTTCTGCCTCTATTTCTTTCAGCTCACTCATTTTTTCTTTATATCTCTTCAAGAGATACAAAGAAAAAATGAGTGAGCTGAAATCACTCACTTTTACTCAAAGACGTGCCCCGAAAAAAACCCCCCAAAAAACTGGCCCGACAATTTAAGACCTTTGAGTACTGAATTTAAGGCCATTTTAGGAATTTCTAATAAATGTAATACTTTTTCAGGCCTTAATTTTAGATACATGAATTTAAGACTTTTTACGGATCCGCGGATACCCTGCCACAGTTTGGCGGCGAGCAGGTAAAAAGAGTTTAAGTTTAGTTTCACTGGGGGGAAAAGAAGAAAAAGGTAGCAAACAGCAGGCCCGTGCAGAAACATAAAAAAGTGACACCGGAAGGAACTCGGGTAGGCCTACTTACAGATTGAAACCAGGTGCGCTGCAGGGCAACGGAACCAAAAAAATGGACTTAAACCAGAAAGTCGACGCACCAGGACAAAGGAACACTGGGAAATACAGCAGACGTGCATTAGAATGTATCCGGTAACAAATGTGTCCGCATCACTCAACTTACTGCGTTTTGAGCGTGACTTATGATGGCTACTCCACTTCACCCTAAAGACAGTATAAGTCCAGCTGGGGTGAAAATAGGTTAGTGTTTTTCATACCTACCTTTGTTCTATGACCAATTTCACTTGGTCGCACCTTTTTGTGACATTCCCCTTCACACAATAAAGCACGTACTGTACTATAATGTACATCATGGGTGTCAAACTCTGGCCCGCCGTGTAATTTCATTTGGCCCTTGAGGCAATTTCAAATTAACATTAGAGCTGGCCCGCCGGTATTATGCAGTGGCGGTTCCACTGTATCACTGCATTCAACGCTAATTCTCATACTTGCCAACCCTCCCGATTATTCCAGGAGAATCCCGAATTTCAGTGTCCCCCCCCAAAAAATCTCCCGGGGCAACCATTCTCCCGAATTTTCACCCGGACAACAATAATGGGGGCGTGCCTTCAAGGTACTGCTTTTAGCATCCTCTACATCCTGTCGTCACGTCCGCTTTTCCTCCATACAAACAGCGTGCCGGCCCAGTCACGTAATATATGCGGCTTCTACACACACACAAGTGAATGCAATGCATACTTGGTCAACAGCCATACAGGTCACACTGAGGGTGGCCGTATAAACAACTTTAACACTGTTACACCACACTGTTAACCCACACCAAACAAGAATGACAAACACATTTCGGGAGAACATCCGCACCGTAACACAACATAAACACAACAGAAGAAATACCCAGACCCCTTGCAGCACTAACTCTTCCGACACGCTACAATATACACCCCCGTTACCAACAAAACTTGATTTTGCATGTCACTATAAAGTTATATAAGCCTTGCTTGTTCAATATTCAATGCAAAACTTGTTCGGGTCCCTATTAAAAGGTTAAGTTGTTCAACTTTGGCCCGCGTCTTTGTTCAATTTAGAATTTTGGCCCACTCTGTATTTGAGTTTGACACCCCTGATGTACATAATGTATCACTTGGGTTGATGTTGCATCGTCTCGGTATCGGTATTGTCCAATTCTCAAGTCAGCGTTGTATCGGCAGTGAAAAGGTGTAGTTGAAGTTGTAAAACCCTTAATGGAACAACAAGAATAAAAGCTGAAAAGAGAAAATGTGCATTGGTCGAAGAAAAAGGAAATGTATCAACATGATTTTGCAGGTTGTATACAAAAGGAAATCACGAACGATATCATTTGTTATCTACTGCATCAACCCCTTCCATCCAGTCGTGTAGGACTGATTCACATCCTTTATGAAAGGGGTCGGGAACCTTTTTGGCTGAAAAAGCCATGAAAGCAAATTATTATAAAATGTATTCCCGAGAGAGCCATATACTAATTTTTAACACTGAATACAAATAAATGTGTCCATTTTTAAGCAAGACCAACATTTTAAGAATATAATAAGTATCTTCTTCTTTTTAATAAGATTGTTATTCCGTAGCTAATGAATAAAATTGTTCTTACCATTAATGCGACTTCTTGAACAGGAACGGTAGAAAACAGATGGATGGATTAAAATGCATGAGAATGTTTTATATTTTCAACGTTATTTTTAACACTGTGATTACCAGCGGAATTATTCATTACTTATCGCTGTGTTTTTCAACCACTGTGCTGCGGCACATAGTGTGCCGTGAGATACAGTCTGGTGTGTCGTGGGAGACATTATGTAATTTCACCTATTTGGGTTAATATTTTTTGCAAACCTGTAACTATAATTCAAAAATGTGCTTTTATTGAGTGTCTGTTCTGTCTAGAGCTCGCCAGAGTAAGCGTGTAATACTCTTCCATATCAGTAGGTGGCAGCGGGTAGCTAATTGCTTTTGTAGATGTCGGGAACATGGTATGTCGTGATCACAATATGCGGGAGGCAGCATGTAGGTAAAAAGGTATCCAAAATAAACAAAAGGCGTGTGCCGCTAAGAAAAGGCATTGAAGCAAAACAAAACCAAAACAGAACTGGCTGCAAAGTAAACAAAACCAGAATGCTGGACGACAGCAAAGACTTACAGAGTGCGGAGCAGACGGCGTCCACAAAGTACATCCGTACATGGCATGACGATCAACAATGTCCACACAAAGAAGGAGTGCGTCCGCACAACTTAAATAGTCTTGATTGTAAAAACAAAGCAGGTGCGATGAATAGCATTCAAGGACATGAAACTGCTACAGGAAAATAGCAACAAAAGAAGAAAAGCCACCAAAATAGGAGCGCAAGTCACACAGGAAAACACCGAAAAAACTCATAAGTTACGGCTTGACAGTACACCTACATAGAGACAAGAGCTATTGCGAGAACAATTTTTTGGGGTCAATATCGGCTACTGAGTTTAATTTTTTTTATGTTTTCTGCTGGTGGTGCGCCTCAGAATTTTTTCAAATAAAATAATGTGTTTTGGCTCAAAAAAGGTTGAAAAACACTGACTTATCGTGTTAAGCAATGCCAGCTAAGATGTATCTGAGAGCCAGATACAGTCTTCAAAAGAGCCACATCTGGCTCTAGAGCCATAGGTTCCCTACCCCTGCTTTATGATCTGGACTTTGGCAGAACTTTGCATCAACATTTCAGGGTCCAAACTTGTGAACTCCATAACTGAGGCGTTCCTCAAGGCACCCCTTTGAGTCCTCTCCTTTTTGGCCGTTATAAATGTTTTTTGAGAGGAGCCAGATGAGGTGGTTCGGGCATCTGCTCAGGATGCCACGCCCGCCCAGCAGGAGGCCACGGGGAAGACCCAGGACACGTTAGGGAAGACTATGTCTCCCGGCTGGCCTGGGAACGCCTCGGGATCCTCCGGGAGAAGCTGGACGAAGTGGCTGTGGAGAAGAAAGTCTGGGCTTCCCTGCTTAGGCTGCTGCCCCGCCGACCCGACCTCAGATAGGCGAAAGAAAATGTATGGATGGACAGAAAAATGTTTTTCGTCATGTTATTCAAGCAACTAAGGTGTTCCTGTAGCTTGTTTACTTCAGATGCAGTCAACTCCCTTAGTTACACAAGTGGTGTTCCTCAAGGTTCCATCTTAGGTCCCCTCTTTTTCAGCATTTGGGGCTGCTCAGTGGCCTTGTGGTTAGATTGTCCGCCCTGAGGTCGTGAGTTCAAACCCCGGCCAAAGACTATAAAAATGGGAGCCATTACCTCCCTGCTTGGCACTCAGCATCAAGGGTTGGAATTGGGGGTTTAAATAAACAAATGATTCCTGGGCGCGGCCACCTCTGCTGCTCACTGCTCCCCTGTGAGGATGGGTCAAAAGCAGAGGATAATTTCACAGCACCTAGTGTTTGTGTGACAATCTTTGGCACTCTAACTTTATTCAACTGACGGCTCTTCACGTCAGAATATTTGCATCCATTTCAATGAGTTCCCAGCGAACAGACAAAAGCTGTCTTTGACCCCACCAAGCAAAAGGCTTGTAAAAGTCCACTATAGGATGGGAAGCAACATGGTGTTCTTTTTCTTTCTTGTATTGTAATCCACAGAAAGATTTTGTCTTGACCCGAGAACTACAAAGTGGAGAGGAAACAGGACCAGATTCCCCTCCAGGCGACCTTTTCTTTGAACTGTTTGGTGGCCGAAGGCAGCACATGTTTACGACCCCCGTGCCTTAGAAACAGCTGTTGACATGTAACCAGGGAATGTCTAAATAAAAGAGGAGGCGTACAATCTTTCGTCAGAGCGTGGTGGGACTGTACAAAGAGTACAGTCCAGACGACTCTCCTCAATTGAGCCAAATTTAATTCTGTCTCTGTTGAATTCCTTGCTTCTTGTCTCGTTTAATAGATGTCAACAGTGTTTGGAACCTGATATTTCAGTTCAAAACTCTTGTGACTCACATTTTTGCAGCATATTGTTCTACCAAAGAGATGATCTTTGACTGGCGGTCCTCAAAACAGCAAATGCCTCCTGTAGGTCTAACAAAATAGACTGAAATCAAATGTCCACTGCAGAGGACGCTGGATCTACAAAATAAGACTAATTGTGAAGGTGGAAGTTCGGTCCTCAGCTTTCTGCAAATGTGGCCCCCGAAACAATTTAGTTAAACATCCCTGCAGTAGAGTTTCTTAACCAAAGGGCCGAATGCTGCAGTTGTAGTACACTTTTCCACCACTTGTGGCAGTAATGACAACATCAAACAAACAGAAGTCTGGCGCTAAAGCAGGGGTATCAAACTCAAATACAGAGTGGGCCAAAATTTAAAACTGACCAAAGCCGCGGGCCAAGGTTGAACAAATTAACCTTTTAATAGGGACCCAAACAAGTTTTGCAATGAATATTGAACAAGCAAGGCTTAAATAGGGCAGCATGGTGTGACAGGGGTTAGTACATCTGCCTCACAATACGAAGGTCCTGAGTAATCCTGGGTTCAATCCCGGGCTCTGAATTTTTCTGTGTAGAGTTTGCATGTTCTCCCCGGGACTGCGTGGGTTCCCTCCGGGTATTTGGGCTTCCTCCCATGGAACAGGCACAGCTTATATAACGTAATAATGCAAACTCAACTTTCCAAAAACATCAGTGGTATATTAAATACAATTTAATTAAAAATAATGCCTATTTTCTACTTGCAGCCTTCTGAGGTAAATATCAACATTAACTTTTTCCACAGGCTAATAATTTAAAAAATAAAATAAAAATGAGGTGGGCGGGGTTTGGTAGTAGCGGGTGGTGTATATTGTAGCGTTCCAGAAGAGTTAGTGCTGCAAGGGATTCTGGGTATTTGTTCTGTTGTGTTTATGTTGTGTTACGATGCGGGTGTTCTCCCAAAATGTGTTCTGTCATTCTTGCTTGGTGTGGGTTCACTGTGTGGTGCATATTTGTAACAATTTTAAAGTTTTTTATACGCTCACCCTCAGTGTGACCTGTATGGCTGTTGACCAACTATGTGTTTGTGAAAGCCGCATATATTATGTGACTTGGCCAGCACGCTGTTTATATGGAGGAAAAGAGGACGTGACAATATGTTGTAGAGGACGCTAAAGCCAGTGCCTTTAAGGCACGCTCCCAATATTGTTGTCCGGGTGTAAATCGGGAAAATGGTTGCCCAGGGAGATTTTAGGGAAGGGCACTAAACTTCGGGAGTCTCCTGGGAAAATCGGGAGGGTTGGCAAGTATGAGTATTAGCGGTGAATTTGGTGTTACCGGCGGGCCAGCTCTAATGTTGATTTGATATTGCCTGAAGGGCCAAATGAAATTACACGGCGGGCCAAATTTGGCCCACGGGCCAGAGTTTGACACACTTGCGCTGAAGTCAAAGAGTAGTTTATTAAGCTCTAAAATTATGACCAAAGTGGTAAAGCTGTATTTCCAATTGCACTCTACTTGTATTTAGTTTATTCAAATAACAATATTTAGTTTTAGCACAATTGCATGCAAATGTTGTGCCTGAAATTTCCAGTAAAGCTGAAGTTTGTGTTTTTGTTTTTTTTTCATATAATTTGACAAGGTTCTAAACTAAGTGGGTTAAATATAATTATTGAATACGGCTCAAATTCACTTTTAATATTTATTTGAGTGGTCCAGACAAAGGTGAGACCACCTTGTGGTTGCATTTAACTGATCTCTCTCTGTCGACGACTCTGAAACTCTTGTTTTCTGCTGACGTTACCATGGCAACAGGGTGCATGGATGGTTCGTCGTGGGTTTTTCGACCTCCTCCCCAGATATATCTAAAAGAGATTTCTTTCATGTTTTCATATTTCACCTATTGCTCTCTTCACTGCTGGGCAAACCTCTCTTTTGGGGGGGGGGGGGGGGGGGGGGGGTTTGTTTACCTCTGAGAGGATGGAAGCTGAAGAGTCTGCTGTTGGGCTTCAAAAGGTTAGAGGAGCCTTACTCGTGTCTGCGCCATCTGCCACCACATGAGGGATTCTTCAAACAGATGGTTGGAGGGCTGCGTGAGAAAATGTCAGGACCGGGCCCCGTGCCCTAAAATACTCTTTGGAGACGCTCCTATTCTTGAAACAGGGGTGTACAAAGTCACTTGTAAAAACAACAACATAAAAAGTGGAATAACAGAGCCAACAGGAGAAATGTAAGGGGAAAAGTTGCAATATTAAACATCTAAAAACACACTTTTTCTGTCTTTATAATTGTCATTGCACAAAAAAATAAGTAGAATGTATTACTGGCCTATTCAAGCTTGTTACTTCACATCCAATATTGCACTTTTGGTGGGAAAAATGCTTATTTTGTGTGTTGCCGTTAAAATTAAACAAGTTTTCATTTGTATTTTTTAAAAGAGTATAAAATATCCATCCAGCAGTATAATCACTTGCCATACAGTAATAGATGATAACTGTCTATTACCTGACACCTGTCACATAAACAGCTGTCACATATACTGTAATATTGTACAAACCCCGTTTCCATTTGAGTTGGGAAATTGTGTTGGATGTAAATATAAACGGAATGCAATGATTTGCAAATCTCTTTCAACCCATATTCAGTTGAATATGCTACAAAGGCAACATATTTGATGTTCACACTGATCAACTTTTTTTTGTGTGCAAATAATCATTAACTTTAGAATTTGATGCCAGCAACACGTGACAAAGAAGTTTGGAAAGGTGGCAAAAAAGTTGAGGAATGCTCATCAAACACTTATTTGGAACATGCCACAGGTGTGCAGGCTAATTGGGAACAGGTGGGTGCCATGATTGGGTATAAAAACAGCTTCCCAAAAAATGCTCAGTCTTTCACAAGAAAGGATGGGGCGAGGTACACCCCTTTGTCCACAACTGCGTGAGCAAATAGTCAAACAGTTTAAGAACAACGTTTCTCAAAGTGCAATTGCAAGAAATTTAGGAATTTCCACATCTACGGTCCATAATGTTATCAAAAGGTTCAGAAAAACTGGAGAAATCACTCCACGTAAGCGGCATGGCCGGAAACCAACATTGAATGACCGTGACCTTCGATCCCTCAGACGGCACTGTATCAAAAAACGATATCAATCTCTAAAGGATATCACCACATGGGCTCAGGAAAACTTCGAAAAACCACTGTCACTAAATACAGTTTGTCGCTACATCTGTAAGTGCAAGGTAAAGCTCTACTATGCAAAGCGAAAGCCACTGATCAACAACATCCAGAAACGCCGCCGGCTTCTCTGGGCCCGAGATCATCTAAGATGGACTGATGCAAAGTGGAAAAGTGTTCTGTGGTCTGACGAGCCCACATTTCAAATTGTTTTTGGAAATATTTGACATAGTGTCATCCACCCCAAAAGGGAAGCGAACCATTCAGACTGTTATCGATGCAAAGTTCAAAAGCCAGCGTCTGTGATGGTATGGGGGTGCATTAGTGCCCAACGCATGGGTAACTTACACATCTGTGAAGGCACCATTAATAATGAAAGGTACATACAGGTTTTGGAGCAACATATGTTGTCATCCAAGCAACGTTATCATGGAGGTCCCTGCTTATTTCAGCAAGACAATGCCAAGCCACGTGTTACAACAGCGTGTTTTCGTAGTAAAAGAGTGTGGGTACTTTCTTGGTCTGCCTGCAGTCCAGACCTGTCTCCCATCGAAAATGTGTGGCGCATTATGAAGCGTAAAATACGACAGCGGAGACCCCGGACTGTTGAACGACTGAAGCTCTACATAAAACAAGAATGGGAAAGAATTCCACTTTCAAAGCTTCAACAATTAGTTTCCTCAGTTCCCAAACATTTATTGAGTGTTGTTAAAAGACAAGGTGATGTAACACAGTGGTGAACATGCCCTTTCCCAACTACTTTGCCACGTGTTGCGGCCATGAAATTCTAAGTTAATTGTTATTTGCAAAAAAAAACTAAGTTTATGAGTTTGAACATCAAATATGTTGTCTTTGTAGTGCATTCAACTGAATATGGGTTGAAAATGATTTGCAAATCATTGTATTCCGTTTATATTTACATCTAACACAATTTCCCAACTAATATGGAAGAAGGGTTTGTACATCGTAATTGTTATATACTGTATATATGATATAGACATAACATACTATTATATATCTGTATACATAATATACTGTACATATATTGTGTAAATATTACGTAAAGATGTTATATTTTACATCGCTATAATTAGTCTATTCATGCTTTCATTGTCCTTTCCATCCTTACACTTTCCATCATTATAAATGAGCTAGTGTGTGGAACAATTTCCCTTGTGGATCATTAAAGTTTGTCTAAGTCTGAAAAAAAAACAAAAAAACAAACAAAAAACGTATAAGGACGTATAGATATGAAGGTAATCTAGAGCAGCAGTTTTTAACCTTTA